>NC_073303.1:44148034-44448034 GCF_027595985.1 Sorex araneus | reverse complement strand
GGCGCTGGGGAGACCCCCGGTGGGAGGGTCGAGCTCCCCCACGAGGACACGAGGCAGAGCCTCCAGCTGGACGGGCGGAGACTGCATCCACATCAGGCCGTCTGGAGCGTCCGTGTCCCGGAGTGCTTGTGACAAGCTGCCTCTGGTGGCCCGGGGAGCCTGCGTGGGCCCCTGTGAAAGCACCTGGCACCATCATTGCTCCCACAGAGAAACCTGAGCGTGGAGCATAAAATAAACGCGTCAGGGGCAGAGCAGTGACACAGTGGGTGGGGCTGGCCCAGGTGTGGTCCCCAGCATCCCAGACGGCCCCCGGGCCCCACCGGGAGAGAGCCCTGAGCACACCCGGTGTGGCCGCAGACACACAGAACTGTCCACGTCGGCACTGGAGCGTGACGCTCGCCCGCCCGCAGTGCTGCAGGCCGCGGTGCTTGGATAAGGGCCTGGATTTCAGTGCAGAGCGATGTTTGAAACGGAGTTAGAATGGGCCACACCAGTGTGACACAGAGAACACGGGCCGGCGTGTGTGAGGGTGGACTCGAGCCTGCGCCCCCGGGCAGGGCGGCGCTGGGCACCGTGCCCGCCGCTGCCCCTGACTGCGTTCCCCTCACTGCAGACGGAGACCTGTACTCCGGGACCTCCTACAACTTCTTGGGCAGTGAGCCCATCATCTCCCGGAACTCTTTGCAGCACGCCCTCTTGAGGACCGAGTACGCGATCCCATGGCTGAACGGTGAGCCTGGGGCCTCGCTGCAGGCAGAGAGGGGGGTCCTTCCCTCTGAGGGCAGCCCCGCCCGCGAGGAGCCCCTGCTGGTGCAGCCTGTGGCCCCTCCCGCCAGTGTAAAGGCGCTTTCTGGGCTCTGTGTGAGGTGTCCCCCGGGCTGTGCCTGTGGAGTGCGCGTGCCTCTGTGGGCACGGGAGGGGGTCACGGCCGGGGGCACGCACGCGTCCTTGGGGCCTTAGAATCACAGCCGCTGCCTGGTGCTCTGTGCCCGGGGCTGGCCATGGGAGCCTGGTCATCACGTCTGGGTCTTGGGGCTGCTGGCTCTTGGCTCGGGTGGGGCTGTGCTCGAGACTCAGCGGCGGGGGGGCCTGGTGGGCCGGGATGCTGCCTTGGTGCCCGAGGTCAGGCCACCACCCATGGGCCCCGGGACCTGCGCCCCCAGCGGGCTCCCTGGGGCAGGGCTGGGGGCAGGGGGACTGCGCAGGCTGACTCCGTCTCCCGCAGAGCCCAGCTTCGTGTTTGCGGACGTGGTGCGGGAGAGCCCCGACAGTGCGGCGGGCGGGGACGACCGCGTGTACTTCTTCTTCACCGAGGTGTCTGTGGAGTACGAGTTTGTCGTCAAGCTCCAGATCCCCCGTGTCGCCAGGGTGTGCAAGGTGAGTGGGTCCCCGCGGGGCTGCGGCCTGTCGCCGCGCGCCCCTCCCTGCCGCCCTGTCCTCAGGGCCACGTCTGGCCCCACCCTCAGAGGGGCGCGTGTGCGGCTCTCACACAGTTGTGTTTCTGGCTGTCATGGCATGGTGACCAGAGTTGTCTGAGCTGGAGGGTCAGTGGAAACGGCCGGCCGCTCACAGGCCCGGCAGCTGCTGCTTCTCGAAGGGGCCCACAGGGACCCTCTGGTGAAGCCCAGGAGTGAAGGGGCTTGTCCGCCAGTGCCCTTCCTCCGTACCCCCCCCCCAGGTTTCCCGGCCACTTCCTCACCGCCCCCTGCAGCCCGGGGAGCTCGTTTCTGGTTCCTGCGCTAGGGAGTGTCTGTCGGGATGGGGGTCCCTGCTTCCCAGTGCGGCGGCTTCAGTGTCCGGGAGGGTCCGGGCACTTCGGTTTTCCTGCAGCCAGAGTTCAGAGTTTGTGGGGGCGGAGAGCTGGAGCAGCAGAGAAGGCACTGGCTGACCCCACATGGAGCTGACCCCACCAGGAGAGGCCCCTGAGCCTCGCACCCCACCCCCTGCCAAAAGAGACCCCTCAGAGTTTGTGGTTCTGCAGACCAGGGCCTTTGCACGTCCCACCGAGGGTGCTAGGAGTGTGCAGACGCTCAGGCCCCAGTGGGGCGAGAGGAGGGCGGCCTGGTGGCCAGGAGGACGCCTCAGGGCAGCGGGGCCTCGTGCTGACCAGGGGTCTGAGCCGGCCAGTGTGGCTGCCGTGAGGGCCTCGGCGCCCCCTGCTGGAGTCTGGGTGCTGTTGTCACTGACTTTGCCCGAGGGCCTGAGCCCTGGGGGTGTTGCCCCTCACCCTCCCAGCCGCCCAGTGCCATCGCCCCCCAGGGCGCGCCCGCCCTCCGCTGACCGCCATGCTCTCGGCCCAGGGCGACAGGGGCGGCCAGCGCACGCTGCAGAAGAAGTGGACGTCCTTCCTCAAGGCGCGGCTGCTGTGCTCCAGGCCCGACAGCAGCCTGGTCTTCAACGTGCTGCAGGACGCCGTCGTGCTCCGCGCCCCCGACCTGAGGGAGCCCGTGTTCTACGGGGTCTTCACGCCGCAGCTGTGAGTGCCCGCGGGGCACGGGCGGGGCTGTGGCCCCCAGCCCCCACCCCCATGCCCTCACGCTGACCCTCCTCCCCAGGAACAACGTGGGGCTGTCGGCCGTGTGTGCGTACAACCTGTCCGCGGTGGACGCCGTCTTCTCGCAGGGCAAGTTCATGCAGAGCACCACGGTGGAGCAGTCGCACACCAAGTGGGTGCGCTACAGCGGCGCCCTGCCCACGCCGAGGCCCGGGGCGGTGAGTGCACAGACACACACACACACGCATGCTTCATACACACACACGCGTGCACCTGCAGACACACTCGGACTGGGGAGGGCTGTGAGTGCACAGACACATCCACACACACTGACTCATACACACGCGCACACTCATAGTCAGATACACAGAGGCACTCACACACTCACACTCGGGCTCACACACATGCACACACATATACACACACATTGACTCATGCACTCACACACTCAGATACAGGCACTCACACAGTCACACTGAGGCTCACACACATGCACACACATATACGCACACACACTGACTCATGCACTCACACACTCATACACACAGAGACTCACACACTCACACTCAGGCTCACACACATGCACACACGTATACACACACTGACTCATGCACTCACACACTCAGATACACACAGGCACTCACACATGCACACACAAGTATACACACACACTGACTCACGTGCACTCGCACACTCACAGTCAGATACACACAGAGGCACTCACTGTTACACTCAGGCTCTCACACACATACACATTTGTACCACATACATGCTCACACACACCCTCTCACACACACGCGCGCGCGCGCACTCTGGTTCTTCTTGGTTTTGCGTTGCGTAACTGCTGTTGCCACATCCTGCCCCAGCCAGGAACTGCCCTGGCTGGCACGGGCTGTTTGTGAACTCGGCGTTGCACAATCTCCTTAGGTTCATTTTCTGCCGCTGCAGCGAGCCGGGCTCCCTGGGCCCTTGTGTTCTGATCAGCTCCGCTGTGCGCATAGTAGGGTCACAGTTTTCTTCCGACATCAGGATTTTGTGTAGGAGTCTCTGGCTCCGGAGGCTCTCTCAGCAGCACCCACTCGGTGGGGCCCCGGGGGGGACACGGTGGCCAGCCCATGGGCAGGACCGTCCCCGCCACGTGGCTCCCCACCCCGAGACCCTGTGGAGTGACTGGTCATCGTTCCTTTTGTCTCTGGTGTGGGGGCCACACTCGGCTACGCTCAGGGCTGACTCCCGACTCTGCACTCAGCGGTCACTCCTGGCGGTGCCGTGGGGACCATATCTTGCCGGGCATCAGACTGGTCAGGGCAGGCGAGGCGGGCACCGCAGCCCCTGTGTTACCTCCCCGATCCTCACGTTTCTGAGCGAACCTGCAGTGAACAGGAGCGTCTCCGACCCTCCCGCTCGGCCGTGGCCATTTCACTGCCCCGCCCCCCCCCCCGGGGTGCTCTTGTATGGCCTGTGTCCATTCCCAAGAGTTTGGCCATTTTATCTGCTCCGTGAAGACCTGGGAAGCCCCCACCCTTGCCTTGGGGGGGCAGGGTCTCATGGTGTGGATCAAAGCATCCTGTGGCCGGGCAGGGGTGGGCCCGAGGTCGAGGGACCTGCACACCTGCGACTGGCTCCTTCCCCCACCGCCCCCCGGACCGCCCGTGTCTCCAGAAGCCGGGGCGCAGCCTCGGTGCCTGCGGCCAGCTTGCCGGGTTCGCCCTTTCTCAGGCCCCTGACCTGCCTGCGGGCTGCCCGGGTTCCCAGAGGGCGGGACTGTGTCCACGCAGCTGACCACCGCCTCCTTCCCGCAGTGCATCGACCACGCGGCGCGGGCCGCCAACTTCTCCAGCTCCCTCAACCTGCCCGACAAGACCCTGCAGTTCGTCAAGGACCACCCGCTCATGGATGACTCCGTGGCCCCAGCGGACAACAGGCCGCGCCTCGTCAAGAGCGGCGTGAACTACACGCAGATCGCCGTGGACCGGACCCGCGCCCTGGACGGGACGGCCTACGACGTGCTGTTTGTCAGCACAGGTGGGCCCGGGGCCGCGTGCCGGGTGGACGAGTGGACGTGGGGACACCGGCACGCCGGGGACGCCCAGCCTGTGACCCGCACACCACCTGGGCAGGGCCCCGAGCCGCGTGCCCGGCCGGTGGATCTGGAAGTTCAAGTCTGGTGGATCTGGGCTGGTGCCGAGGGAGCCAGGTGGTGCCCGCGTGCTTGCCCAGCCGGGACAGACCTGTCCTGGCCTGCCGGGCACAGGCGCGGCCTCCCTGCAGCCGGGGGTGCGTGGTGTTTCTGGAATGAGGAGCGGGCATGGTGCAGGGCAGCTTCCTGGGTGAGGGTGCTGAGCCGACGGGATGCTCATCTGTCTGTCAGTCAGACGGAGCCGGGGCTGTGGCGGGGTACAGCCGGGGACACGCGCTGGGCTGCACATGGGGACCTGCATTCTGTGCCTGGTACCGCAGGGCCTTGCCGGGAGTGATCCTGAGCAGAGCCAGGGCAAGCCCTGAACACCAGAGACGGGAGGGAGAGAAAGTCTGGACTGAGGAAATTGTCCAGGGCTTGAGGCACTGGCCTTCCTGTTTGGCTGCGGCCCTGGTTCCAGTCCTGATGGAGTACACAGCCCTGCCGGGCACCGCGGGTGCGGGTCCCAGGCACAGCCCGGCGGGCCTGGCCCTTCCCTGGAGTAGCACCACGTGGGCCCCCGTCTCCGTTTTCCTGTTCGTGTCTGATGTGTCTGTGCAGTCGCCGTCCACTCGCGAGAGGAGCGGGGGGCCTGGGTCATCGTTGGCCTCCAGGGCTGGTGGGGCCGGCACCACCCCCTCCTCCTGGCGGCACGTGACTGTGGCTTTGGCGTTGCAGACCGCGGCGCCCTGCACAAGGCCGTCAGCCTGGACGGGGAGGCCCACGTCATCGAGGAGACGCAGCTGTTCCGGGACCCGGAGCCGGTGCAGAGCCTGCTGCTGTCTTCCAGGAAGGTAGGGGCCCCGGCGTGCTCCTCTGTGCGCCAGCGGGGGGCGCTGCCGTGTCCAGGCGCTCCTGCAAGGTGTGCTTCCTGCTGTGTGGCCACCCCAGCCCCTCCGGCGCTGACCATCCGCCGGCCGGTGCCACAGTGCCCTCTTGTGGGCGAGTGGGGGACTGCAGTGCCCGAGGCCACCCGGGGTGCGGTTTCTGCTGACCCGGGAACCCACCCTGGGGCATCCAGACAGCCGTCCTCAGTGGTCAGAGCCTCGCCAGCGTGTTGGGGCCAGCAGCGCAGGACTGTGTCCGCTGGGCCGGGTGTCCAGGACTCTGCTGGGGCCACCCACATGTATAAGCACCAACCCCGTTCTCGGGGGGCCGTGGGCCTGGCCCCGAGCTGGCCCCCGGTGTCCCGCCATGCTGGGGGGCTGGAAACAGGCGAGCTGCATCCCCGCCTGCTTCCGTGGTGTCCTTAGAGAGGCGGCCGCTGGGCCCTGCCCTGCTCCGTGTGCAGCTCCCCGTTTCCTGCCCTGGTCTGTGTGCCCCGCCGGGACCCCACGGGCAGGGACGGGCAGGGGGGCGCGGCAGCAGGGGCGTCCCCGCAGGGTCCTCCCTCAGGCTGGGACCCCGCAGTGTGCAGATGGGAGGGAGGACGAGGGGGCGCTGCTTCCTGGTGATCAAGCGCCCCCTCCTCCTCTGGCGTCCCCGAGAGGACCTCACGCCCTGGCTCTGCTCAGGGATCACTCCTGGTGCTCGGAGATGGCGCCAGGGACTGGGCTGGCCACTTGCAGGCCAGGTGCTCTGACTCCCAGGGCGCTGCGGTCAGTCCTCTCGGGGACGCCGCTCCTCACTGGTGCCACAGGGGCAGGGAGGGAGTCGGGCGCGGAGGCAGGGAGGCGGGGCCCGGGGGGGCAGCCACCCCCTGCAGCCACCCTGAGCTCTGCTGCCAGCAGAGGGTCCCGTCTGAGTGTCAGTCCACACTGCGGGCCATTGGCAGGGGCCGGGGGTCCGGGCCAGGGAGAGGCGCTGCCGAGTGCCCATGTGGGGTGCTCCTGAGACCACAGGGTCTGGTGAGGACGGCTGGGACCCTCCACCCGGGGCACGCTCACCTGTGAGCCCCTCCCCTCCCTCTGAGGCAGTGCCTGCTGCTCTGGTTAAGGCGTTCTGTCCCCCGCCGGATCCCACCCAGCAGTGGCCATCGGAGGCCACCACCTAGAGGCCGCAGGGATTTGGTGCTGGCTGAGGACGGCGGGGCAGAGGCCAGTGTGCCCCCTGAGTCCTGTGCCTCTCACTTGCACGGGGGTCTCAGGGTAGAGGCGGTGGGCGGCGGCTCACCTGCCCCCCCCCCTCCTGTTCCCACGCAGGGCCAGAAGTTCGTTTACGCGGGCTCCAACGCAGGGGTGGTGCAGGCCCCCGTGGCCTTCTGCCGGAAGCACGGCTCCTGCCAGGACTGCGTGCTGGCCAGGGACCCCTACTGCGCCTGGAGCCAGGCCGAGGCCGCCTGCGTGCCCCTGCACGAGACCCCCGACTCCCACAGGTGAGGGAAGCGCGCGCCACCCGGGAAGGGGGGCTGCCCGTGTACACCCCGCCCCACGTGCACACGCTCTGTACATCCCTCCCCGTGACATGCCCTGCCCCTGTGTGCACGGCCCGCCCCATGTGTTCGCTCCTCGCCCTGGAAGGGGCGCTGCCTGTGTACGCCCCGCCCCGTGCACGCACGCCCCGCCCCTGTGCGCACACCAGCCCCGTGTGCGCGCGCCCCGCCCTGGAAGGGGCGCTGCCCGTGTACACTCCGCCCCTCGCGCACATGCTCTGTACACCCCGCCCCGTGCCCGCGCGCGTGCCCGCGCCAGTGCAGAGGCCCCGCCCCCAGGGAGCACTGTGCGCTTGGCAGCCCCGGGCGCACGCGCCCCACCCTCAGCCCTGCGCAGGGAAGCGCCACCTGCTGACTGCCCCGTGCCTTGCAGGTCTCTGATACAGGACATGAGTGGGGACGTGTCCAGCTGCCCAGGTAAGTCTCCTCCCTGCCCTGCTCGTGCGGCGCGGGCTGGGCGGGCGTCACGCCGCCTCGCGTCGCTTTCTCGGAGGCGCGTGTGGCGGGCCCAGAGGGACTGCGGGGAGGCCCTGTCTCCTTCCTGGGCCCCCGCGGGCCCGCTCTCCCGGCCGCTCCGGGGCTGCTCCGCTCTGCTTAGCGCGCGGGGGTCCCCGGGCGCCGGGGCAGGGGCAGGTGGGCCCCCGACTGTCGTCGTAGCTCCTCGTCTCGCCAAGGCCCCGCCGGCCCCCGGTGGCTCCGGAAGATGCCGTGTCGCTCGCGGAGGCGGCCCCGGCGCCCTGCCCGTGCCCGGCGCCTCGCTTTAAAGGCAGCGCGCTGCCCAGTGGGGTCGTTGACGCGTGTGCACGTTTATTTTGATGTTCCAGATAGAGCGAAAGAAAGTTTCCGGCAGCATTTTTTCACGCACGGCGGCACGGCCGAACTCAGATGCTCCCAGAAGTCCAACCTGGCGCGGGTGGTGTGGCGGTTCCAGGACGGGGCGCTGGCGGCCGAGAGCCCCAAGTACGGCCTGCTGGGCAGGCAGCACCTGCTCATCTTCAACCTGTCCGCGGGGGACAGCGGCGTGTACCGCTGCCTGGCCCAGGAGAGGGTCCGCAACAGGACGGTCGAGCAGCTGGTGGCCAGGCACGTCCTGGAGGTCCGCGTGCCCCTGCCAGCCACGCCCGCCGCCCCCACGGAGAGCAGGAGGCTCACCCCCGGGGTGTCCGCGGGGCCCACCCAGGGCTCCTGGCCGCAGACCCCCGCGCCGCGGGCCCCCACGCCGGGCGCCACCGCCCCGCCGGCCGGCTCCGCGCCCCCCAGCACGGCCTGCGAGCCCGGGGTCGTCATCAACACGGTGCCGCAGCTGCACTCGGAGAAGACGCTGTACCTCAAGGGCGGCGACAACAGCCTGCTCATGTTCCTCTTCCTCCTCTTCTTCCTCCTCTGCCTGGGCCTCGTCTCCTACAACTGCTACAGGGGCTACCTGCCCGGCCCGTGCCTCAAGTTCCGCGCGGCCGTGCTGCTGGGCAAGAAGCAGCCGGCGCCCGACTTCTCGGACTGCGAGCAGAGCGTGAAGGAGACGCTGGTGGAGCCGGGCAGCTACTCGCAGCACAACGGCGGGCAGCCGAGGCCCGCGCTGGACACGGGCTACGAGACGGAGCAGGACACCATGGCCAGCCGGGCGCCCACCGACCGCGAGGACTCGCAGCGGCTGGACGACCTCCCCGTCCGGGACCGGCCCTTCGACGTCAAGTGCGAGCTCAAGTTCGCCGACTCGGACGCCGACGGGGACTGAGGCTCAGCCCCGGCTGCTGCTGGCCTGCCCCGCCCCGCCCCGCCCGGCCCCCGCACTGGGGGTCTGCAAACCTCCATCTTCTGTGTCTCTTTCTCTTGGGTCAAGCGTGTGACGTGATGTCTTTGTCCTCTGGGAAGACGGCAAGCCCGCCCGGCCGCAGGGGCACGGGGAGTGCAGGGGAGGCGGGGTGGGGTCCTCACGCTGGGGTGGGCGCCGCGGGACCACCAGAGTCTGCCCCTGCCCCTCCCCCCTCGCAGCCCCTGAACGATAATTTAATTCCAGATTGGAAGTGACGTTTTAGTTTATCAGATTGGTAACTTATCGTCTGTTGCCCGATTGGCACGAACCTTTCCTTGCCCGTTTTGTTCGCGTGTTTGTTTTCGGAGTTGGTTTTGTCTTGTCTGTTTGGTGTTCGTTTCGTTTTTTTGTTCCTTTCATTGCTGAAGTGTAGACGCTTCCGTCCCCCGGAGAGAGTCTCGAGATTTTGTTTCTGTCAGGATAAGATAGGGCTTACGTTGTTCAGATTCTCAGGGATAAACTTATTTTTGCTAAAATGCATTCTTTCTGCTTTTTCTAGAAATCCAAACAAAACCATCTCTCGAGAACACAGGCATTTTTTTTTTTTTTAAAAAGTTTTTTGATTTGGTTCCTTGCAGGAAATTTGGTTTTCAGAGAGATTTTCCTTCTATGCTCTCCGTTGTTGTCATTCTCTTTGTTTTTCCAAGATGGAGAGTCGGGGAGCGGGCGCCTCTGCGGGGGCCGGGGCCCTGCGGTCAGTCCGGCTCCAGCACAGGCTGCCCCCCAGGTCAGCGGGCCTTGTCAGCTCACCCCAGCCCACCGCCTGCTCCTCCCTCGCACCCACGGCCCCCCACTCACTCCCATGTGCTGCCCCTCGGGAACCTGCTGGGTGGCGGGGCCCGGGGTCGCCCCGTGCCCGCAGAGGGCCGGCCTCTGTGTGCCCGGGGTGGGGCCCTCCCAGCTCCGTGCCGTGAGACTGTTTCGGTGTCAATGTTCGTGTTTTATAAGATTTACTTTGTTTTTATTTTTCTACCTGGAATTGTATACATTTGCAAAGTAATCAAATAAACTAGACACTTATATCCTGGATGTGGACGCGTGTCATTGGCTGAGGCTGCAGGCCCGCGTCTGGGGGTGGCGGGCGGGGGGTCCCACACTCTTCCCCTCGCCTGTGCCCGGCCCTGCTCCTCAGCACCTTCTCTCTGTCCTCTGTCTCCAGCCTCCGCTCCTCTGCCCCTCTCTCCTCCGGGCTCCTCCTCCCTGTCCTGTGTGGGCCCCGACTCGGCCTCCTCTCCCCGAGGCCCCTGGCCCGCCTCAGGCTTGGGGCCCGACAGCACCTCGGGGGTCGCCTTCCTGCCACCTTTGCTCAGTGACCAGGCGCAGCACGTGCGTGCTCTGGGGACCTTCCACCTCTTCTGCCAGGCCACAGGTGAGTGGGGCGCCTCTAGGGGGCGGGCCTCCTCCCAGTGACCCCGATGGGCCGCCAGAAGCGCTGCGCTGGGCCGGAGCATCCCCAGCTCCTTCCCCCGGGGCAGCCACTAGGCCCGAGGCTGTGTCCCGCCCAGAGAGCCGCCAGGCCTTCCTACCGGATGCTGGTTGCGTCCATGGACTCTGGAAACTGTCTGTTCACAGTGGGGGTGATTGGAGATTTGGGTGGGAGGGTCAGGGTTTTGCTTTTGTTTGGGGGCCACACCCATGGCGCTCAGGGGTTACTCCTGGCTGTGCTCAGGTGCTTGGGGGATCCCTGCGGAATGCTGGAGAGCAAACCTGGGTCAGCTGTGTGCAAGGCAAGCGCCCTCAGTGCCATGCTATCATGCCAGCCCCAAGTAGGAATTGTTTTTGTTTCTATGGGGGGCCACTCCTGATGGTGCTTGGGGACCACATGGGAAGCTCGGGTGCAGCCTGGGTCGGATGTGTGCAAGGCAAGTGCTCTCCCCACTACTGTCTTCACAGCTCACTGTGGGTCACGGTGGGTGCGTGATGTGTGCGGTGGCCAAGAGCCACCTCCCCGAGAGGACCAGAGAGATAGGGACAGACTGACTGACGCGGCCAGAATGGCCCGGACACTGCAGAGCTGCTAGCATACTTACAGAACATCTGAGGGGGCTCAAGGTACAGGACTGCACGTAGGTGTGATGGATCCTGTACAGAGGTAAAGGACGCGGGTGGGTGGGGTGGGGCTCCTCAAGGAGACAGGCTCCCAGGGTATTCTGTATTGCTCTTCTCTTGCCCTTTAATTATACATATTAGTTTACTTAATACTTGCATTATTTGAATAGGCACAATAAGAGATATAGTTCTTATTAAGAAAACAGTTCTGGGGGCTGGAGTGATAGCACAGCGGGTAGGGCGTTTGCCTTGCATGCGGCCGACCCGGGTTCGATTCCCAGTATCCCATATGGTCCCCTGAGCGCCGCCAGGGGTGATTCCTGAGTGCATGAGCCAGGAGTAACCCCTGTGCATTGCTGGGTGTGACCCAAAAGGCAAAACCAAAACAAAACAAAAAACCGGTTCTCTGGGCTCTGAGGGCAAGGCTACTGGGCTTCTGCCACAAACCCCAGGCTAATTCCTCAGGCCAGTTTGGCTCTTCCTTCCTCATGGGGGTGCTGTCTCTTAAATCACAATGGCTTGCATCAAGACCGTGCTTTCATGCTTTCTAAACTGTCCCATTTTGTCGCTCACTCCGGGTCCCTCCAGGTTTACTGTAGAACCCCACGTCTTTGGGGTATTAGTAATGATGGCTATCAAAGTCTAGGTCAGATACTTACGACCGATGCCCAGGAGTAGATATATTTCAGAGTTAACCAAAAGCAAGTAATTAACTACAAGTACAAAGTCCAAAGTCACCAGAAAGTTTTATGTAAGTAACCAACCCTGACTTGGAGAGTTCTGACATCGAGAGTAAAGCACAAAGAAATGGTTAAAGATAAACTCGGGGGGTTAGAGGTGCTCACAAGAGCACTGTCTGGGGGGCGGAAAAGGGGCAACTCACTGATGAAGCCTGGCACTTAGGGTTAATGCCCAACACCCACCAGTTAGCAGTTTCCTAGAATGAGCTCCGAGCCTTCAGGAAAGGAGTCTGTGGGTTGCATGGTGTTGGGGAAACAGACTGCAGCCGAGTGCATGTCCCTTGGACACGGAAGACGGCCCGTGGCCCCGTGTGGGTGTCCAGAGTGCACGGCTGTGGGCGGTGTCAGCGAGAGGCTGTGAAAGCGGGAAGACAGATGCCATGTTCCCCCGTATCTGAATGGCGCACAAACGTTGGGTGTGTTCAGCCACCGGCGTTCTGCTCTCAAGAGGGTTCTGTGAGCTGCACACGGTCTTGGGTGGACGTGCACCCACGGGCTGCGGGGCGCTGCCAGCTCAGGCCAGGCAAGGAGGGACCGTATCTGAGCGGGCCGGGTCGGAGTCTCCCCTGGGGCAGTCTGCACACCCAAGCCTCCTCGTCCGGCTGTGTGGAAGGTGCCTTCACTGTCCCACGCGGGCCTTGCACACCTGCGCTGAGCTCTGAACCCAGGCGGCGCCCTGCCCATCCAGAGCAGAACTGGGTTCTGGGAATCCTGTGTGGAGTTGTGTTCGGGGGAGACCAGGAGCAAAGGGAGGTGGTCGTGGGCCTGCGGAGCCTCGGGCGGGAGAGGCAGGGCTGTGCCAGGCCCTCACAAGTGTCCTCGTTCCTCCCAGCCCTCGGAGGGAAACTGAGGCCCCAGCTTTCCTCCGGTGCCCACTGTTGCTCGCCAGAGATATTTCCCCTCTGGGCAACCCAGGAGGGACCCACGACGCCCCAGGCTCCGTCTGTGCAGTCCTGGGAGGGAGGGGCCAGGGCTCCCAGTCCTCGGGGCTGCCTGGGGTGCGAGACCCCCTGCCCCCAACCTGAGCGAGGCGTCCATCCCATGCCAGCAGGTGCCCCTCCACACCACCCGACCTTGTGTGCCCTCGAGGGGCCAGAGACTGGAGCCAGGAGGGGCACTGAGCACAGAGCCTACAGCGGGGACAGGCCGGGGGAGCCCCAAGAAGGGCCGCTGAGGACACGGGGGGCTCTGGGCCAGGCCCAGGAGACAGGCAGAGCAGAGCTGTCTGGGGGAGCGGGCGCCTCCGAGGTAGGGCGTGCCCCCCCACGGGCAAGGGAGGTGGCGGGGATGGTGTGGGGTAGCCGCTGACACCCCTGCAGCTGCACCCCAAGCTGAGGGGCCCCAGTGCTCAGGGGGTGCTTGGGAGGGGGCGTGGGGCCAGCCTGGTGCCTCCTCTGCTGAGCACACGAAGGGCACGGTGGGTCCCAGGTGCCCCCTGCTGCCCCCCGCCAATGTCCCATCCCGGCCCTTGGGGTCTAACTCTCTCTCCATCTCTCTTGAATCCCGCCTGCTCCCGATGAGTCGATAGTGTGAAAGGATAATGGAATGTAAGTACTCCTCCTCTCACCGCCCGACCTTAGTCCAGCAAGTGACGCCTGGACAGTGGTGCCTGCGCACAGCTGCCCGTGACTCAGGGCTCCTGGGACCAAGGAGCCGGCTCAGGGCTTGGTGCATGAGAACCTTCTGTGAGGGTCTGAGACCCACTGTCACCCCTGGCAGCGCAGGGCTGAGGGAGGAAGCTGGGCTTTGCAGAACCGACTTCGAGGGTCACAAAGGTCTGGACCCTAGTTACCTGCGTGAGGCAGCCCGGCCCAGCAGTGGGGACGGCTGTGTGGCGGGGAGGGGGAGGCGTGGGCAGTTCAGGAAGGGCCTGAGTGCGTGTGGGGAGAGGCGGCCCGGCCAGGAAGTACAAACTAGGGCACCAACATCTAAGACCAGAGCACCAGGCTGGGAGGTGCCAAGAAATGGCACCTGACGAGGCCCTGCAATACCCCTGCACAGAACCAGCCCCAGCCATCGGCACTTGTCCTCCGTGTCAGGTGCTCCTGGTGCCTTGCTGGGTTCCTTTCAGAACCAACCTGCTTCATTTCTGTCATAAGCACAGTGCCAGCCAGCTGTAGTGCCCTCCAGAGGCCCTCCCACTCCACTGAGGCGGCCTGAGCACGCTGGCCACCAGCCCCAGGCCCAGCAGGCGGTGCCTGGCCCTGCTGTGCGGGGGCAGCATTCAGGCCTGACTCACACGTCCAGACCCCCCAGGCCCATCCAGCAGCTGCATGAGCCTCCCTCCACTGGGAGCCAAGTGCCCCAAGGCTGCGCTTCTGGGCCTCCGAGTCCCGCCCGTGCAGCAGTGTGCCCCTCAGCAGTGTGTCCCCTCCGCGGTACTTGTCCCCTCGGCACCACTGGCTGGCTGGCGCCTGCCCCAGGGCTGTCGGTGCGGGTGGAGACGCTCTTTGTGCCCCCAGGTCCTGCAGACGTTCGCCTCGTCTGGGAGAAGAGTGGCCGTGAGCCGGAGACGTGCGTCCCCGTGCAGAAGCTCCCGCTGCCCGGCGGCAGGGCGCACGTGCTCAGCTGGCTGCGGGACAGCGTCCGGGAGAGCACAGAGTACCGCTGCTCCGTCCTCTCTGCCACCGAGCGCGCCACAGCCTCCGCCTGGGTCCGTGTCCTGAGACCTGGTAAGCACCCTGCAGCCCACACAGAGGACACCGGGCAGGTGGCTGGGACGACAGGCCGGTGCTGGGTGTCACTGAGACGCACATGCCCTGTCCCTCAAGGCTCATCCCCCCCATACACCAGACCTCGCACCACCACACACACAGGGCACACTCACACTCCTCACTGCACACAACACACGTCACTCTACACACAGCCCGCACGCACCTACCCACAGCCACAGCACAGCCACGCCGTTCCTGCCAAGGCTCCACCCCCTGGCCCCCGAGCCAAGGTGACCGTACTCCCTCCCTCCCTCCCTCCGTCTGCTGGCGCCCGGCCGCCCTGTCCGGTCAGTGCACGCCCACCGGCTGTCCTGCTGGTGCAGAGCGGGCACGGGCCCCCTCAGCCCTCGGCACTGCAGCAGGCCTGTGCTCCCTCGCCAGGGCTGCGGTGCTCACCTTCCACACGCCGAGCCGAGCCCCCACGCCGCCTTTCACCGGGTGCTTTCCCGTTTTCTCAGGAGTTCGTGCATGTGGGGCCGGAGGGACAGGGAGCGGGTCAGGCGCTGGCCTCGCGTGTGGCCAACCCGGGTTCAGTCCCCAGCACTGCCAGGGGTGCCCCCCCCCAACTTGTACACACGCGTGCGCCTGGGGCAGGGGCAGTCCGCATTTCTCCCGTGCACACGCCCTCGGTGGCCGGGCCCGGGCAGGTGGGGAGGAGCCCGAGGCAGGGGCTCGAGGCCTGAGGGCGGCTCACACTCTTGCAGAGACGGCACCGCAGGAGCAGTGGCAGCGGGAGCTCAGCGCCTGGAGGGCTGCGGCGGGCGAGCACGACCGCCTGCTGCAGGGCTGGAGGAAGGCCTGGGTATGCGGTCTCTGGGGGCCTGGGGACCCCACATCATGTCCCCCCCCCACCCAGCGCCTGGGAGCCCTGTAGGGAAAAGAGCAAGGAGGGGTGGGGGTGGGGGCAGGACGAGGCCACCCCTGGCCAGGACAGGAAAGCTAGCCGGGTGACTAGAGCAGCGCTGGCCTGGGGGTCGGGGAGAGGGGAGGGCGGAGAAGGGGGAGGAGGTAGGGGTGGAGCAAGGGGGGTAGAAGGAGAAGTAGAAGTGGAAGCAGAGGGGGAGGGATGAGGAGCGGGCTCACGGCAGCATAAACTCGAGGCTCCCAAGTTCTGGGTCCGGGAGCCCCCAAGGCCCCACTCCTACGGCCGACAAAGGTGGGGCCTTTCTGACGCCCCCTCCCCACTCGCCCCCACCTCCACCTCTGGGGCAGGGTGGGGTGGTGGAGGGTCCTGCTGTGCTGTTCTTCCAGGAGCACTGTGAGCAGGACACCTTCTAGCCGCCAGCGCGGGGTCGTCTCGGTGACCGGACTACGTGGCAGAAGTTTGGAAGTGCCGGGACAGTCTGGAAGGGTCTGAACGGCGTCAGCGGTCAGCCCGTCACCCCCGGAGCCCACAGGGGACGCGGCGAGGACAGGCCCGGTGCACACCGCGAGCCCCAGGGACTGGAGTGCCGGCACCCCGGTAGGGCTCGGCTCAGCACGCACACCTGCCCCGAGGCGCGCCGGGACACCGCGCATGAGCGCCACGCTCTGCCCTCCCCAGAGCCGTCGCGTGTGTCCTCTCTGCGCTGTCCCTGGGCTCCTGTCGCGCATGGGCGAGCGGAGGCCTCAGAGGCGTCCAGCCCCCAACGAGGCCTTCCTGCTCGTGAATGCAACACCTGCGTCTCGGACCCAAAGCCACTTGTGTGGGCCCAGCCAATCCCGTCCTGCACGGCGAACATGCCCCGAGTGTCCACGCGCCCTTCCCCAGCCACGGCTCCCCGACAGCCGTGAGGACAGCAGCCCACCCTGACTCCGGTGCCTCCGCACTGGCCCCGCTGCCCCGTCTGGCTCAGAGCTACGTGCTGGGCTGCAGCTTCTCCCAACACCCCCTCGCCTCCCCGCGCTCTCGTGCTCTGTCTTTCCTGCCACGTGTGCCCAGGGCACTGGACTCAGCAGAACCGTAACCCGAATCCCTGGGGCCCTGCTGATGCGCCAGGGACGGGGTTGAGGCTCAGCTGCCCACACTCCTGAGAAAATAAAGGCCAAGGTCCACATCTGTCCTGTGAGTTCCGGGCTGGGCTGTGCGGGGGCAGGGGCGGGGGGCTCCCCAGCCACTCCCGAGCACGGCACTGGCCAGGAGTGACGCCATCACCAGGGCCCAGCAAACCTTCCTGGGTGCAGACTCCACGCCACCTTCTCTCTGCTCCCTGCATGAGCTAATGCTCCCGCGCCAGCTTTCCTTGCTGATCTCCCCCCAGGCCTCCACGCGCCTGCGTGGCCTGCACTGCACACACGAGTACGCAGGAGCAATGCGAGGGCTTCCGCCCTCCTCCTGGGCTGCCACAGCCCACTGCTGCCTGCGCCTCAGGGGTCCCGCGGGGCTGGATTCAACAGCACTTCTGTAGCTCCTGGCCGTGCTCGGCCTACCCCCAGCCCTGTGCCGAGGGGCCGCTCCTGGGCCGGTGCACGCAAGGCCGGGCCCTACCCACTGCACTATGCTCCCCCCAAGTGCTCCGGACAGCTGCCAAGCACAGAGCGGCAGGCTCCATCCCTGCCGTTTCCCTGGTGACGGCGACCAGCAGCCCAGCAGGCAGGGCTGCCGGGGCTCTGGGCATGCACAACGCTCCTGCTCAGGGCCCAGGTGCAAGAGGAGCCCGCGGGGGACAGCGCACAGGGCGCCGAGAAGCCACAGCCCAGCCCCTGCAAAGTGGAATCACTGCTCTTGATTCCGAACAAACGGGCCCCTTCTTAAAGAAAAGGGACCTGAAGTGGCCATCTGTCCTCCTGGCCTCTGAGATTCGCTTTCAGAGCAAGCTCACTTACTGAAAGGGGGTGAGACTTTAAAAAAATGACCACAAATGAACTTTAGAAATGTCAACAGTCATCGTTTCTTGGAAAAAGAAAAGACCGCCAAGAGTTCACGTCCAGAACCATGTTCCTTGTGCGGTTCCTGTCACGAGTCCCGAGTCCCGACATCTTCCAGCTGAGGCCACACAGTGAGGGGCTCCCAGGACGGGGCCCGTCGCCTGTCTCGCCCACCCCACCCTCGCCTGCTGCCGCCTCCTGCAACGGACGGGCTCAGCTATCTGGCAACAGAGAGGAAGTTTCCCTGACAGCCGGCGGCTCCCGACACCCCTTCCCGGCGCTCTAGGCCCTCAGCGCTCCGCATCGGTCCCCACAGCAGCCGGCGCCCTGGACGCCCACAAGCGGCCAGCAGGTCTGCGTGGACAGCGAGCAGAGGACAGGCCCCCGGCCACCCCTTACCCCGGACACAGACACAGGGAGAGGAGTCTCATAAGCTCAGCTTCATCATCGGGGAGGCGGGGGCCTCCAGCGGGTCTTCCAGCCCCCCTGGGCACTGGCTGTAGGCTTCCAGATGCTTTCTCCAGATCTCCACTGGGCGAGAGAATGGCTCGGCTCAGCACGCGGTGCCGGCCAGGGCAGCAACCCCCTGCTCCCTGGGGCACCGTCCACTGGGGCGTCCTCGGGGCCCAGCCCGAGTGGGAGACCTCTGAGGGCGAGGGCCCCGTGGGCTCTGCAGCCAGCGCCGCCCGCCCTGCCCGGCCGGCCCGCCCGCAGCACTCACTGTAGCGGGGCTCTGCGCTGCCCGCGGGGGCCGGGCTGGGCGGGCTGGGCGGGGCCGGGGGCCCGGGCGGCTCCTGGTGCACGCTGTCCAGCAGGGCCTGGTACGCCTGCCGAGCCGCCATCGTCAGCTCCACCATCCTGCGGAACTGGTCCTGCGCGGGAGAGCACGGTGGGTCTCCCGAGCAGGCCCGCGGGGACGGGGACAGCGGTGGGGCCGCCCCAAGCATGGGGTCCGCGGGGGACACGGGGACAGCGGGAGGGCAGCACCGAGCACAGGGCTCACGGGGGACACGGGGACAGCGGGAGGGCAGCACCGAGCACAGGGCCTGCGGGGACGCGAGGACAGTGGCGGGGCAGCCCTGAGGATGGGGACACGGGGACAGCGGCAGGCGGCCCTGGGGATGGGGACACGGGAACAGCTACAGGACAGCCCCGAGCATGGGGGACACGGGGACAGCAGGAGGGCAGCACCGAGCATGGGGCCTGCGGGGACGCGGGGACAGCGGCGGGGCGGCCCTGAGGATGGGGACGCGGGGACAGCTGCAGGACAGCCCCGAGCATGGGGCCCGTGGGGACATGGGGACAGCAGGAGGGCAGCACCAAGCATGGGGCCTGTGGGGACGCGGGGACAGCGGCGGGGCAGTCCTGAGGATGGGGACGCGGGGACAGCGGCAGGGCAGCCCCGAGCACGGGGCCCGTGGGGACACGGACCTGCGCGCCGTCGTAGCTGAAGATGCCCACCACGCTGACGGGCACGGCCTTGTTCAGGCTGCGCCCCAGCTCCTTGCGGTTGAGGGCGAACACGAAGGGGATGTTCTGCTCGCAGGCACAGTCGATGATGGTGTGCAGCGTGTCATCCAGCCCACCTGCCCGGGAAAGGACACGGTCAGAGGGAGCACGGGCCTTCCCAAGCACCAACGCCACTGACTGTCTGCACAGCCCATCTGCACAGGCGCCCTCCATGGGGGCACGACCGCCAGCCAGGCCACTGCTGTGAGGGGGCCACACGGGATCACCGCCCGGTAGCACACAGCTGCAGGGACCGCAGGGAGAGGAAGCGGCAGGACACAGATGTCACACAAGCTGCCATGTCACACTCAGGGTAGCTGGCCCGAGGCATCGTGAAGAAATGACCCAAGGGCACGAAAGGTCACAGAGGAAGGGAAACATTAACCGGGAAGAGATTGAGAACTTTCACTGTGACAACGAAGCCCAGCAGAAAAACGGCAGCAAAAGGGCCCCGATGCTCCTGGGAAGAAGGAGTCCCAGAGTCCCAGAGAAGAGGCTGAGGCGTCGAACGCTGCAGCTCCTCCCAAGGCTGGCGGGCCGGGGAGGCAGCCCAGGGTAAGAGCTTGCCTGAACATGGCTGACCCACTGGGCCCCTCAAGGTTCACCAGGAGTGATCCCTGAGCACCGCTGAATGGCCCAAAAGACAAAGAACAACAGCAAAACTCTAACTTCCATGCCCAAGTTGCAAATGGGCATCTGGGAAGGAGACCACAGGACTGCAGCTGCAGGAAGGCCGTCGGTGGGTGCAGACACCCCAAGGAAGGGGCCACCTGAGGAGTGGCTGCCGGGGCGGGAGCAGGGCCTGCCCCGCCTTGTCTTCCTGGAGCAGGCAGCAGGCATGCTGGAAGCAGGGTCCTTCCTTGCTGGGATGGCCACTCCCGAGACTTGTCAGGCCAGGTGTGTGGACACCGGATGCTCATTTTGTGAGCCCCTGTACCTGCTCGGCCGGAAACTGAACAGCCATCACCTTGCGCCAGCTGCAAACCACCATCCTTCACTGCCACTCAGAGCCTGAATTTTTTTTGGTGGCAGTGCCAGGGCCTCCCCTATGAGAGAAATGTTCCACAACAAGCTGCACGGAGGACCTGTGGGTGCAGTCACACGCCAGCTTGCTAGTCCCTTCTCAGAGCGACCAAATACAAGCAGCCAACCACATGCCACTGTGGCAATCCCCACGAAAGACCGGAGCTACCAGTGACCCCAGGAGGGACGAGGCTCAGCAGAGGGGAGGGGCTTCGGGGCTTTACAACTCTCAGAGGCGGGGGGCGAGGCACCATGAGAGCCATGAGTGCATCTTCGGAGTCAGCTGCCTCGGGAAACACTGGCAGGAGGACAGACAAGGCCGAGGCGTAGCAGAGGAACCTTCCAGAAAGTGGGGCCAAGAGGACGAGGAGGCGTAGAGAGCCCCCAGGCCCAGGGATGGTGCCAGGAGTGGGAGCCTGGCCCCAAAGACTGGGCTGGGCCCAAGCCAGCTGAGGCCCAGAGGGAAGAGGGGTCATGCAGATGGCGAGCAGCGACCGAGGACAGAGGGGGCAGGTCGGGGACACTCAGCACATCAGACTATGAACGTCAACACTACGTCAAGCTATGAATATAAGCGAGTGAGTTAAATGGTGAGAGAATGAATGAAAGAGAAAAGGCAAGTAAAGACGGAAGAGCCAAAATGGCTAGTTTCCAGAGTCCTCTGGGGTCCCTGCAGGACGCGCTCACGCCGGACGGGGGAGTAACAGGGACGCAAATCAAGGGGACGGCTGCAGAGGGCAGGCCTGGAACCGCGTCAGAAAGGCCTCAGGCAGAAACCTGCTGCAGAGGCTCAGCCCAGCCAGCACACGGCGCGGCCCAAGGGCCACTGCAGGGACCACAGACCCTGGGCTGGCGGAGACTGCTGCCCCCAGACAGGCCAGCGCCTCGGCCCACAGGGGCAGTGAGCAGTGAACTCTGCACGAACAAGGTCCAGCACGGGGGCCTGCAAGGCTTCTCTCCTCGCCGGGGTGCCGGTGCCCCGAGCGTTACCTTTGGACTGTATCTTCTCGCAGTTGGGAGAGATGATGATGCACTTCAGCTTTCTCAGCTTCAGATGCTTCAGCACCTCCCTCAGCCCCAGGACGAGGCGGCGCTTGGTCTTGGCCTTGACCGGGTCCTTCTGGTACATGCGGTCTTGGAAACGGACCAGCTCTTTCAGCAGCTCCGTCACGCAGGCGTCCACTTCTTTGCTCAGCATCTGGCTGCAGTAGCTGGAAGACACACGGCCACCATGAGCAGCCCTCACTCCTGCTGGCTGAAGGGCAACCCCCGGGGTTTGGGCCACACGCCCCTCACGCGCCCTGCCCCACCTGGCACCATCAGACGACAGAGCCCAGGTGGGAAGCCAGACACGGTCACCGTGAGCAGGCCAACACCCCGACAGCACACAGGGACGGCAGCCCAGCACGAGTCTGCCAAGGTGCCCCTGCATATCAGGGTCAGAGGGCGCAGCCCCCGTGCCACGTGCCCCCCTTACTCTCTGAATCTCCGGCTGTGGATCTTAGGGGGGCAGCTGGTGTCAGGGCTCGGGCAGGAGGGCTCGGGCTCAGGCAGGATCTCCGCAGACTTGCTCTCCTCCGCAGGCGCACAGGCCTCGGGCTCGGCCACACCCCCTAGGCCAGAGACGCAGTTACACCGCACTGCTGTGCACAGTACCAAGCTGCACGCCTCGGAAGGAACTGACGCAGCCAGGCTTGGAACGTGCGCATGCACTCACACACGCACACCGACGGGAACAAAACATGCACACACAGAAACATACATGCACACAGACACACACACGCAGACACTCGAGCACAGCTGCGGCTGGTGTTCTGGGGATGGGGAAACTGAGGTGCCCGAGATGGCAGGGCAGCTTTCTGACCCCCAGGAGGTGCCCGCCTGCTTGCTGTTCCTACTGTGGAGGTCTCCGACCCGCCACCATTAAGACCACCTTCTACTGTGTTTGGGGCTGCACCTGCAGATGCTCAGAGGCTACCCCCAGTTCTCTGCTGGGGGCGCTCCTAGTGGTTCTCTGGGGACCGTGTGCTAGCAGGATGAACCCAGCCTCCTGCAGGCGAAGCACCTGCTCAGCCGCTGACACCTCATCAGCCCTCCAAACCACGGGTAAAGCAGGGGGAACAGAGCCGGAAGATTCATTTAGAAAACTGGAGAAATTTCTATTTGGAAGCTTTACAAACGGATTTTTCACTTCTGGCTTTTTGCACTTCGGGGTGTGAGACCACTTCCTTATCAAATCTTTAAAAGAGCTGAACACAGGGCTGGAGCGATAGCATAGCGGGGAGGGCATTTGCTTTGCACGTGGCCGACCTGGATTCGATTCCCAGCATCCCATAAGGTCCCCTGAGCACTGCCAGGAGTAATTCCTGAGTGCAGAGCCAGGAGTAACCCCTGTGCATCACCGGGTGTGACCCAAAAAGAAAAAAAAAAGAAAGAAAAAAAAGAGCTGAACACACACACGGAACACACACAGGCGGCGCCTGGGCAAGTGTGTCTCAGAGCAGGCCTGACTCCAGGGCTGCAGGGAGCTCAGCAGGGGGTGTGCTTGCGCCTGCACGCGGCAGGCCGGGGTTAATCTCCAAGGCAGGATTCCATAACAGCCTACCGCCCTCTAGTGGCTGCTCTGAGACTCGCGCCGTGCAAGCGCAGGAAACTGGAAGGAAAGCACAAGCCAAGAGCACCCCACAAAGGGAAGGCTGTGGAAGGGGACGTCAGCAGAGGGAATGCTCAGGTCTTACACGCACACACACGTGCACTGAGACTGTCACCCAGATTCCACCTGGTCACATACTACTCTGCACCCCGTGCACTGTCCCGAGCACAGCCACTCCTGTCTGCCTGGCCCGGCCCGCCACGCTTGGTGAAGGCTGCCATGCCGCGGGCAGTGGGGTTCTTGGAGCCACTTCAAGCCACCAGGCCCTCCCCCCTGTGTCCTCAGGGACCCACTGGGGCCTCCCCCTTCCTTGTGTCTCGAGAACTGCGTTCCTGAGGCTTGGGATGGCAGGTGGCGCACTGGGGCGGGGGCTGCCACGCCTGCTGGTAGTACTGTACCTGCGAGGTCGGGCTGTGCCTGCTCAAGGGGCTGCTCGTCACCCCCACCCTCCGTCTCGTGCACCTCCTTGCTGGGGAACGTGGGGCTCCCGGCATTTTCCTGGAGACGCTGCTGCTTTCTCTCCTGACGCTCCTTCAAAATAATCTTCAAGAGTGAACACAACCGTTAGAGTTAAGTTACTTAAGGCTCAGAAAGCAGCACTTACGCCAAACTGACCTCCTCGCACCTGCTGGCTCCTCCGCCCACCTCGTGTGCCCACCCTGTGGCTCTCGGGAGGAGAGCACGGGGGCACAGGGCTGTGGGCAGACCCCAGCTTCCTGCTACCTGTGTGAGAGCCAGCCCCCACCCAAGGCGGCAGAGGGCAAACAGGACCTGGTGTGCGGCCGTTACCCAACATCATGGAAGCCGTGAGCACTGCCACCCGGCTCAGCAAATGAGCTGGGCAGGGGGTACGAAAGGCGAGCCCGGCACCCCTGTCTGCCTCGCCTCCCGGTGCCCAGGGTGCAGGCCCCGCGTACCTTCTTCAGTGAGGTCGGCTTCTTGGCCTTGGGGACCTCCCTCTGCTTCCCCTTCTTCACCAGGGGGGCGCTGGAGTCGAGGGGGTTGTGCGGGGTTTTCTGCTGGCCGACGCGATGGGCCTTCTTGCCGGACGTGGCCTCTTTGGAGAGGACTGGCACAGCCCCGACTGGAACACAGCGAGCGCGTGGGGACACAGGCCGCGCCCCCACCGAAACCACCCCAGGTCAGACCCATCTGCACCAGCTGGTTCTTCCCACGGCAGCGCTTCTCTGAGACGTTGGTGTCTGTCGGGGCCCCGGGAAACTGTCAATGGGTCTGGGCAGAAACGTTCCCATTTCTGGTGGGAACGTCCCGGGGCCTGCGGTAAGGCTCTGAGCCGTTCTCCCACCATTCTGACAAAGACAAAACAAGCGCTTTCTAATGCCATCATCGAACCCTCGTGCCCCCGTCCCATCTTTTCTCCTTTTCAGGGGGCGAAGGACACACCTGGCGGTGCTCAGGGCTTACTCCTGCCTCAGAAGTCCGGAATCACCCCTGGCAGTGTTTGGGGACCATATGGGCTGCTGGGATCGCACTTGGTCAGCTGTGCCAGGCCGGCGCCCTCCCTGTTTTAACACTGCCCAGCCCAGGGTCCCGGTTCTGGTGGGAACGTCCCAGGGCGTGCAGAAGGGGCTCTCTGAGCTGTTCTCCCACCATTCTGACAAAGACAAAGCAAGAGAAAATCAGGGGATTGGCGCAGGGCAGCGCAGAGTGTGGCCTTGAGCACTGCGTCACGTTCCCACTGCCATGTGGCTCCGATTAAAAAGGTTTTGGAGTGTCTTTAAGGAAGGCGAGAGATGCAGGAAGATGGGCGAACTGCTGATTTGCCAGAGCTGGTGGCAAGGTCTTCACAGTTCCCCCCCTTTAAGCAAACACTGACAAAAGCAACCCAAGTGAACCCCCCCCCCCATGCTCGTAAGAAACAGCCTTCCCTGACCCCCCAGCAGCTCCGGGACACCACCAGCACAGGCCGTCCCCAGACGCTCGTGTCTAGCTGCGAGTGGAACTTGGAGCGGAGCCTGTCTTCTATTTCCTCGGTAATGCCCAAGCTTTTAATTTAAAGCTTTTAATTTTGATGAAGTCTAACTTACCAAAAAGTACACAAGCTTTTAATTTTGATGAAGTCCAATTGACCCTTTTCTTTCGTTGCCTGTGCTTTTAGTGTCATATCTACAAGACTCACTGTCTGAACCAAAGTAATTTACCCTTGCTGTTTTCTATGGTTTCAGCTTCTATTTGGGTTGTGGATCATTTCGAGTTAATTTTTATCCACAGTGAAAGCTGAGAGGAAGGGCCCTAGTTCCGTCTGTAGCACATGCTAATCCCGCTGTCCCAGGACCATTTCTGAAGAGACTGACTGTATTTCTGTGTGGGGAATGGTCTGAGTCACACACAGCTGCGCCCGGGGATTACGGCCCAGGAGACCATGTCGTGCCAGGGGCTTAAATGGGGGTGGCTGCAGGCAAGACAACTACCTTAGTCCCCGTGCTCTCTCCAGCCCAGCTTGTTCTTTAAATGAACTCTGCACCTTGTCAAAAGCTCATGTAAGGATCTGTTTTTAGACTCTCAATTCCATTCCACTAGTCTTTGTCTATTCCTGTGTAATACTGTTTTCTTTTTGTTTTGGGGCCACACCTGGTGATGTGCAGGGGTTACTCCTGTACTGCACTGTGCTCGGAGGACCCTATGGGGTGCTGGGGATCAAACCTGAGTCAGCCATGTGCAAGGCAAGTGCCCCACCCACTGTGCTATCACTCTGGTCTCGACAGTACTCTCTTTACATCAGAATAAATCCTGGGTCTGGAGCAATAGCACAGCGGGTAGGGTGTTAGCCTTACATGTGACCGACCCGGGTTTGATTCCCAGCCTCCCATATGGTCCCCTGAGCAGCGCCAGGAGTAATTCCTGAGAGCAGAGCCAGGAGGAACCCCTGCGCATCGCTGAGTGTGACCCAAAACGAAGGATAAATCCTGATTCTGAGAAACAGTCGCCAGATGGTGTGAAGAACGCTCCCGAAGGCGCTTACCCGAGAACACCACGGGTCTGGAGGACTGCTTCGCACTCTGGGAGCGCTGCTTCTTCTCCAGGGCCGTCAGCAGCCCCCCCAGGTCCAGCTGCACCGGCACTTGGCTCTTCTTTGTACTGCTTCTAAAACTATTCTGCAAAGTCAAAAACCCAGAAGTTTACTCGTGGTACCATGTTTGACAAACTGACCAAGAGCCTTTCATTTAATTATGCAGCCGTATGGAACAGGAGACAGACGGTACTGGTGGAAAGACACGACCGTCCTGGAAGCAGCTTTCCCACAACCCCCACACTCACTCCCAGTCGTCGCCCAACACTGCTACCCCAGTTAGTTCCTTTTCCTCATCATTAACACGGAACGGAGATGAAACCACTGAGCTTATCACCCTCACGACCAACAAGGTGTAGCTTACAAAAGCAAGCACAGACTGCGGGGAGCTGCGACAGTGCCTGTGGGGGCGCTGTCTGGAGTCTCCTGGACCACACTTCCTCTCCGGTCCAGAGACAATGAACTGCCATGGTCTGTGAGGACATGAACAAAGATCCATACACGTCCGATTCGGACGATCCATCTGGCACATGAGCACTAAATGTAGGTATCACGTTAGACACACACTTAACAAAGTGCTAGTTCTGAAACAGTTGTGACCTGAGATTTAGACTGTATGGAAAGCTGTACGGGCTTGGGGTCTCCTGTGTCGGCACCTCGAGGCCTCACTCTTCCTGCCATCGGGACACCAATGGCCCTGGGGTAAATGCTCGGGTGCGCCAGAGGCCCGACAGAGACCTCCACAGCGGTGGACAGTGTCCAAAGTGAATCCGGGGGCTAAAGGAAGCACTGTGTGAGAGTGAAGGCAGCGAGCAGACAGCACCAGCACCCCTGTCGGACACCGGACCCAGTCAGGCGGCTCCTGTTTCCATGTGTGAGATATGATGAACTCCCACAGGAATATCCTCAGTTCTGCTTTTTATTTAACTCCAACTTCACAGGCTGTTTGCACACCCCTTACTTCTGTCAGAGTGGCCGTGACCCCACTCCTAGGACAAGAGGGACCCTTTGTTTCTGCTGAGCCCACGAAAAAAGAGGTGCCATGGGTGTCAGCTGACAAAGAGGTCTGAAAACAGATTTCCTATGAATTTAGTTGAGCAAGCAAAGTTAGCCCAAAACAATGTGGTTCCGACCCAACACTCACCTGCGGCTGCTGTCTTGACGGAAACTTCGGAGAGTCTGCTCTCTCTCTCCTTTCAGATGCGGCTGCCAGGTTGGGGAACTCCTCGGCATCCTAGGTAAACACACGCGCGTTAGGTCTCCATCAGCCACAAGGGACAAGTGCCCAAGTGCAAACGTCACCCGGCTCATGTCCGGTGGATGCAGGCTTCCCTCAGGGCTCGAAGGTCACATGAAACAGTCCCCAAGCCTGGAATGGATGGGCTTGAGCATCACTGTTCTCAGAGATCACACAGAGATGCCCCAGAGAGGCTGGCGCGCCTGCGCAGCCTACGGAGCCCTGACTGCCGTGTGGGCTCACGAGCTGTGCCCAACCGCACTGCCACTAGAGCGACAGCGATGCAAACCCAGGCGAGTACCTCTAAATGGTTCATTCATTTTAAAACGTCTCACTTTGGGGGCTGGAGTGATAGTAGGCGGCTGAATGGGTCTGATCCCTGGCACCCTGAGTCCTGTCGGGAATGATCCTCCCCTGAGCACTGCCGATCGTGGCCCAAAAACAAAAAGATTTTTTTTGGTCATTTTAGGTGTCTTGGAGAAGCCGTGAGAGAAATGGGGGCTATACTTTAAATCACACTCTGGTCCCAATCATGATGCTTTCAGGGCCAGAGTGAGAAGAGAGCAGGTAAGGCGCTTGTCTTGCACATGGCCAAACCCCGGTTCGACGCCAGCATCCCATATGGTCCCCCCAGCACTGCCAGGAGTGATTCCTGAGTGCAGAGCCAGGAACAACCCCTGAGCATCACAACCCCTGAGCATCACCAGGTGTAGCCCAAAAACAAAATAAAAAAAAAATGTTTTAAGAAACAAAAGGCACTTTGCAAGTTTATTTCTAGCATGTGTCTGACAATCCCAACGATAGTCTATGGCAGACTAAATCCTTTCTGGGTGACGCTCACTGCGCTAAAGGGGGCCCTGCACAAGCAAAGAGACCCCAGCCAAGTGACACTGAAGGGGAAGGGCACTCCTAAGAAGCCGCACGGGGGTGTCCCACAAACCCTCCTATGCTTCACACCAACAAGTAACCAGGTCGGGGCTCGCCTGCTCGGAGCCCATGGGAAGCCGACATGAGCGACTGAAGAAATGGAAGGCAACTGTGATGGTACCAAGAGAAGAGCCGGAAAGAAAATGCGGCAGCGTCACGTAGGAGCCCTGCACCTGTTCTGGGCAGGGGAGGCGTTCAGGAACACGGGCAGAGTGAGTAATGAGGAAACAAATGCACCTCGATCCTTGGCGGCTCTTGAGCTGTCGGGACTTCGAGGTTCATTTTCAACTTTTCTTTCTTTTTCTTATTCTTTCTTGAGGCGTCATTTGGCTCAGGACTGCCCCCTGGTGCTGCTTTAGACTAGGACAGAAAACAGCAAAGGTTTCAGAAGTTCTCAGAACACTGCAAAGACCACTGAGTAGTGTCAGGGATCGCAGGCTCGACCGCACGCTGGACCCACACCGTGACTTCACTGGGAACCGAGCGCTCGTCCCCCACTTTCCCAAGAGGCAGCAGCCGGCTAACCGGGGCGGGGGCGGGGGGGAAGCAAAAGGGCTGAAAAGACTGCGGGGCAGATCCAGATTTGTCTGTCTCCTGTTGATGACAGGATTTCCCCTGCCCTGAGCTCGCTACTCCTGACTCGGATCCCAGATCCGCAGGGAGCCTTGAAACCAGGCCGTGGGGCCCGGTCCCCCTGCGGCCGCCCTGCCTCACACCCTCGATTTCCTCAGCCAGGGTTCACACTCTGCTCCCCGGCACCCATGTGCATCTGGCCGGGCACGCCCTCTGCTCCCCTCGCCCATCTGACCTGTCCCTGTCCTTGGCCCAGCACACCCAGGCCTGCAGGTGCTCTCTCACCACTGGGAGGCTCAGGAACAGCAAGGCCCGCTCTACCCGGGGCACACGCCTCTCAAAAGCTCTGCAGCACTTAGAAGAAAATGAGCTGGAAGGGCCAACCCAGGCCCTGCTGGGTGGAAAAGGCAATTCTCAAACGTTCATGCCAAGTAATCCCACTTTCGTCTTCAGAAACGGGCAAGTCAAAACCCAGCTGTGTCTGTGGAAGCATTCAGGGGCCCGAGGTGGCAGCTCACAGCACTGAGGTGGGAACTAAAAAGAGACACCCCATTCAGAGTTAGATCCCTGACGGACTCACTTCTGGTCCTTCTGTAAAAAAATGTTACAATAAAGGGACAGTGCCTGAAGGGAGAACATGACACAGCCAACAACGATGGCTGAGAGCACAATACAGTTCGACATGTTGGGAGATGACAGAGCTGACAACCTGTTTGAGGGGAGAGGAAGACATAACCAACAATGATGTTGGAGAGGAGAGCACCACACAGCCAAGTGTCTGAGGGGAGAGCATGACATGGCTACTGTCATCCTGGAGCCCAGGGTAAGTCCCCCAGGTTCCATGTGACAGTGCTTTACTTTCTGAACTCTGAAACTCTGCTAAACTAATAATAATAATAATAATAATAAACCTTTATATATATCTTTTTTTATCAAAATCATGTTTTTAGAAGTTTTTACAAAATGAAACAAAATTAGTGAACTGAAAACCTGCTTCAGCAGTGACCGGGTGGCCCCTAGTGCTGAGCCCATGGGTGCAGCCAGGGTGGGGCCTCCAAGAGGCCTTGTCAGCTCCATATATCTTGCCACACACCTGACCGTGCCAAGCTGTCAGCAGCCCACAGCCTGCAGGCAATACGGTGGGACACCCCACTCCTCTTTGTACCTGACGGCCTGTGGCAGTGGGAGATGATGCCAAAGGAGAATTTGTGTAACCCTGAGAGCTGTCCCGGGCACTAACCGAGCACGCAAGCCACAGTAATGACACTCACGAAGTCAGCCAAGAGCAAAATCTAGACCAGAAAAAAAGGCTCTTCAAGAAACAAATCTCAGAATCACTGAAAAGAACAGCTCAAATGTCACTGAATGAACTGGATCCTCAAGTGCAGTGACCCAGGGCAATGCCACAGGCCGGCCGGAGACAGCGCGTGGGAAAGGTGCTGACGCTACCCAGCAGGTGAAAGCAATTCAGGTTCAAGACTGTGGGGGGGTGCAACGACAGAGCTGGAACCCAAGATGCATCTCTTCTGTGAAGAATTCACATCAATTCAGACACTTTTTTTTTTTTTTTGCTTTTTAGGTCACACTCGGCAATGCACAGGGGTTACTCCTGGCTCAGGCACTCAGGAATTAACTCCTAGCAGTGCTCAAGGGACCATATGGGATGCTGGGAATCGAACCTGGGTCGGCCATGTGCAAGGCAAACGCCCTCCCCGCTGTGCTGTCGCTCCAGCCCCTCAGTTCAGACACTGTAAGGCAGGATCTGAACTGCAGGCATTCACTCGTATACATATCTGTCCCTTGCTCCTGATGAGGACCAATTATTTGTTCGAGATGCAAGCCCAGTGCAGCTCAGATTCATGAGCATGGGCCAAGGAGAAAAAGAACCTGTGTAGACACTGCAAGGCTTGCCACGGCCCCAGGAGATAACAGGATCCAAACGCGCGCGTTCCTTTCACCAGCACAGGCACCGCGCTTTACTCTGCTCCGAGGCCCGGAAGCCTCAAAGACGGCATGCTAACGCTTCCAGGCCCTACTGGTGAAGAAACTGCCTTTCAGTTTATCATGGCAGTGGCATTTTTAGGGGCTGGTGATGGTTCAGTAGATAACGTCTGCCAAACAGCATAATCCACAGTGTCCAAGATAACTGCTCAACCGAAACTGCTCAGCAATTTCAACAGTAAGAGAGAAATTCCTCAGAGATTCCAGACAAGCCTGGCACACAGGCAATTACAGACAAGCCTGGCACTCAGAGCATAACCTAAAGTTAGGCCATCATTCAAAACGTCTCTCTCAGAGACGACTAACTTTACCTGCAACAGGCAAATTCTGCTCACATTCATTCTTCTCCCAGTACAAGCATTGCATGAACATGGACAGTGAACTCAACTTCCTAGAAACTGCTCCTGTAACTCGGGGACTCAGGTGTGTAGACATACCACAATCCAAATTTTGGAGGGAAAAAAAAAAAACTGTTCACAACTACATTCACATTCCAAATACATGGAATTCACGGGCTACAGTTCGAATCTGGGCCCTGCTAGGCTGGCTGTGCACCTTTACTGTCAGAAATCAGAGATCACCAGCTGTCACAGAACTGGGGGCTTCTTCCTAGGGCACAGCCGGAACAGGACACCAACCGGGAGGGGCAGCAGGAGGGTCCCTGGCTGTGACCAGCCCCTAGAGGAGGTCTCTCCCAGACACATTCCCTCCTACGCACAGAGCAACATCCGAGCAATCACACGTGCCGTGTCCTGTGAGGACCTGCTACAACTTCCTGGCCAGGCAGACCCACAGTTCTCAGAGTGGTCTCGGGGTCCCTAGACTCCTTCGGGGGTCCACAGAATCAAGACTGGAAACAGAACAGACACACCCCTCTCCCCCCATCTCGCACTTGCTCTTTTTATTTTTCCACTTTTTTTTTTAATGTCACACCCAGCGATGCACAGGGGTTACTCCTGGCTCTGCACTCAGGAACCATATGGGATGCTGGGAATTGAACCTGGGTCAGCCTGGGTGGGCCGCGTGCAAGGCAAGCGCCCTACCCGCTGTGCTATTGCTCCAGCCCCCGCACTTGCCCTTCTTTGAGCACAGTTTGATGATGACAACACCACCGCCACCACCACCACCACCACCACCAGGACCACCTCGACTCCCACCCAGCCAGAGCATGGCAGAGCGGCAAGAGAGCACTGCGGGGCCTTACGAGGCTGTTCTCACTGCCTCTGTTCACGTCACAGGTGATTTTTTACAAGGGCTCTCCCACATCAAGGATTTCTGATGACTTTTAAACAAGCGAACATTCTGGAAAATGAAGTGATTTTAACCTTGAACAATACAGAAACACCAGTAACAATCCAAGTAAACAGAAGTTTTTTGGGGTTTTCTAAGGGATCCCAAGACCAAACCCCGTGAGGAGCACTGACACGGACAGGCTGTTCAGGATGCTGTCCTTCTACGGGGGAGGGCGAGGGCTGCCAGGGGACAGTCCAGCAGTGTCCAGGCCCTGAACCACTTCCTGGCCCTGCAATCACTCCGGAGCCCAGAAAATGCCCCAGCTCACAGGCGAACACCTGGCTTAGAAACCTTTGCTCTCTTTCTGCCTGACATTCTTGTGCAGGGAAGTGGAGAATCGTTTACTCATTTCCCACTCTGAAACCAACAGGGAGGTAAGTTCATCCACAGCGCCAGACAGTGTCCCTGGGCGAGGAGGAGCTGGGCAGCAGCGACCGAGCCCTCGAGCAGCACTGCGGCAGCCTCTCTCCCCGTACGGAAGGGGACTGGAGCACTGTCAGCTACCCATTCGGCTGGGCCTTTTATTTTCCACCACTGCTTCACCCTACAAAGCAAACCCATTGTTTTCTTACTATTTCCAAGTGAAATGACAATCATTCAGCCTTCAAAGACAGCTTCGCCTGCCCACTTACCAAACACACAATCCCCGAAACACGAAAGCCTCCACCACTTACTTCTGCCAAACCTCATTCCCTGGGGGAAAACAGCAACCACTCCTGCCCCTGGTTCTGCTGGCACCTTTCTGGAAAGCACATGCACGTGGTTTCCACCGGCCCCAGCAAGGGGCGTCCATGCGATTAAACTAACCCAGACTCCACAGCCTCCCGGGGAGCAAAGATGGCACCTGTAAGGAGCTTCACAGCACCCACTGCACACACAAAGCGGAGAACAGTCACCACGTCCATGGCGACAAAAAACAGAAGCCCTTTACTAACGTGGCCACGTGTAAGGGATGCAAAGCAGCCACGGATACCAGGGTGACGTGGACTGAACATTCACACCACAAATCAAAAGACAATGAGAAGAACAAAGAAAATCGACAAATTCAAGCAGGAATGAACTTCACAATAATTCTCAAGTTCCTCTACTCCAGACGTGCATCCATTTTGTGCTTTCATCACAACTGAAACCAGAAATTTTTTATATATATATATATATATATATATATGTGTGTGTGTGTGTGTTAAAAATAAAATAAAAACAACCCACATATAAAAGTCCCCAACTCAGAGTAATGCCTCATTTCCCTCAACGTTCTATGAAAACAGACCAGGGGGTTATCCTTATTGTTTTTTAAGGTTAAAGGTACCAGGAATACAGGTGGTTCACGCGTGTGAACAGACAAGGCGGTGTGTGTGAGTATTCGACCTCAGTGTCCAAGCACCTGTGCTCCAGGCCCAGGGGTGGCCCCGACGCAGCGCCAATCATCCGCTCTGGAGCTCGGAGTCAGCCTCTCGTCGCCGCCGGCCAGCTCTCCCACACACCCGGCCGGGCGGAGAAAGCGTGCGCTCCTGCTGAGACGGACTCTCCCTGCAGGCCTCCCGGTACCTGCCCCAGAAGCAGCAGGGCACACGCCATGCCACTCTGAGTTCCATGCTCCATCCTGTCACACTGGAACGTGCCCAATATAATCCCTGAGTATCTGTCAGGAACCATTTTGGCGATTACTAGCCAGTGTCTTCCCTGGAAGTCTCAAGTCAAGATGATGAGCTAGGACTTACAGACCCCCAAGTTGAACTGGTAACAATTTGAAATCACTAAGCAGCAAGCTGCGCTTACTCATTATGATCCTTCTGCTGACCTTGCTGCATCAACGATGGACAGACACAAAAAGCTTTAGGAACTGCACATCTACACTGCGCCACTTGACCTCAATCTTTCCCCCTCTAGTGGGGATGTAGTGCCAGAGGAGGGTGCCTGCCCCTGAGGCACACTGCCTGCCCGCTCCCAGGTACAGAGGGGCACACCGGACAGTCAGAACAGACAGACCGGTGCCAAACAGCTCCGGCAGCAGAGCAGGCGACCCCGCACCCACTACCAGGCACTACTGGAAGGAACACCAGGACCCTCCACTCACCTCTGGCGCCAGGGCAGCAGGCTTGCCCGCCTCTCTCAGGAGAGAAAGGTCGGAGGAGGCAGGGTGTGCAGGCCCCCACTTGGGCTGCCTTGGGGCCTCTGATCGCTCACTGTTCTCTGGGCCCGGCAGTTCAGGGAAATCCAACCTGGTAAATTCAAACTCGGGGTTGGAGGTGGGTCCACTGCTTTCAGGGATTCTGGATTTCCGGTCTGTTCGCTTCTGATAACCATCTAGAGTCAAAAAATTATAGGCAGAGGTCAGCAAGCAGCTTGATGACACGCATGTCATACGGCAGAGTGAGTTCACTGACTGTTAAAGCTGTAACTCCCTTGGGTCTGGAGCGATAATACACCAGGTAGGGCATTTGCCTTGCACGTGGCCCACCCAGGTTCGATTCCCAGCATCCCATATGGTCCCCTGGGCACCACCAGGAGTAATTCCTGAGTGCAAAACCAGGAGTAACTTCTGGGCATCTCCAGGTGTGACCCAAAAAGCTAAAGTAAATAAATAAATAAGGCTACAACTCCCACAGTTCAGACTCTGCCCCTCCCACAAACGTTATCGTTATCCTTGTGATGGTATAAAACATAAATGACCAGGTCTGCCAATTGCTCTACCTGGGTCACCAAGTGGAAAAAAGCAAAACATATTCAAGGTTTTTGAGAAATAAAGACCCTTAATCTTACTGTTTAGCTGCAATTTTTAACTATTCTTTATATGTATTCTGTCATTTTACAATTTGTGTGTGGGATTTCTGTTTGTGTTGGCGGTTGGGGGGAGGGCTGAATTGGAGCCACACCTGTGGTGCTATTCTTAGCTCTATTCAGGCATGACTCCCCGTGGTACTCTAGGACCAGGCGCAGTCTGCAGAATTCTAACCAGGGTCCCAGCAGCAGCAGATGTCTCCCCTAGGTACTCTCTCTAGCTTTGTCTTAGAGATCTGAAGGGACATCACTGAGTTTACGCTAAGTAAACTGTCCGTAGCTGAGCTTGCAGGAATAAAATGCAGGAAAGCAAAAATTAAACATATAACTATTTCTGAGCGAGAGTGTACAACGGGTAAATTGCTTGTGTTGCACACCTTCAACCCAGGTTCAATCCCCAGCACCCCGGTGGAGCTCTGGATACCAAATGAGGTGCTGGAGATTGAACCTTGGTCAGCTGAGTGCAAGGCAAGTGACCTACCCACTGTATGTACTGTCTCTCTGGCCCCAACAATATGATCACAAAAATATACTTTTCCCAGAAAGTCAGCTCCTACAAAGGTTTAAGTCACTATATAAACAGGCAATGTCGGTGAACAACTGCACGAGTTTGTAATTTACAGCAAATAAGACACCAGGGGGAAAATCATTAACTGCTTCACAACTAGAAGTTCAGGACAGCTGTGACTTTGGGCATGAATTAAAAAAACAAGGTCCTGAAGGAATGACACTGGCCCAGGGCAGTATTTAAGGTGTGAGTCATGCTACTATCCAACTTCTTACCTACCTGAATGTGTCCTAACAAAACCCCACAGACAAGATTTCAAGAAGGAACAAAGGGGCCGGAGTGATAGCACAGGGGTAAGGGCATTTGCCTTGCATGTGGCTGACCCCGGTTCAATCCCCTGCTTCCCATATGGTCCCCTGGGCCAGGAGTGAAGGAGTGACTTCTGAGTGCAGAGCCAGAAGTAACCCCTGAGCACTGCTGGGTGTAGACCCACATCCCCCCTCCAAAAAAATAATAATAAAAATAAAAAAGAAGGAACAGAGTCCCACCAAACAGGGACATGGCCGAGATTTGCTTTACAGGCCATGTTTTGAGGTGACGGGATACCCTTGGACAAGTTCTTGCGTAACACACAGCACGCCGAGCTAAGGGCCCACGCAGCACCGCTCCCGCCCGGAGGAAAGGCCTCGAGACCCCTCAGCAAATCTGAGCGTCTCAGTCCTTCTCCAGGAAAACAGCCCGCAGGGAAAGCTGCACCAGCAACAGCAAGAGGCAGAAGGGCAGGCAGCACCCCCGGCCTTCGTTCTTACCCGGTGTCGGGCTATGCTCAGCACGCATGGACACTGTGTGGGGACCTTTCGCTGATACAGTCCCATCAGCCTTCTTACTGTCAAGCTTTTGTTCATCATACACTTTTTTCTGTAGGACAGATTTAAAAGCAACAAATTCAGAAAACTAGAAGAAGGTTTTAAATAGTGAATTCATGTTCAAGGTCAAAATCAAATCAACACTTAACTCCTACCAAAAAAGATAAGACAGGCTTAACTGTGTGCAAAAATAGACTGGTTCTTCCAATTTCCTTGGTTTGTCTGTTTTATTTTCTGTTCCACAACCGACTGTGCCCAGGGCTTACTCCTGGCAGTGCTCTGAAGACCACCTGTGGTGCCAGGAATCAAAGCTCAGCTGGCCACATTCGAGGCAAGTGCCCTATCTTCTGTACTAGATCACCTACCCTGGTTCTTTACATTTTCAACAGGAAGCAACAAAACCACAGGAGTGACTGACCTTCAACAAGGCTCGGGAGTCCTGTGGGAGAGGACACCGGTGGTCATGGCGTGGCTTCCCCGTTGGGAAGCCGCGGTAACAACTTGGCTGGCCATAGTCGTACTGCGAGCGGGGCGCTGGGCAGACATTCTGCGCAGCCTCCAGGGTGTAGGAAGAGCAGGCATAGGGCGGAAGCGCAATCTCAGAAGACAAATACTGAGGAGGCAAAGGTGAAGCGCCAAACGTCGCCTCTTCAGCATAAACTTTCTGTCTAGATAAAATGGGTCAATTTTAGCTGCAGAGCTCACAACTCAAGTCAGAACCTTAACATACTGTAATATACTGTAACCAGCTGACATACCATAACAATTTACGTTGAGCCTTTTAATTATTTTTAAGGTCACTCATGCTAGTACCCAAATATCTTGAATTAAAAGCCAACAAGGGCTGGAGAGTCCAGCAGCCTTCGCATGCAGGCATGCAAGGAGCTCAAGGACCACCTCATGGCCCCGAGTACCACACTGGGAGTCAGTCCCTGCTTTGCATGCAAGGCGGCCTGAATCAATTCCCAGCACCACAGTCCCCCAGGTCACAGGGGCACCCCTCAACACAGAACAGAAGCAGCTCCAAATTATCACCGGGGGCCGGGGGGTCCAAAAGACAAAATAAAAAATGCAAAACCAGAAAATGAAACAAAGACCCTGAGCATTTCTTTCTTGAGCTCCAAAGAAACAGGCTGCCCCAGCATCTCTAGCCCAGGAGATCTGTGCTGAGGCGTGTGGCTACGAACAGGGTTTCACTCTCAGGCGCCCGAGTACTGGGAAAAGCTGCTCGCAGTGACCCAGCCCCTCCGCCCGCCAAATCCACCTGGGCCCTGCAGAGCTCCGCCACACTCTGTGAAGGATGCGAGCTCTTTCTCAACTGGCTTAAACCTCTGTCTCAGTGTTGCAAAATTTCCAGGCCATTACAAGATCCTGAAAACATTCCGCAAACTGGCCCATGGCAAAGGCAGCTTTGAGGAACAGCTTGGAAAAAATTAACTACTTGCAGGTAGAGAATTAGCACACCCAAACTGAACGCAAACTCTGCTTCTAATGCTACTATGTGGACGAACTCTGGACAGACACTCCAGTTCTTGTGTGGGAAAGCAACAGAACTTCCCACCTCAAGCATGAAAGAAACGAGCCTTATCTCCCAAACCAGCTCTTGACCTCTATAAATATCCTTTAAAAAGGCAAAGCAGGGTCCCAAGAGACAGTACAGAAGTTAAGGCACTCGCCTTGCAAGCAGCTAACCCCGGTTTAACCCATCGCACTGCACATCAACCCCAAGCACTGTTGGGTGTAAGCTCTGAATGCGCGCACACACACAAAACACACAAAGTCAAAACACAGATAATAAGGGCTTAGGATTACTCTTGGTTTCATGCTTCAGAACCATGCTTCAGGTGAACAATGCCTGCCGTCTTGGCAAGAGAGAAAGTACAGGGGTAAGGCACATGCCATGGATGGGCCCGACTTCGGTTCTCTGAATACCACACAGTCACCAGAGCACTGACAGGCACTGCAGGGCCCGAACACGATGAGGCCTGTGCACTGAACCACTGGCCTTGTTGGCCACGAGGCCAAAAAGTGTTGGGCGATGACAACAGCAAACAAACTTGACCTATCTCATGGCAAAATAAAGTCACGGATACATACAAACATAAGCATAGGGATAATGCATCCCTCCCAACCAATGAATTTGCAAGTAATTCATTCAAATAAGTGAGAGGTTTAACACTTATTTTCCTAAATTCAGCTAACATTAAAATACAATATCATCAATACCTTGAGAATAAATTCCAAATTAAAAAAAAACACTTAAAGGGCAACATAAGCTTTATTTTTATTCAAATCTTAAAGAATGTATAACTAAGATATGCAGACTTCAACTCCATAGGATATTATAAAATGAAGTGACCAAATGCAAAAGCCATCAATTGCCAAAGAACCATCCACTTATAAAGTCAGCAATAACTTCTGGGCTCCCCTCCTTTCTGGAGCAAAAATTTATTAGGTGCATGCTTTGGGTCTGAAATTCAGATCTCTCGCATGCAAGGCTTGCGCTTTACTACTGAGTTTTATCACCATCCCTAAGTGAAAATTGAAATGTTAATCACTTAACTGAAGTATGTTTAACCAACTGTCCTTTGCCCCATTTCTCCTCTCCACCCCTTTCTTCTATTTAATCTCCCAACGGATGCATGTGGTCTATACGCAGTATTTGTAAAATATAGTATTTTCTAGCTAAAACAAGTCAGGACGCAAAAGACAATTAAATTCATATATGAAATATATGAGTCACTAATCCAAACACACCAGCCAGAAACAAAACTCCTAGCCTCTCTGAAAACTATGGCAGTTATGAGAGAGAAGAGAGTGGCAGTGGGTGGGAGAAATACGCTGAGGTCTTTTCAGGTGACCGAGTTAGCAGAGAAAGCAGGTGGCTGCTGAAGGATGGCTGGGAAACAGGAGGAGGCACTCCAAGGACGTAGGGACAGGAAGTACCAAGAACAACCTGTCCCAGACAAAACAGCTATCACACACTACTCTTTTCAGCTGCCCAGTTGAAAATTTTTTTAACCACTCAAAGCTAACCACAAACGTCTGGCCTCTGTACTAAAAACAGGCATGGTAGCTTTAGCTAATGAGAAAGCTGATCGGTGTACCCAAGCAGAATGTGACAAGAATGTGTAAAAACTGCCCGAACTCACGTTCAGGGCTGTTCATCGCACTGATATCCTAGGAAGCTCTCAGGCTTGGTAGCCCCTGCAGGTTACAAAGCCTCTGCAAGTCAGCAGACAAGTGGATTTGAGACTTCTTGGGTAACCTCTCACTCCGCGGCAGTAGGTTCAACACACAGACACATAAAGCAGTATGAAACTAAACCCCTGAAATTTCATTTTGTCTTCAGCTAATTAGGTCACTCAATGGTGGAGCACTTGCCTTGCAAGTTTGTTCCATCCCCAGCACCCCAGTAAATCAGAGTCGGCTGAAAGATTGGAGCCTGTGCCGTTTATGTCCTAAACCCAGAGTTACATCTCAAGCACCTGCTTGCCCCTAGGACCCCCAAACTCTGCCAGGGCTGTCCTGAGAGCTCACAGCACCAAATCACCCTGCCAGGAGGAGTACAGTTAGGTGCTCTGGGAACTCTCATGTGTTTGCTGTCACAAGCCAAAAAAAAAAAAAAATCAAGCCCCTGGATAAGGCAAGATGTTAGGATACGTACCCCGGCACTGGCAGTCCCTGAACACTAGGGTAGTAGGCAGTGGCACCGCTGGGGAACGCTGGGGCTTCTGAAGACTCCTGCCAAGGCACACCCAGCCCGGCAAACTTGGGGACAAATGGTTTGACATCTGCTGACAATCTGATGCCCTGCAGGAGGGAAAAAAGGGGTGCTTTGGAGATACACATTTTGAGGCCGACTGATGTGAACACACCAACGACAAACACATACACAAAACCTCCGTCATGGGCTTCCAGCAACCTGGAAAGTGATCCCAGGGCTGTTGTTCAAAATTTTTTGCTAGTCAAGGGAAGGGTTGTTTGTTTACCCCGGAAGGTCTGTTTTCCCACTGAAAAAGTGACCTCTTAAAACACTAAAGTGGAGGTAACAGTCGAGGTAGGGCCGACGAGCGTCACTGATACCTGCTTTCCCTTGGAACACGGCAACCTGCCGACGGGACGAGCTAACGAGCTGCCACCGCCCCGGGGCCATGTACCCGGACAGGGGTCCCCGCGCGGGCTTGTTCTCGAGAAATGCTTTAGTTGCACACCTACTTTATCCGCCTACGGACTCGGTTTCTCGGGCAGGCCCCCGGGGCGGAGAGCTCGCCTGGCGCCACAGCTGCTCTCCACTCCCGGGCCACGGGCGCTGCCTCGCCCGCCGACCGCGGCCCGGCCGCACGGGGCCGGCTCCCCACACCGAGGCCTCCCCAGGGCCCCGCGCCGCGTCCACACCGCCGGCGCGCGTCGCCCTACTCACTTCGCCTGCGGGCTCCCGCGGCCCCGCCGACGCCATGGCGAGCGGCCCGGACGCGGCCTAGCCGGGGAGCCCGGCGGTTGCCCCTCGACTGACGCCACAAACTCCCGGCGGCTTCCCACCCCGCTGTTCCGCCTTCCGATCGACCGCCAGGAAGCGCGTCACAAAAACGCGACCCGGCCCGCCCACTTCCGGCGGAAATGGGCTCGGCTGCGTGAGCGGAAGCGACTAGGCGGGCGCGCCCGGCCGCGGGCGGCAGCCGCACGTGCCCCGGGGCGCCCGGTGACTGTCCCGACTTGGGGCTTCAGCAGGCTCGAGCGAGGCGCCGCGAGGACTCGCTGCTTGCAGCAGCCTCGGGGACCTGGAAGCCGGCCCCGCGGCCCAGCTCCCCGGAAACACGCGTGCAGGGCGGGCCCTCCCGCAGTTGGGCGGGATCCTGCGCGGGCGCCCGGTGGGGCTAGCCTAACCTTCGCTCCTGCAGCCACAGGCTCAGCCTACCCTGGAGCAGACAGGGCGGGCGGCAGGTTTGGAAGCACAGGAAAGCCAAGGAGGCAGCTGCGGACAGCTGGGCTCGCTGAAAGCTTGGCCGGGAAGGGCAGATCAGGCCTAAGATCAGCAGCCCCAGACCGGGAGCTCATGTAGCTCATGTACGGTAGTCGCACACGTGGATTTGGTCATGGGCCAGGGGCACCAGTTCACACCGATTCCCTGGCCCCGCTGATTGGCAGTAGTCAATGCCACACATTCCCTTTCGTCTTTAGGGTGCAAGGGATGTGCCAGGAAACTTCAATTTAATGGTTTAACCATCTTGTGTTGGATTGTTAGTTCTGAATTTTACTAGTTGATGAGCACCAGAATGCTGCTTAATCACCTTGATATTTATTGTACTTGTGTGAAAGAGGCTTTCCCTTTTATAGACCACCAGACTGATCCTTTGTTTACTGACAGAGTTTCTGAAGCATGGCAGTAAAACTTTTGCATGAAGGCTAAAATAGTTCCCTAGCAGTTAAAACTGGCAATCTAGAAAACAATATGTATGGTACTTTACAGTGTTTGTTATGCTGATATGAAGATGTTTCTTGCTATTTAGATGGACCCTTAGTACATCAAGTTTTTAAAAGGTAATTAATGTCTCTATTTGCACTGCTGAACTATAAAACTGAAATCACCTAAAAAAGTCACATTACTATAGAAAATAAACCTCAGTACTTAAGGGATAAATGCAACATACAAACTTTATTTAACAAAAGTAACAAGTAAAGTCAAACAGGCACTTATATTAAGAGAAAAACTAACTAGAAGAAATTGTCTTTAAACATCTAATCTTAACCTATTGCAGTTGCATTTAACTGAGCTCTGTTGCTGTGAAGAATACAGCTCATGCACAGGTATGATGAACAATTTGTACATTTTTCAAGTATTCACTGAATACTACCTTATATACACATATACATTAAACTTGAAAAAAGATTTAATTGACGTCTCCAGATATACTTCATTTTTGTTGATCTTTTGGAAGGGGTCGTCTAAAGAGAAGAATATGTGGCTCTGTGGGAAAAAAAATGTTTATCACTTTAATGTTAATCCACTCAAAACCCCAAATTCTTAATTGATCTGAACTAAAGTAAATCTATGATCAATTTTGTTGAGTTACCTGAAAATAGGCTTCAAGTCACTGTCAACCGTACACAGAAAAACACTAACATTCAGAACACATTAATATTCTGCCAATGTGTTCGGCCCCCAGCACCCCGAAAACAATCCACTACGTTGGGGCAGTATGAATCCTAGACTTGGAGGGTTTAGGATTTTTTCCTTTGGGTCACACTTGGTGATGCTCAAGGGCTACTCCTGGTGGTACTCAGGACCACATGGGATGCCAGGGATCAAACCTGGGTGGCCCATGGAAAGCAAATACGCTCCCCTCCAGCCCCAGTCCTAGACTTGAACACTGTCTTTAAAATGATTAAGAGTATGCATTCACATTTTGGTCACAGGGCTCTAAATTATTTAAGTCAAACGTGAAAAACACAAGTCTATTTACTTGCTTTAGCAACTTTCAGGTATCACATAAGGATATAACACATTTGAAGTCAGAGGCTGTTAGCTCATTTAATCTTAATGTGGTAAACTGAAGGAAAAGACATCACTTCAGCTGCAACCATTTCTATAAAAAGGGCACTTACATTGTGTTTTTGTAAATATTTTAAGTACTATTCCATACAATCAACAGTGCTCATTTAAAACAATTTAAAAAATTTAAGTAAAATACATTACTTTCATATATATTTTAAAAAATAAAACCTTAAATACAGTGACATGAAAGTGAGTATAACTTCCAACTATTATTTAAAACGAATCTAGAAGTTCCTAAATAGTGAATGTTACCTGGTTCGTGAATCATGTAATGAACCCAGCCTAGACTCTGCTGGACACCAAGTCTTCTCCATTCCTCTTCAGACATCAAATGAGTCTTAGGTACTTGTTTGGAGAGTTCTCTGGGCAACATGACATGCCTGTAAAAAAGATATAAACAAGTACTGTTAGTGTTCTATATAAACATGATCACTGTCGTCATCATTGTCATCCCGTTGCTCATCGATTTGCTCGAGCAGGCACCAGTAATGTCTCCACTGGGAGACTTACTGTTTTTGGCATATCGAATGCTTTCTACTTAATTCTATAATCCTATCTTACATATTATCTATAGACTACACTTAAATTTTGAGCATCTGTCCACGAAACATTCAAAATACCCTTAAAAAATGCTTACATTTCAATTGATATCAACCTAATTTTTATTGCTCAAGTTCAAATTCTTTAAGAGGCATTCCTAAAGTATTTTATTAGGAAGTCTTTTCTTTTTCCCAACAAAGACTGTTAGGAAGACTTGTCAATCTTCTTTAATAATAGAATCACAAAAACCAAGTGGAGCTTACAGTTATTCAAAAACATTTAATTCCTGATCATAATACGTCAGCAGGAAATGCAAATGTTGTGTAATATAGCCTCAAAAGAATATATCCAACTCTTCTACTAGCCATGAAACACTGTCAGAGCTGGAGAGATGTCATCTAGTAGCATAGAAGCAAAACAGATGATGGCTCCTGAGTCTAGAGCTGTTACTCTAACCTTGTGCCCTGTACACAAAAGGAAACGTGGGTTTCCTTACTCAAAAGTTATTTGCAGCCAAACACATGCTCTTGTATTTCTGAGAATCTCCTTTTATACTTCACATAAAACTTGATTTATTCTCTACAAAATTAAAAAAAAAACCACCTAATTGCAAACATATGTGCAAGCAAATTCACAGAATGAGCTCCCTTTTTCATTTAAAATCACTAACCTATACCCAAACTTTATTTATTTTGTCTTTTCAGGCCACACTTGTTAGTGCTCAGGGGTTACTCCTGGCTCTGAGCTCAGGAAATACCCCTGGCAGTGCTGGGGGCACCATATGGGATGCTGGGAATAGAAACTGGGTTGACTTCCTGCAAAGCAAAACAACATGCATGCTGTACTATCACCGTCAGCCCCTCCACCCAAACTTTAATCACCATATGATACATTTCAGTATCAAATAATAAAAAATAAGATGCATAATTGCAGCTTCTGTACCCCTTTTAATGGTTTAATTCAGAATCACTTGTGAACACAAAATTAATTTTCGGATCATATCTGTGGTTGAGATAGGTGCTTTCTGGCTCACAAGAAAACAGAACCCACAGCCAGCACTATAATGCCAACACATTAAGTTATGTGTGGCTGGTTACTTAAGTACCAATTTAATGCTGATGAAAAAAATGGTCATAGAAAAACCGTGTAACATTACTGGATGGCAATGAGCCAACAAGTTATGTTATATTTAATGTCATAGTTGCTGTATAAGCATTTTGTTTTGGGGCCATACCCAGTGATGCTTAGAGCTTACTCCTTTGCTGGCTCTGGCATCACTCCCAGCATGCCCAAAGGACCATATGTAGTGTGGGACTGCCTTACCTAAACTACTATCTCTCGGGCCATCTACTTTCAATGCTGTTTACTATAAACTTTGTTCTCTCAGTTCAACAACTGAGAAACGTATCAGAGAGAAATGTAATGCTTATTAGCTTTTGTATTCATGAATATCTATCTACACAAACATACCAAGGTATTAAGACACACCGTCTACACCCTTCTCCACTAACCACGGCAACAGGGTGTCCGTCACGGTTCGATGACAGAGCAGAAATTCACAAGTAGTTCCTACGTGCAGTTTACGGAGTATATTTAATTGCATGTGAAGATTATGTCCAAAACCCAACGTTTTTATTGGCACGACGGTCACGCCACGGTAAGCGGAAGGTGTGTGGGGAGAGGAGATAAATGTTATTTTATAAGGCCAATTTAAAACTAAAGGTGCAAGAGCCACTCAAGGTAGCATCCCGATGCAATCAGGACACATGCAGTTGTGTGTTAAAAGCAACACCACAGGCGTTACGATTCACATGCATTCAGCTCTGCGGCGGGAGGGATCCGGAGTCAAGCTGGGGCTCGCGCTTCCCGGGACACGCAGGCAGAGCCAGAGAGGGGAATGAACGGCAGCTGCAGCCGGCCCCGGGTGCGACCGCCCGGCCCCTTCACGCCCACCCCGGGCGAATTACCCACAGGACGCCGCTGACTGCCGGCCGGAGACAGCGTAGCTACCGTCTGCACACGGCCCTCCGGGAGCACCCTCCAGGGCACGGCCCGCGGGCGGGGCACCGCCAGCACCCACCGCCCCGCCCGCCCCGCCCGGCGCGTCCACCCCGCGGGCCCAGGCCGCCGCCGCCGCGCCCCGCCCCCCGCAGCGTCCCCGCGGGCCGGAGGGGCCTGGGAGCCCGGCCCAGCCCGAGCTGCGCGTTACTAAGGCCCGCCGCGCCCCGCCGGGCTCGGGCTGGACACTCCGCGCGGGGGCCGGGCCCAGGCCGCCGAGGGAGACTTTCGGGGGTCCTCCCGGGCGCGCCGAACCCCCGGCCCCCGCCCCCACGGCGACCCCCGCGCTCCCGCCGAGCGGCCGGCTCACCGGTACTCGTAGTGCTCGTCAAAGTACTTGTCCGAGTAGTAGATCTGCTTGTGGGCCATCCCTGCGGCGGCGCGAAGGCGGAGTGGGAGCGAACGGGGCGCGCGTCCTCCTCAGGGGGAAGCAACGACTCGACTGCGACCAACCGACCGCAGGCCCAACGATCCAGGTTTGAATCCAACAGCCCGTCCCTGATTGGATGCCGCCGCCGACCAATCACCTTCTACGTACGCCCAGGAAGAGGCCGATCTCCAGCCTATCGCAGCCAAGTGTCCCGGCGTTCTGGCCTAGGTTTAGCCAATCAGAAGCCTGTTGCGAGGGTCCCGGCGAAGAAGTGGAAGCCAGGCAAAACGTGGAGGCGGGGCGCGCTGTGACGCGAAGGGGCGTGCTGGAGAGGGCGGAGCCCGAGCTCCGAGAGCCGCAGAGCGCGTGCGCAGGGCTTTAGAATGTTCCAGGGCGATGGAGCGGTTGGGGCGGAAACTGACGAGAGGGGGGAAGTATCGCGGTCATTGGCGTGGCCAGGGGCCGCCCCTGGAATGGTTGTTTCCGGGCATGCGCAGTGCGGACTTGTCCGCCCTATTCCGCCTGTGCCAGGTGTGGGGCGTGCTGGGAAGCCCGAGTGCCCCGTGAGGGGCGCCCCGGGGTATCCGAGAGCGGGCCGGGCTTCAGGGACTCGGGGGCCGCGTGGGGCCGGTGTGGAAGGCGGGCGCCGCACCCCGCGCGTTGGCGCCCGGCGTGCCCCGGGCCTGGGCTGGGAAGCGCGGGCGGGGCACCGTCTCCACAGCCCCGCCCCGGGCGTGGATTCAAGGCACGTCTCCAGCCGCGGGCTGTTGGTGTTGGGCCCCTGGGACGCGCGTGCCGGGGTCCGTCGCACTACCCTAGGCGCGCGCAGCTGTGACCCCGAGTTGTGTGCCGCCCGGTGTGAGGAGGGAGAGAAAAGGCTGTTGTCTAGGGACGACCCCGCACCGCGGCGCCGTGTCCCTGGCTTGACTGGCCGGGAGCCGCGCGGCGCCGCCCTGCGCCCGCGCCAGCAGCCCGGAGGGAGACGGGCGCGTGTGGCCGAGCCGCTGCTTTGCGCAGGCTCGGAGCCCGGGGCATTGCTTAGCACCCTCTCCCCGCGAAGGCCCGGAGAAGGCAGCAGTAGACTCGTAATTAGGCTTATGCGTTCCGGTGGTAACGGTGTGAGTAGACTATCGAGAGGAAATGGATGCGTCCACGAACTTTATGGCAGAAACGCCCTGGGAAAGAAAAGCTTCCTTTCCGTTAGATTTTGCTTTCCTTCCAGAGGCAGAAGAAGCAGAAAAATGGAGTATAATGTCACTTCCACATGCCAGTCACTCAGCGTCTCCCATATTGTTTCATTTGTTTCCTCCTTTTGTCCCCTAGATCATACTCGGACGTGCTCAAGGTCTCCTCCCTGCTGCTGGAGCTCCTGCGAGCGAGCTCGGGGGAACAGGGAGTGCTGGGGGTGGCTCCAGGCTTCCTGCGTGTAAAACGTGGCTCCGACCCCCTGGAGCTAGCTATGGGCGCTCCCGAAAAGGTCTTTAAAGAGAACCGAGGGGAGGGGCCAGAGCCATAGTCCAGTTGGCAGGGCACCTGCCTAGCACTGGGCTGACCTGGGTTTGATACTCAGTACTCTGTAGGGTCCTCCAGGCCTGCCAGGAGTGATCCCTGAGCACCACTGAGTGTGGCAAATAAACCTAAATGAGTAAAGAGAACCAAGTACGGTGTCATTTCATTCCAAATACCCTGGTGTTTCATAGTCACATTGATGTAGGCAGGTAGATTAGGGAAGGGCCCCCCATGGGGATGGGATTCCCGGGGAGCAGTAAAACTACCTAGTCCTCAGGCCATTAAGACCCACATCGTTACCATCACCATCGGAACACTTAGCCCTGATAAGACCTTTATCTGGAGCTAGCCGGGACCAGAGAAGCTAAACCCATCCAAGAGAAGATCCAGCAGGAACAAAAGTCAAGAAAAGGCGTTTCAAAGATCATCCCAAGCCGACCTCCCCCACCCCCTTGGCAACCACAGCCTCTTACCTAGTAGAAGCCCCAGTGAAGGACCTTGGGAAACCCTGTAAAAGCCACCTTGAATGAAGGAAGTGCGCTCATACCCCAGCCCCTGGGCTGCTGGTGCTGGTAGCCAAGCGCATGTGGTGTCCCAGCACTTGGAGGACCTGCTCTCCCTCTTGGAGGTGTAAAATACTCCCTCTCTGCCTCTGGAGAAGACCGCCATCTCTTTCTTGAGTACAGGACTCTCACTCCCTTTTCTCTGCTTCCTTCTCTTTCCTCAAAAGCACCTCTAAATAAAATCTGTTTTTACTTCACTGCTTTTCCGTGAAATTATTTTCTGTGAGATAGGCAAAGACCTGGAAGGCCTGGATAAGGCCCAGGACTGCTTTCTTTTCCTGCATAGAGCAATTCTTCACGCCAGCCTAAATCCATGGATCTCCAAGAAATCGGATGGTGGGGATTAACTCCCGTGCCAAGATCAAACGGACATTAGGTGTCCACTTAGGCATTGACAGTCACTTCATGGGGCCGGTGGGGCTTGAGGTCCATGCCACACAGGGGTTCCTTGTGGACTTTATCAGTCCTTGCCTTCCCAGCCACTTTCCAGGGTGGCAGAGGTGGATTGTGAGAAGGCCACTGTTTCTCCTCTGCCTCATAATTCACCAGTGAGGAGGTCCACCAACTTCAATATGTACTACTAGTGTATGACTCACTGTCACTCACTCATCCCATTGCTCATCAATTTGCTCGAGTGGGCACCAGTAATGTCTCCATTGTGAGACTTGTTACTGTTTTTGGCATATCGAATATGCCATGGGTAGCTTGCCATGCTCTGCCATGCAGGCAAGATACTTTCGGTAGCTTGCTGGGCTCTCAGAGGGACAGAGGAATTGAACCCGGGTCAGCTGCATGCAAGGCAAACGCCCTACCCACTGTGCTATAGCTCCAGCCCAGTGAATAACTCATGGAAAATTATTTGGTTTTGGGGGGGCCACCCTGCCTGCCCCCATTTCCACTAGTACCCCTCGAGTGCTCCAGTGTATAACCCAAGTCAACTCTAACTAAGACCTCTGCTCTGGAATTTTGAGATATCTCCCTGTCTCCTAGAAAAAAATGAAAATATATTTAGTACCTTTAGAGAATGTCAGCTAGCTGATTTACATTCAGCTCTCAGGCCATCTGTGGGCTCACAGATGCCTTTCTGAGGTTTCTTTGAAACTTCAAAGTTGAACCTACCTATTGCATTTGGTTATTGTTTTTTCATTGAACAGCCCACAGAGCAACCAATCCTTAGACAAAATGACAGAGTAAAGGACTCTATTAAGTAATCAGCCAGCAGATTGGAAGATGGCAGACTGACAACCTAGAGAACCATCTTGCTATATGGGCACACAAAGCAGACTGCAGTCAGTAAATTCTCTTCTCTGCTGGTCCTCCAATGTATGTTTGAATCTAAAGAATCTAAAGATTCTTGATGAAAGGTTCAACCTACATATTACCTTCCTTTTATAGGCTTTCAGAAGAAGGATACAAAAAGGGAAACATTCTTTACAATTGGAATTTCAGTTGGAGTCTGTTGATTTTCATCTTGAATACATCTTTTAATTCCTTTGGACCAAAATTTTCATTTGTGCCTGTAAAATTGGCACATCCCACAATTCACATCCTGGATTGGGATCACTGCTTGTGCCTATGATTTAATTCATTTTTCTACAACCTGACATTTAGGTTTAGGTTTTAAAAGAATTCTGGGACCAGGGAGATAGCTCAAAGTGCTGGAATACAGGTTTTACATGTAGGGGCCAATGCAAAAATCCCCCAAGTAAGGCACCCCCAGGAGTCACCCGTAAACCTATACAGGGATTAGCCCAGGAGCACTGTCAGGCGTGGTCTCCAACTTTCTCCAGTCTTCTCTTCCTCCAAAATTCTAGCTTAAACCCATGCAGCAAGCAAACAGTATGCTCACGCTTGAGTCCTGGCAGTCTAATTGAAGGTAAGCGTCCTAGGCACTTTGGTATCCTGACTCTTGGTGTTTTCATGGTGGGAAGACATTCCCAATTTCTCAAAGACTTTCAGCTGATACCTGGAACTTCTCTACCCCACCAGCAGATCACAGGGCGATGACAATGAAGTCGGTGACAGAAGTGGCCCTTTCAGACTGTGTTCAGTCCTTTAACAGTAATTACTGAACAAAGTGTCAGCCCTATGGCAGAGAGCCTTATTCATGGAAACAGCATTGACTCTGCTGCACCCAATAGTATTATTTGTCTAAAAGGCACTTTCATATGTACATAAGCAAATTTTACATTGTTGTGAGCTTTCACAGCCATCAGCTCAAGTAGGCAGCATGGATGAAAGAAGTTCAGTTATCAAAGTTCTTGAATCTTTGTTCTTATCAATCAAAGTTCTTATCAATCTTAAGATAAGATTTTTAGTTTTTATTTCAGCATCCTGATTTACAATATTGCTAATTGCAGCCTTTCAGTCATCAATGTTCTAGCATTACACCCATCATCAGCTTCCTTCCACCACTGTCCCCAGCTCCTCTCTAACCGCTTACACCTTCTTGGCAAACTCACTTCTGCAGAACTACACACCCTCAAGGACTGTTAGCATTGATTGTTTTCTTTGTTTAATTCCCTAACTATGCTTCTTTATATTTCATGCTGTGTTTGAAAATAAATATATGCCACATATATATGTATATGTATATAAATCCATCTATCTATCTATCTATCTATCTATCTATCTATCTATCTATCTACATGGGAACAAGAGGGGACTGAGGTGTTTGCTTATTTGTTTGAACTTAACGAAGTGCTAAATAATGCTGAGAGCTGTAGATGCAAGCCTCTGGGAACCGAGCCGGATACAAGGATGTCTTTACTTCTATTCTGTGAAATAGAGAAGTAATTTTTGAATCTCAGAGTGTATTTTTTAATTTTTATTTGTTTTTTGCTTGTTTTGCTTTGGGACCACACCTGGCTATACATAGGGCTCACTCCCGGCTCTGTGCTCAGGAGTTACTCCTGACTGTGCTTGGGGTACCATGCAGGATTCCTGGGATCAAACCTGGGTCGGCCTACCCGGGTGCTATCTCTCTGGCCCCAGAACATGTTTTTTTAATAGTTTGGGGAAAATGTGTGATAATTCTGCACATCAAGTGCAATGCGGGAAATCACATTAATAAAGAGAAGAAAGTGAACAATACCTTTACCAAATGACCAAAATGTTTCTGAGCCATGCATACAGACTAGAAATCAGACTCTTCAGGCTTGCTGCCCTGGGACGGTTACCTCCACTACTACTCAATTGTGAAATGCATGCTATCAATCCAACAGCAAGAAAACAGTAGCGAGAGATGGGGTAATATATAAAGAGGAAAGTCATGTTAAAGACACCAATGTTGTGAAAGACAAAGGACTATGGAGAGACACATGACAACAAAACGCATCATATGATCTTGTACCAGGAAAAAGAAAAAGTGCAGTAAAGGACATTTTAATCAGCAGGAGGAAGGGGAACAGACTGAGGACGATCTCTCTCACCAGTGGCCATACAGAGACCTTGTAGGGGAATGCCCAGTGGCAGTGAATGAAGAGCAGGAGAACTGGTCTTTAGTAGAAAACTTGGTACTGGCAGAAGTGATGGGACTAAATTAGGGAACTGTGGGAGGGGAAAAATGCTCGTCTTAGAGGCAGGTGTGAGGTGGGAAGGAAACTGGGTAGTATAATACCCTTTGGTAGAGGGTAGTGGGCGGTGGTAAAGGGATTGCTGTTAGAAAAACATACACCTGAAACTCAATGATAAATATCTTTGTAACTTTGTAAAACACGGTGATTGAATAAACATTTAAAAATAAAAATTCAGGGCTGGAGCAATAGCACAGTGGGTAGGGCGTTTGCCTTGCAAGCGGCCGACCCGGGTTCGATTCCCAGCATCCCATATGGTCCCCTGAGCACTGCCAGGAGTAACTCCTGAGTGCAAAGCCAGGAGTAACCCCTGTGCATTGCCGGGTGTGACCCAAAAAAAAAAACCCAAAAATAAATAAATAAATAAATAAATAAATTCAAGATATTGCTCAAAAGAAGAGGAGATTTTTAAAACACTTTTTAGGAGGGTTGGTTGTAGAAAGGGCCCACTGTTGACCCTCAGGATACTCCAACTGGGTCAAAGTAAAAGTCATGTAATTGGGGCCTCTTAGCATGAAACTAGGGGAACGACCAGTAGTAAAAGGAACACAGGAAGGAATAAAAGTTTAAAGTTGTTGGAAAAAGTTGGAAAACACTGATGTAAAGTGTAATTGTTAAATTTTCTGCACTTGATAGTGTGCTGTGTTTGCATAAAACAATATCCCTGAAGTCAGTGGGTCCTCACGGGTGGCACATGTGAGGCAGAGAGGAGAGAAATGGCCACTTCGTCCTGAACCACTTCTGCCACCCTTGGGCCAGCGGGAAGGCTAGGAATGAATGAGTCTGAGATAAACCCCTGCACGGCATGGACCTCAAGCCCCACCAGCCCCACGAGGTAGTTGCCGAGCCACACCTGAAGTCCAGTTAGTCTTCTCAGCCCTGGAATTAATCCCCACCACCCAATTTCTCAGGGACCCACGGACTCAGGCTGGAGTGAGGAATTGCTCTGCGGAAAAGAAAGCCAGTCCTGGGCCTTCCCCATGGCTTCCAGGTCTTTGTGCTATGTCACAGAAAAGAATTTCAGGACTAGACAAGCAGTGAAGTAAAAACAAATATGTTTTTGGAGACTTTTGGGAAAGGGAAGCAGGGAGAGAAAAATGAGAGAGAAATGCACTCAAGAAAGAATGTAAGGCAAAGAGAGAACCCCAGTACATCTTAAGAGGGGAGATGCGGCCAACACATGTGCTCGGGTGCCACATGTGCTCAGCCACATGGCCACAAGCATCATGTGGTCTTGGGCAGCATATGCTCACACTTCCTTTGTTTAAATTGGCTTTTATAGGATTTTTCCCAAGCTGCTCCATGTAGGGCTTCTACTTAGGTAAGAGTGTTGCTAGGGTGGTTGCCAAGGGGGTAGAGTTGGGAGTGATTGACAGTCCTCTTTGAAATTCCTCTCCTTGGGTCTTTGTTCTTACTGGAGTTTCTCTGGGGTGTGGGGGGTGGGGGCATTGGGGACTGGGGAGGGTCCTGGAGGCGGGTGTCCAGTCTTCTCTGGGTTTCTTGGTTCCAGATGAAATCTTTCCAGGCCTATGTCATTCCCTTTGTTAAGAAGCAGCTGGGCTTGAGAAAGGGTGGACTAAAAGAGACACAGACATAGTGATGGAAAGTCCAGGGCCCTTTGCTGGTAACTGTATACCTCAGAAGTATTAATGTTAATGCCACTGTGAACATTACATAAGCTTTAATTACAAGATTCTTGAAGACTTCTTTCAATTTTAGAGGTAAAGGATCATATTGTGTGCAATTTTCAAACAGTTAAAAATATGTATGTATTATACTAAATAACCCATTCAACTATGTGTATGGACAGTTTATTACATGGCCTTTCGAGTGTATGGAGCATTAGAAACATAAAAATTATGTTTTTATGTTTTCCAACACAGAGGAGTGGGTGGGCAGGGAGGGGCAGGGGTGGGTGGAGAATGGAGGAATGGAAGGGTGGGGGGAAGAGGAGGAGGAGGAGGAAGAAGAGGAGGAGGAGGAATGATGAAACAAATGTGATAGAATGTGAAGATTTGGCAAATCTGCAGTAAAGGATATATAGGAGTTCTTTGTTCAACGTTTTGTACACTTGAAATAATTTCAAGGTTGAAAGTATTTTTAAAAACCAATACAAATGATAAATTTTAGCATATTTTATACAAAATGGGCTGGAGCAATAGCACGGAGGGTAGGGCGTTTGCCTTGCACAAGGCTGACCCGGGTTTGATTCCTCCGTCCCTCTCCGAGAGCCCAGCAAGCACTGTCACTTTCATCCCGTTGCTCATTGATTTGCTCAAGCGGGCACCAGTAATGTCTCCATTGTGGGACTTGTTACTGTTTTTGGTATATCGAATATGCTGCGGGTAGCTTGCCAGGCTCTGCCATGCAGGCGAAATACTCGAGGTAGCTTGCCAGGCTCTCGGCGAGGGGTGGAGGAATCGAACCCGGGTCGGTCCGCATTCAAGTCAAACACCCTACCCGCTATGCTATCGCTCCAGCCCATCATACCCGATATACAGGTATCATTATATGTGCCAGTACAAATTGTCACTGTAAAACTTCCATCAATTTTGGGGAGTTTAGCATTTAACAAGTGTACCCAGACAGTTCTTCCTGACTTCCATCAAAGATATGAACTCGGGGACCGGAGAGATAGTTCAAATAGGGCACTTGCTTTGATTGTGGCCAACCCGGGTTCAATCCCCAGCGCTGCAGAGGGTCCCCCTAATTTGCCAGAAATGATTCTTGAGTGCAAAGTCAGGAATAACCCCTGAGCATTACTGAGTGTGGCACCCTCCACAAAAAGGTGGGGGGGAAGTTCACTGTTCTTTAATAAATCCTGCCAGACTGGTTCTACAGCCTCAATCAGTGAGGCTGGTTTCAGAGAATGAGACAAACCCAAGAGAGAGACAAACACAAAAAGGCTGTCCAAGCGTTAGGGTCGCCTGGGCAGTCATCAGTGCGCTCCCTGGCTTGCCTTTATTCAACACAATATTGCTATCCCACCCACGTGAGCCATTGTTTAAGTTGCAGGACATTGGGGACAGTTAGTAAGCACGTTTGCATTCAATAGGTGCTTGCTGGGGTGTTTCACACAGTGGATCAGCAGGGAACCTTTAAGTATAGAGTGACAGTTTTCTGTTCTATTTTTGAGCATGTTGCCCTCTACATCTAAAACACCCGAAGCTGTTTTATTCTATGCTTTCCAGGGTGCACTTTGCAACTCTTTATATTCTAAGATCTAACATGTTTTGCCCAGGGAACTGTTGGGATCTTGCATTTTTTTTTTATTAGGGGTACATTTCCATAGTATGTTAATATTCTTTAATATATATGTTAACATACACATTAAGTACAAAGGCTGGGGATTTACCTAGCTGTGGGTAAACTCAAGGGCAGTGGGGGAGAGGGAAAGCAGAGCACTGGGTATGGTTTGAAGTCCGGGTAATCTCCAATTCTATTCTAGCAGGCTGTTTCCTGCTTGGGAAGTTTGCAGCGCTCATTGGTTTTTGTTTGTTTGTTTGTTTGTTTTTTGGTTTTGGGTCACACTTGATGATGCACAGGGGTTACTCCTGGCTCTTCACTCAGGAATTACCCCTGGTGGTGCTCAGGGGACCATAGGGGACTGGGATTTGCTTGCAAGGCAAACGCCCTACCCTACCCGATGTGCTGTTGCTCCAGCCCCTGCATCGCTCATTGTTTAAACAAAGCTAAACTTTTTTTACCCTGGAAAACCAGGCTCAAGGACAAACTCACGCTCTGGCCTCAAAGGTCAGAATGAAGCCAAGTTTTGTCAAGAAAACAGCTATGTGTACTAATTTATCTTATTTCAGTATAATTATTACTGAGGTGACAGGACATGTTTTTGGTGGTACTGTACCACTTTTAGCAAGAAAGTGGATTTGGGGCTGAGCAATAGCACAGTGGGTAGGGCGGTTGCCTTGCATGCAGCCGATCTGTGTTTGATTCCCAGCTTCCCATATGGTCCCCTGAGCACTGCCAGGAGTAATTCCTGAGCTCAGAGCCAGGAGTAACTCCAGGTGTGGCCCCAAAACAAACAAACAAAAAAAACAAAACAAAAAAGAAAGACCTTTTTTAAATTTTATTGAATCACCATGAGATAGTTACACGCTTTCATGTTTGGGTTACAATCTCACAATGATCAAACACACATCCCTCCACCAGTGCACATTCCCCACTACCAATATCCCGGGTATACCCCCCCTTTCCCACCCTCCCCCTGCCTCTATGACCTCTATGGCAGACAGTATTCCCCATACTCTCTCTCTCTCCTTTGGGCATTATAGCTTGCAGAGAGTCTCTTGCCCACACCCCTGGCTGTCTTCCCCGGGGCCCCTAGAAGGGGATGGGCTCCAGCTTCCCTCCCCACCCCGAGCAGAGCTCCCGGCAGCCGAAGACCACCAGAACCTAGCTACAGCCATGCTGGAGGCCCCTCTCCACACGTTCGGACAGGCCTCATGCATGAAGGTACTGGCAGAGGAACCCAGGTGTGTGTAATCCCATCAATGGCCAACATCCAGAGACTTAAAAGCACGCTCGATATCATGTAGCCTGCTTCTCCCTCTGGGAGAAACTGGCAATCTTCTAAGAGTTTCCTGCCCACATGGGACAGCCTTGCAAGCTTTTCATGATGTATTCATATGCTAAATCCAGTAACAAGCTGGATCTCATTCCCCTGACCCTGAAAGAGCCCCCAGTGCGACATGACATCATTGGGAGGGCCGAGTCGAGATAGCCTTCTAAGATCTCAGGGAAAAGATGAAATGAGAGGTTACTGAGCCCGCCCGAGAAATTGGTGATTAACGAGATTTTCGTGATTCGTGATTCGTGATAGCTTGCAACACAGACACTGAGAGGTCATCATGTTTGCTCCATTATCTACTTTCGGCATGCATCTCCCATCCCAACTGGTTCCTCCAGCCATCATTTTCTTAGTGATCCCTTCTCTATTCCATCTGCCTTCTCCCCTCCGCTCATGAAGCAGTCTTCCAGCTATGGGGCAATCCCCCTGGCCCTTGTATCTACTGTCCTTGGGTGTCAGCCTCATGTGATGCTACCCTCAACTCCACGAATGAGTGCAGTCCCTCTATGTCTGTCCCTCTCTTAAAGAAAGACTTTTTTTTTTCTCCAGACAAAACTCATAAGCTTAAGAAGGTCAACTTTATTATAGTTTAAATAGATGGGTTAAAGGCCCTCCCAATGCCCAGGACTCTCCGAATACTCATGTACTCCTAATACTCACCCACTCCCCGGATACTGGTTCAGAGTTTGATGTCTTTGTACTGTCCCTCACCATCTGTTTCCCTCCAGTGCACAATGGCCTGGTCTTGTCCCTCGGCCATTTTCTGTCCAGTGTACATGTGCTTAAAATACTCAGAGTACTTTAAGGTAACAGGGCTGCAGCTAGAGCCCTGTCACCTGTGTCCGCCTGCTGGAACTACTGCTCTGTAATCTGTAATCGGGCCTCTCTAGACTGAGCCCTGCCCTTCTACTCCACTGTACATCTCCACTACTGCCGAAGGACCCAAAGGCCTCCACACCTTCCATCCTTTCTAGTCTGTTCTCCTTCCCTGGCTTGGTCACCTCCATCTCTTGTTGTCAGAGTCCCAGGGCTTGTTTTTACTGAACATTGTCTATTCCTTTGCTTTGGTCTGTTAAGCTGCCACATAGGACTGGAACTACTGAACTTTTACTCTTCTCTCTCTGACTTAATTCACGCTTTCAGATGGGATATTGATGTGTGTGTGTGGGGGGGGGGCATGGGTGGCTCATGTGAAGTGGGGAGGAGAAAGACGGTCACTTTCTCCCCATGCGCCTCTGCCATTGGGGACCCAGGGTTACTGGGTTCTTGTCTCGCCTCGCAGAAAGGAGTTTCAGGAGTAGGCAAGCAGTGAAAATTACACAGTTTTTATCTGGAGGTTTTGAAGGGAAGGAGGAAGAAAACGTGGGAGAGAGTGGAGAGTAACGTGCTCAAGAGAAAACCCTTTTCCAAGGGCAGAGAGAGCCCCCCCACACATCCCAGCATTAGACACGAAAGCATGAAAGTCCACATCGCAAGAGGGGAGATGTAGGCGACACATGTGCTCAGGCGACATATGTGCTTGGGCGCCACATGAGCTCGGCCACAGGGGAACAGCAGCCAAGGGCTCGGGCAGCATCTGAGTGGCTTCCTTTGCTGAAGGTGGCCTTCATAGGGCTTCTCCAACCTGCCCCCACATGGGACTTCTACCTAGGTCAAAGTCCATTGCTAAGGAGGTTGCCAAGGGGGTAGAGTTGGGAGTGGGGATGGTCTTCTTTGAAATTCCTTTCCTGGCCTTTTGTTCCTGCTGGAGCTTCTGTCTAGGTAGGCCTAGCCTCCTCAGAGTCCCATGAGGTCAGGGCTCTTACTTCCCGGTGAATTTACTGCCATTGCCTTGGGAGGGGCCTTCCCTATCTGCCTGCCTGCCTACGTCAATATTAACCTAGAAGATGGCTGCATTTTTGCTTTTTAAGAACATCTTAACTGGGGGCTGGTGCAGCAGTACTGTGTTGGGCGTTTGCCTTGCACATGGCTGACTCGGGTTTGATTCCCAGCATCCCATATGGTCCCTTGAGCACCGCCAGGGGTAATTCCTGAATGCATGAGCCAGGAGTAACCCTTGTGCATTGCTAGGTGTGGCCCAAAAAGAAAAAAAAAAGAAAATCTTACCCGGATTTCCTTTCCTAGGAACTTCCTCACTGGGGCCTCATGGCCACTGGGAAGGAGCCTCTCCAGGAGCGTGACTGGGATCCCAGTCTGTCCAGACCATGTCCTTTGGGAGTTATACTTTGGAGATGAGAGCCATGGAGGCTCAAGCCTAGGAAGAAGAACCACTGGAGGATTCTCTGTAAGAGCAGATTCCTGCCCCCTGCCCCCTGGGTTCTGATGTGGCAGGGCCCAGGAATCTGCATTCTCGAAAACCTCCCTGTGATGTGGGGTGTGAGTGTTCACAGAAGCACTTGAGAAATGTCTTGGTGTGAACGCAAGTCTTTCTAATCCATCTCTTGTTGGCTTTGGAATACGACCCTCTGATCCTCCACGGGTGGTGAATGGAAACTGGAGAAGGCCCAGTTCCTTCTGCAAGGCTGGTAGTAGCGCAGACCTGGAAGGTCAAGTGGTGTCCTCTCTTGTCTGCCTGGGGCACTGGACAAGCCAGGGGGGAGTCTGGGTGGAGGAGTGAGGGCGAGAGCCACAGAGAGGTTTGTCCATATCATCTGGCCGGGGACTTTCACTGCCTCCACCAGCCATCACTCAGTCTGCTGGCAATAAGAGAAGGAGTAGAATATTTCTCTCTTTTTTTTGTAATTTTTTTTATTTTATAAGGCAATTCACAATATTTGATTACATTTAATATTCAAACACCAATCCCACCACCATTACACCTTCCCACCACCAAATTTGGGATGTTTCCATCTCAAGCCCAGATCCCTATCCCAAAGTACAACTGAAATAATATATTTTGTATTGTTTGTTAGTAAGAACCACTGAAAATGCTACAAAAAAGTGTTCATATAGGAAACAGTGTGAAGATTGTTCTATTTTGGCAGGGGCCATTAAGGCATTCTTTAGGACATCACTAACATGTTGTTAAAGGTTGAGTGACGTGAGTTTTCATTATATATGAAAATATGTGTATGTGCATATATATATATATATTTCCCTCTAATATTTGTTGCCTACTATCTAAACCCCATCAAATGCAGTGTGGTACTTATGAAGAATGGGCAGGGAGTGTCTTATGATGTGTCATGTGGCCGCAAATATGGCCGTGAGGTCCAAGAATATGTTCACTCATGCATGAGGCTCGGTCAGAGTGTGTGGGGAGCGGCCTTGAGTGTGGTGGTGGTTGGGTTCAGGAGGTTGTCAGCTGCCGGGGTTGGGTCCCTTGGGGAGGGGAGGGCTCTCATCCGTCTGGGGCGCCCCGAGTGAAACAGCCTGGCTCGGGGTCCGGTGGCATGGCTATCGCAGGCTTCACGTTATGCTCCCTTCTAGGAGAGAGAGTTGTGTGATTTAAAAGTAGTAGAATATTTCTTAAAATATATTTATTAGTAGTAAAATATTAATAAAAATTACAAGTAAGATATTTCACTGGCTCTTAACACATTTTCGGCAACATGATAGAAATGATAGTTTCTTTGCATGGGGGTTGTTTCAGCTTGCTCTTGGATGTGTTTTAATTCAGTAAAGGATTCAGTATTTATCCTGGAAAACATTTGCTTCTGATAACTGTAAACAGAAGGTCAATTTACCCCCACTAATTCAGAGGGCTGTGCCAATGTTGCTTGCCAACTGTAACACCTTCTTAGCAGTTTGGAGAAGAGAAGAGATGCTGAATAATATTTGTTTTGAAAATAGAATTGAAATCTCAAAAAATTATTTATTGTTTTTGTTTTTGGCCTCAATCAGTGATGCTCAGAACCTACTCCTGGCTCTGCACTCAGAAGTTACTCTTGGTGATGCTCAGAGGACCATATGGGGGTAGCGGGGATCAAAAGGCATGTGCCCTACCCACTGTACTGCCACTCCAGCCCCTTAAATGAGGAGACGTAATATCAAAAACCATGAATAAACTTATTTTAGGAATCAAAGGGACTACAGGTGGAACGTTTCTAGCAATGAATCACACCTGCAGTATTTGTAACACATTATTTCTGCAGTGGTATTTAAAATGGAAAACACGACCTGGAAAAGGCAATGTGATACTTAAAAAAATTGCACATATAGTTTAAATGCTAAGATAAATATAATAAATATGCTAGGAGAGGTGCATTTTGCTAATTCAAAGAACTTTTTGTGAAGTATTAGAGGTTAATGTGCAAGTTTCATCGGTTACTCAGTAGAAACTTTTAAAAAAACTTTTTTTTGGTCACACTCAGCGATGCTCAGGAGTTACTTCTGGCTCTGCACTCAGGAATTACTCCTGGCATTATTTGGGGGACCATATGGGATGCTGGGGATTGGACCGGGGTTGGCTGCATGCAAGGAAACACCCTAACTGTTGTATTATAGCTCCTGCCTTTAGGGGAAACTAATATATTGAAGAAAAATAATACTGTGTCATTCAACTAAGTTTTCACAATAATTCCAGGAAATTATTCTAAAAAAAAAAAAAACTTTTTTTTTTTCTTTTTGGGTCACACCCGGCGATGCACAGGGGTTACTCCTGGCTCTGCACTCAGGAATTACCTCTGGCTGTGCTCAGGGGACCATATGGGATGCTGGGATTTGAACCCGGGTCGGCCGCGTGCAAGGCAAACGCCCTACCCGCTGTGTTATCGCTCCAGCCCCCAGGAAATTATTCTAGATAGTATATGTAACATAAGTCCCATCAGTCCTGTCTGGCTTGATAGGTTCCCCCACCAGTCTGACAGTTTTCCCGGTCTGGGTGTATTCAGGGCTAGAATGGGGCTAGCCTCGGGCAAACTGGTTTCTCAATACCCAGGAGTGCAGGGATCCTAACTCTGTCTATGACATCTGTAGACTTCCCAGTGACTGTGGACTATGTCTGCTGAGGGGTACCTTGAGGAAGTGATAGACAAAAGCCTTATATACACACTGAGCTTCCCCTTCCTTTCATACCCCAAACCCAGGAACAAGAGGAGTAATCCCCAGGGGATTAGGCGGAGTTTGGTACAGTGATTCTGAAGGATAGACGGGCTGGCTGCGTGAATTTACAGCCTGTACCTGAAAGGCCCTATCCCGAGTACACTGGGTAGGGCACTTGTCTTGCACACCCAAGTTTATTCCCCAGCATTTTGCATGGCTCTGAGCCCATCAGGTGTGATGTCCGAGTGCAGAGCTGGGAGTAAGCCCTTAGTGTTGTGGGTGTGGCCCAAAAGAAAACCAAAACAACAACAACAAAAATACAAAGGCCTTCCTCATTGTACCAGTAAAAAGACAAAAGACTTTCCTCAATGTGTTAGTGTGTTAGTCTCCTCCCCCCCCCCCCTCCCTGTGCTGCCCACAAGAGGCCTTTGCGGTGTCTCTGCTTCCCAGCGTGCTAAGCCCCTGCTGTGCAGAGTGGGTCTTTGGGTTTGGCCCTACGTAGGTTTGTGGATAGTGGTGCTGTGAATATAAGTTGATAAGTCGCCCTACAGAATTTTTCTTTTCCATTTTGGGTCACTCTTGGCAATGCTCAGGGGTCACTCCTGGCTCTGCACTCAGGCATCACTCCTGGCGGTGCTGGGGGACCATGTGGGATGCCGGGAAGCAAACCTGAGACCGAGTGCAAGGCAAATGCCCCCCCCCCACCCACTGGACTATTGCTCCGGCCTAGCCCACAGAATTTGCCCACATCCTTGGGGTAAAACTTATCCCAAAGCCAGATTTCAAGGGCCAACTGCTCAGGGATAGGCTTACAGAATTCTTAGTACCAGCAGGTCAGCTCAGCATGGAGCTGGCCAGATGACACAGGGAGCAGGAGCCCGAAATACGCAGTCCTGAGTTGTGGGCTCTGCTCATCAGTGCCCTTCAAGTGCCCAACTAAGAGTAACTAACTAATGGGGGGAGGGGGAACTCTTAATACATGAAACAAACAAACAAAAACAAAAACCAAAAAAGTCAGCAGGAAAAGAAGAAAACAAGAGAACATCATTTCGGAATCCACTATTAAAGATCCTTACTATAAATGACACTTTCTTCTCACTACTAAAAACCCAGAATCTTATATTTAGTATCAATTTCTAATGAAGTACAACGTTGTGTGTTTTTAAAAAATTTTTTTAAATGTTTTATTGGATCACTGTGAGATACAGTTACAAGACTGCTCATGGTCAGGTTTCAGTCACACAATCCTCCAACTCATCTCTCTGATGTAGGCAGGCAGATGGACAGGTAAAGGCCCCATGGCATGAAATTTCTAGGTAATAAAGCCACCTGGATTTACAATGAAACTTCTGGGAAGAAAAGTCATAAGGTTGACCCACCATGTGGATACAGAAAACAGTAGCTGATGAGATCTTCAGCAGCAGACCCTGAGGAGACTGGACCCCTCCCCATGAAACGGGGTCTAAAGGAAAATCCTCGAAAACCCTCAAGCCCTCCCTTAATTCCAGACCAAGGCAACCTGAGAAGATATCCATACATCACGGGGGTCATCCTGGGGCCTCTGGGAGCCCACCAGGTCAGGGCGCCCCTTGTAGAGAGTATCTGTGTGAATGAACAGGCTGCTTGAGCTCCCACCTCTGTTTCCTCCCAGTGAAGGACCCTACACACGGCAAGGGGCAAATAAAGGCAGCTATTAAAAAAAAAGAAAGAAAGATAAAGAAGATATCCATGTAAAAGCCAATCCAAGAGCCCATTCAAGGCTCTCTGCCCTCAGAGAACTCTCAGAGAAGCCCATGTTCTCTCTCTCTCTCTCTCTCTCTCTCTCTCTCTCTCTCTCTCTCTCTCTCCTCCCACCTCCCTCCCCCTCTCTCCCTCCCTCCCTCCCTCCCTCCCTCCCTCCCTCCCTCCCTCCCTCCCTCCCCACCTAGCTCTCTCCTTGATCCCCTTCCAAGAACCTCCAATAAAATCTGTTCTACTTCACTGCTCATCTACTCCTGGAATTCTTTTATACAAGAATCTGGTAACCCTGGGTAAGGTCTAGGACTGACTTTCCTGCACAGAGCAATACCTCTTCCAATGTGAGTCTGTGGCTCCCCAAGAAATCTGGTGGGGGGATCAACTCCTTTGCAGGGAAAACCTAGCAGACATCAGGTCTGGATTGGTGATTGATGGCCACCTGGTAGGGCCGGCGGGTGGGAGGAGGGGGATGGATTTGGGGGGGGGAAGCGGGGAGGGGGCGGCACTCTCATTGTAGACTTTATCAGTACTAGTCTTCCCAGCTGGGTCTTGGGGTGGCAGAGGTGGATCAGAGAGAGTGACAAGTGACAGTCTCACTCCTCCCTGCCTCATGTAAGTTACCCATGGGGGCCCCCCCCCCCACGTCATCTCCATCAGTGTAGATTTCCCACCACCAGTGACCCCAGTTTCTCTCCCGCCACCCCCTGCTATGCAATTGCTTTGCCCCACTAGCCATGTATTTCTGAGTAATAGTGCCATCATTAAAGGACATATAACTGTAAATCTTAGCTAGAAAAAAACAGCCTTTAAAGTTTAAAGGATTATAAAATCAGCCCTGAGTTTAGCACCTAGTTTCTCAAGAGTTTTGAACTGGGTAGCAGGAACGGTTTCCTCCACTACCCAATATTTCTTCATCTTTTATTTTTAATTTCAGAATTCATTGCATTATTTAGACTTAAACCAGTGCAGGGATGAGGCATAGCCCTAATTTAATGCATAATTTCTCATTTTTATCTACATTTATAATGCCCTCAGCCTCGTGAAGAGCTCTATGAGTCAGTTCCTTAAAATGTTTTCATTTTCTGAACTTCAGAATCCACACGACAGGCTAGTTTCAAGACTAAAACATATTAGTTTTAATTATCCTTAGCTTTCAACTTTTGTTGGAATCCATAGTATCCTCATTAAAATTCTATGATTCAGCTCCCTCCCTGCCTCCTTTTATTTTTTTTGGTAAGAAGTCTCTGGTGCTCAGGAAAGACTGATTAAACTAGCTGGATAGGCATTAAAAGTTAATGCCGTTCATTTCATTTTTGACCACATATTAGTAGTTACTATGGTTACTGACAAGGGACCAGGCAGTGCCAACTTGCAGAGGCACTAAGGTTTCCCTGGCTTATCCTCTCAGTACAGCAGGACCATAACTACTTTTAAGGGAAAGCATCAGTTTAAAAAAAAATCTTCTGTTTTGGTTTTGGGCCACATCCAGTGATGCTCAGAGATTACTCTTGGCTCTACACCCAGGAATCATTCCTGGTGGTGCTCACGGGACTATATGGGATGCTGGGAATCAACCAGGGTTGGCCACGAGCAAGGCAGGCACTCTACCTGCTGTACTTCAGCCCTGAAAGCATTTTCCCTATCCTAGGTTAATTTTTCTACCCCAGGAGCCTAATACCTCTTATTCTACAGCCTCAATTCAACCAACACATCATGCACAAAAGGTACTGTTATACCTGCTTTGGGGGTTGCAAATCAACGCAACCCACAAAGATCACTTGCAGGAATGCCTCTTGTCCTCCTGTCAATACAGTTATTTACTTCTTATCGGTAATCATCATATTTCAGTGGGGATATCAGCACCCTTCTCCAAGCTTTTATAAACTCTCTGGAGTTCTTGGAGCTACTTGCTTACAGGCAACAGAAAACAACTAAAAATTGGATATTTTACTGCGTTTGGAAACCAAGATCCACTTGGAAACTGCATGCTTCAAAATGTTGTCTTCTTGGCCAGGTCTCAAGAGCCCCACATATGGCCCCCACCATGCACATGTGATAGATGGCACGGCAGGAAGGCACTTGCCAACTGGGGCTCAATCCCCAGCACCCCACATATGGCCCCACAAACGCACATGCACTGGAAGTTACCGCTTTAGGGGTAAAGCTCTGTGGTCATCAGTGCATTCACATTGTGTGCATCTTTTTTTGTGACCAAAAAAGAAAAGAAAACCAAACCAAGCCACCAATGGTTCATGGCTTTAGCAGCATGTGTACTAAAATTGGAATGCGTGAGAAAGGAGATGGTCTCTGAGCAGAGATGCCATGCAGCTGGCTGCACCTGCCTTGCAAGCATATGGTCACAAGTGCAAATCCCAGTGTTCTCCACGTGCCCAGTGTGATACTGGCAGCTCTGCTGTCTCTGAGCCCTGGTTCCAGGAGCACCACTGCCTGGTGTGTGTACGCACCACAGAGAGGGCACCAGGACTGAAAAGATGTACGTGCACCACAGCCAGAAACTGGCTTCTGTTGCGCACAGGTTGTGAAGCCGGTTTCTGCAACCAAGGAAGCGTAAATCTTGCAGAGCACTGTGATGAGGGCGCGAGAACCACATGCTGGTGTGCAAGCCACAGTGAGCACTGTGTCCAAACCCGACAGAGAGGTCTGAGTGGTCCCCCATGAAAACAGCAACAGCCAAAGGAAGGGGGAAGGAGAAGGGGGGAACAGGTAAAGAAAGAGGGTGAGATGTCAATTTGTGAGACATTCCGTATCAAAAGTCTCAATTATTTGTTTCGCTCCTAAAGAATTGGGCAAATGCCTGGGTGCACGGTCACGATGGCTGGCCCATGTGCCTCGGGGTGGCCAGGGCCAGGGTCTGCTCTGCATCTCTCTGGGTGGTACTCCCTGGTGCTGAAGGAGTGCTCTGGAGTTCTAGAGAGAACTGGATTCCAAGAGCAGTGTCCCAATTAAGGGGCAGTTGGTCTCGTGCTGACTCCCCCCTGCCTGGTTCCCCTGCCTCTGTCTCTCTCCCGCTCCCCCGCCCTGATCACAACTGTTTCAGAGTTGCTGGTTCCTTCACTTTTTTGATTTGGGGGCCACACCTGGCAGTGCTCGGCTTACTCCTGGATCTGCGCTCAGGAATCACTTCCGGTGGCTGGGAGGGGACCTCATGGGGCTCTGGGGATGGAAGCCAGGTCAGCTGATGCAAGGCTAGAACCCTACACATTCTTCTTTGTCTCCAGTCCCTCTTGGCTTTTCAGAACTCGTTTCTTCCCCTTCCGAGTCCCATCCCGGCACTGTCTTGCTCTTAGCTCTGTGGTCACGTCTCTCTTGACTCGCTCAGTCCAGCTGCTGCTGGTGTTCCGCTCTCACATGCTGGGTGGGAGTTTGATCCCTCCCTCACGACTCCTGGAGCCGATCCACTGTAACATCTGGTTTGACCCAGAGGTTAATGGCATCTTTGCTGGGTCTCGGAGCATGCAGGAGTCTGTGGCCCAACGGCAGCTATTCTGGAGTGGTTGTCAGGGACGTGGCCACAGGGGAAGCCAGTGCTGGCCACTCCGGCTCAGGGGTCACTGGCTCTCCCTGAGTCTGTTAAAACGGGGATGGCCCTAGCATCGGCTTCGCTGTGCTCTTGTGAAGGCCCCGTGAGGTCACTCACGTGGAAACCCTGTGCAGGGAGAGGTCGAGTGACAGTGTCAGTCCTTTGCTGGTGCTCCTGTGCACACAGCTCAAAGCTGCCGTGGAGGGGCGGTGGCGAGGCGGAAGGCTAGGGAGCAGGGAGACTCCCTGGGGGAGGAGGAGGGGGGAGGAGAGGGTTCCTGGGCAGGAGAATCCCGGCCAGAGAGACGTGGAGGAACCCCAAGGGGCTGAGGGAGGGAGAACTTTGAGGTTGATGCCTGAACGCGGGTGCAGGAGAAGCTCCCGCACTCCTGAGGACCTGGGGCTGTGCGATACCAAGGGGCAAGGGACCAGTTCAGGATTCTCCATGTCGCTCACTCAGATGACTAATGCAGAGGTGAGTCTCTCAGGCCTTTACATGTGTTAATAAAAATTGTGAGGCTTGGGGGCTGGAGCGATAGCACAGCGGGTAGGGCGTTTGCCTTGCACGCGGCCGACCCGGGTTCCAATCCCAGCATCCCATATGGTCCCCTGAGCACCGCCAGGGGTAATTCCTGAGTGAAGAGCAAGGAGTAACCCCTGTGCATCGCCAGGTGTGACCCAAAAAACCAAAAAAAAAAAAAATTGTGAGGCTTTTTGAGCATGTGCGAGGTTTTGAGTTCTAAGTCTAATGACCTTTATAAAGGGCCATAGGAAAGGATGATTTGTTGTCATGATTCCCTCCCTCCCCTCCCCTCCCTCCCTCTCCTTGCCTCCTTCCCTCTTTCCTTTCCTTCCATCCCCTCCTTTTCTTCCCTTCCTTTCCCATACCTTCCTTTCCACTCCCCTTTTCTTCCCTCTACCCCTCCCTCTGTCCCTCCCTCCCTCCTAACCCCTCCCTCCCTCTCCCTCCCTCCCTCCCTTCCTCCCTCCCTCCCTCCCTTCCTCCCTTCCTCCCTCCCTCCCTCCCTCCCTCCCTCCCTCCCTTCCTCCCTCCCTCCCTCCCTTCCTCCCTTCCTCCCTCCCTCCCTCCCTCCCTCCCTCCCTCCCTCCCTCCCTCCCTCCCTTCCTTCCTTCCTTCCTTCCTTCCTTCCTTCCTTCCTTCCTTCCTTCCTTCCTTCCTTCCTTCCTTCCTTCCTTCCTTCCTTCCTTCCTTCCTTCCTCTCCCCCCTCCCTGCAGTGCCTGTGATCAAGGTCAGAGCCTCTTATAAGCACATTCTCACCCTTAGAAAACTGCACGTCAGGATGAGAGGAGTGAGGATCAGCGTGAGTCTCAGAAAGCGTGGGAGCGCGTGACTCGAGTGTTCGTGGCCGAGAACTGCTCCCCTGGCCGGCCCACAGCGAAGGACAGGGGATGGGGGAATGGAGGAACAGGGCCCCAGGCTGGTTGGTAATCAGGGACTGTTTATTTCATTCTCATCCTCATCCTCACAGCTTCATTCTCCTGCTTCTCTCCTACATGATGGTTATTTTTCCCCAGCTTAGTTAGATCTCTCCCCCTTTACAGCGTAGTAATTTCTCCAATATAGTTAGCTCTCCTCCCCCTTACAGTGTCAATATTTTCTTCCACATAGTTAGGTCTCTTCCCCCCTCCCTCCTTACAGCACAGTTACACAAGCAATCATGGAGGGTGGGGCACACATAGGTGGGGTGGAACATCATAACGACAAACAAATGTAAAGCCCCTCCTTCAGAGGAAGTTCTAGGAGATTAACTCAAGGACAAAATCTCATCTGAGGGTTCAGCACTCCAGATTACTTGGAGATCCGATCAAGGGCAGGATTCCATCCAGGGTGTATTGCTTTCTCCTTTCCTCAGCTAGTAATCCTTTTAAATAATCATAGTCAATTTACTTCTTACTAATATTTCTATTACTATTTCTAATATTCCTTAATATATTTTTTCTATTGTATGAACACAGTAAGAGACACATTAAGTTTAAAGGGTGACTCTTCCTGGGGACATCTTGCTTTATATCCCAGACTACAGTCCTCAGGACAGTAGGACTGAGTTACTTCTTTTTGGGTCAAGACAGTTTGTTCCATGAATATGCTCTTAACTTATCATACTTTTTATGGCACTTAGCTTGTTCCTTTTCGATGCCAGGGTAGCTTACAGCTTACAGCCCTGGGTCAGTCCTTGTCCCTCTCTGGGACCCTCCTTTTGGGGGTGTTAGGAAGTAAGGGCAACTGAGGCTTAAGTCAGGTAAATATGACAGAATCCCAGGAGTAAATATTATTTGGAGTCAATTAACCCCCATGTAACAAAAGCATAACATCAACTGTCTTCCTGTATCTATACAAAAAGGTCATTGCTAAACCATGCAAATGACATGAAAGAAAGAGAAAAGCAATAGAGGATTGTTAGTGCCTGGTGGAATTGGGTGTGCCTCAGGGGCACTGTTGTGGGGGTAACTCAACAAACCTAAGCTCCCTGTGGGAGAAGCAAGGACAACCCAATGTCATGCAACAGATCAGGAGATGGCTCTTAGGCTATCTCTTAATTTTAAATCTTCAGAAATTTCGTATATTTCTTTATGAGACATAAAATAAAGGAAAGCCGAATTTTACTATAAACGTTCCCTGTGCTTGTTGTTGTTGTTTTTCCCTGTGTTTAAAGGTAGCTTTCTATCTTTCTCTCTACACATATCACACACTACTCCCCCTCAGAGGCAGGAGTAACCTCTGAGCACCGCAGAGCGTGGCCCCCAAACAAAAAACAACACATCATTTCCTAGTTCCCAGAGTGTAGCTATTGTAACAGTGCTGCAATGAACATAGGAATGCGAATAGCTTTTCAGATCATCATTTTGTGCTCTTGGGGTTCATGCCCTAAGTGGTGGAAACACTGGATCATACAGAAGCTCAATACTTAAGTTTGTTTGTTTGTTTTTTTTGGGGGGTCACACCTGTCAATGCACAGGGGTTACTCCTGGCTCTGCACTCAGGAATGACTCCTGGCGCTGCTCAGGGGACCATATGGGATGCTGGGAATCGAACACTGGTTGACCACGTGCAAGGCAAATGCCCTACCCGCTGTGCTATCGCTCCAACCCCATTACTTAATTTTTTGAGAAACCTCCAGACTGTTTTGCATAGAGGCTGAACTAGATGGCATACCCACTAAATGAAACTTTCCATTGTAGTTTGTCCTAGTAATATTTAAAAATAGGGTACAACAATTATGAGGTGGCAACAATTATGGGTGAAACGTGGTAAATTCATAGCAATAGAATAGCTGTAAAGGCATTTAATATCAATGTCAACACCAGGACTGGAGACAGTACAGTGCTTGGCTTGCATGTGGTTGATCTAGGTTTTATCCTGGCCCCCCACTGGTCCCCCAAGTCTGCAGTAGAGATCCCTGGGTACAGAGCCAGTAGCAAGCCCAGAGCACCACTAGCTGTGGCCCCCAAACTAAAGAAAACAAAAAAGAATATCAATAAGAGTCCATCCATTGTTCAAACAAGTGTGTATTCCCACTAGCGGGGCATGAAAGTGCCAGCTTCTTGACACTCTTTTACTGTAATTATTATTTTTTTTCATTTTAATAGAGGAAAAATAGTAGCAATTTCTTATGGGCTGAATTGTGGTCCTTCAATTCACCCATTGAAGCCCTAATGGCCAATGTGTCTAAACTTGGAGATGGGCCTTTGGGAGAGAAATGAAGATGAAATGAAATCCTGATCTGATAGAGCTGCTAGGTTTATCCTTACACAAAGAGGATTAGACACCAGAGGGCTCAACTCCCTCTCTTCCCACCCCACCTTATCTTTCCAAGCACACAGGAAAGGCCGTCGAGGACTGAACAAGAAGACTGCGGGTCCACAGCCAGGAAGAGAGGCAGCAGCAGAAGTTAGTCCCATGGCACCTTAATTTGACTTCTGCTATCTGGAATTGTAAGAAACAAATCTGTGTTGTCCAAGCCACCAACCTTGTGTTGTTGTTGTTGTTGTTGTTGTTTTAATTAAATTCCCAAGCAGACTAACACCTACTTTAAATAAATTTGTTCATCTTTCTTGGTTCAGTTTCGTTTACACTTTCATATTTGTCCTGGCCATATTGATTCATAGTTAAGTTGTTACATGAATAGACTAAGGACTCTGGATTGAGGGTTGCGGCTATGTTGGTTGGCTGAAGAAATGTTATTTTCATTCAGTTCATGGACTAGAAATGCATTAGGGGGAGGAGTTTGGAGCAGGCATGTAGAAGAAGTGACCGGTGTGTCTTAGAGGCACTCCAGTCCATGGGATGTGGGTGGAGGGACCAAGTCAGGAATGACCTATGAGGGGGCAGCCACTTCCAGACAAGGGACTCTTGAAGAAACAAACTCTACGCAGGAGGCGAGGAATGATTCTGTAATTTAGCCAGGTTGTGGCTTTTGTAGAGAAGCAGTCCTTTACGGAAGCTGAGAGAAGGCTCAGCACACGTGGGGCCCGTGAGGGAACACCTGGGACTGTGCGTGCGAGCGGACGGGAGGGAGACACACAGTGTGTACATGTGCTCACAAGGAGACTCTGTGGGAAGACAGGGCTTGACCTGGCCCTCTCGCTGCTCCTGGGGCTGCTTTCTGAGCCCTTTCCCCTGGGAGGCAGCTGGTCAGTGAGGGTCTGACTGCCCCCTGCCTGCTCGCCCCAGGCCTCCCTGCCCTCTGCACTCTGCCTATCAGCCTGGGTTTTCAACTTTGGACCGAGGCTGGTGGGCAGCCTCTCGGCAAAGTGGTGGGTGGGATGCTGTTGTGAGTCCTCCCACCGGTGACTGCCATGTACATCAGAAGTAGCGAGGCTCTGGAGTTAGGAGAACAGAGGGAGAGTTTGAGCCTTCCCTATTGGTGCTTAGGGGCTATTCCTGACTCAGTGCTCAAGAGTGATCCCTGACTGTGCTGGGGAGACTAGATGTGGTTCTAGGGATCCAGATGGGGGTGCTTGCATGCAAGGCAAGTGTCTTAACCTTTGAACTTCCACCCCTACCTCTCTGGTCCTGATGATACCACTTGCTTTGTTACTTATAAGTCTTGTTCTCATAACATCAAGTGATATTTGTCAGTTTTCATGTTAAATGTTTGGTGTGTATTCCTTAGGGCTAGCATGCCCTTTGTCATTCATTATCTCCGCCCCCCCCCCACACACACACTGAAACTAGTGATGTTGTCTATAGAACTGAGTTGAAATGGGAGTGGAGAGGCTGGAAGGAATTTGGGACATGGTAGATGGAAGGACGTACTTAGATGATGGCTCTGGGATTGGAATGATGCTTGCATGGAAAACATAATGAAAAGAATTACAAATCCCAGTTCCTTAAATAAAATTGGTAAAAAAAAAATCCCAGACATAATTGATACATACACTCTAAGATTCACTTTTTTGAATGTTCACATCTGTGGTTTTTGTTGTGTTCACAGCTTGTGCTATCTTCATCATTATGTAATTCCAAAATAATTTCATTGCCTGAAGAGAGACACCCTAAACCATTGTAGTCATTTCTGCTTTTACACTGCCATGCCAGTCTTTGGAAACCACCCACCTGCTTTCTATTTTTTTTCTTTTTTGGGGGGATGGAGGCCAAACCTGGCAATGCTCAGGGTTTGCTCCTAGCTCTGTACTCAGAAATCACTTCTGGTGGTGCGCGGGGGTCTTTTTTTGGTTGCTGGGGATCAAATCCAGATTGGCTGCATGCAAGGACAAACCCTTACTCACTGTGCTATCACTCTCGACCCCCATATACTTTCTGTCTGTGGAATTGCCTATTTAGAATATTTCATGTAGGTATTATAAAGTTTTCATAGTATTATATATAGGAAAATGTAGGTTATGTTTATTATGAAATGTCAGGGAACTATGAAATATTGGGTCTTTTGTGTCTGGCTCCATTCGCTCAGTGTGAAGTGGTCAGATCTCTTCCACATGAAGCGGTGGGGCTCATACCTCCTTCCTTCTGCAGGCTTATTCCGTCTGTTGTGTAGATAATACCACATTTTATTTATTCATTCCTCCCTTGATAGGTACTTGGCTTGTCTCCACTATCTAGTTCTCAAGAATAAGTGACCTAGGAACATTTGTTGTGTGAACATGAGTTGCTGGGAGTGTGGGAGGAAGCCCCTCAGCAGTGCCTGGGAGCCCACTGGCCACTTCCAGGGGACTTGGAGGTACATGGCCTCACAGTGCTCAGCGGTCGGTACCTTATTGCTGGGGCCTGGGTCTCTCCAGCACAGTGTTAAACATAAGTGAGAAGGAAATATATATATATATATATATATATGTGTGTGTGTGCATTTGTACATATTTTCAGATATATATGCCAAAGCTCACATCACCCAAACTTTAACAACATGTTAGTGATATCCTGTAGAATGTCTTAATGGCTCCTGCCAAAATAGAACAATCTCCACACTATTTCCTATATGGACACAGTTTTGTAAGCATGTTCAACAGTTATTCATAATAGACAATACAAAATATATTCTTTCGGTTTCGGTTGTGTTTTGGGGCAGGGATTGGGGTTTGGGATGGAAATATCACGAATGTGGTGGTGGGAAGGTATAATGGTGGTGGGATTGGTGTTTGAATATTTTTTTTTTTGCTTTTTGGGTCACACCCAGCAATGCACAGGGGTTACTCCTGGCTCTGCACTGAGGAATTACCCCTGGCGGTGCTCAGGGGACCATATGGGATGCTGGGAATTGAACCCGGATGGCCGTGTGCAAGGTAAACGCCCTACCAGCTATGCTATTGCTCCAGCCCCGGTGTTTGAATATTAAGTGTAATCAAATATTGTGAACTAACTTATAAAATAAAACTGTCACTGTCACTGTCATCTCGTTGCTCATCGATTTGCTTGAGCAGGCACCAGTAACGTCTCTCATTGAAAGACTTGTTACTGTTTTTGGCATATCCAATACGCACGGGTAGCTTGCCAGGCTCTGCTGAGCGGGCTCGATACTCTCGGTAGCTTGCCGGGCTCTCTGAGAGAGGCGGAGGAATTGAACTCGGGTCGGCCACGTGAAAGGCGAATGCCCAACCGCTGTGCTATCGCTCCAGCCCATAAAATAAAATTAAAAAAATTAAAAAAAAAACCATTTTAAAAAAAGTGGCAAGAGCTGACTTCTTCAGCTTAATCATCTAATGCTTCATTTGCTCTTTAACTTTTGTCAATTTACTAGGCCATTTCTCAATGAAACCAGGCAATGAAAGGGGAGGCACCTTATTACGAAGCTCTGGGAAGGACTGTCCGAAATATGGTTATACCCCAAATGACTGACCACCTTCCTCTTCTTTTTTCATATTTTAATCTCCCCCTTTTAAAAATTGAATTATTGTGAGATACACAGTTACAAAGTTGTTCATGATTAAATTTCAGTCATACAATGTTCCAACACCCAACCCTTCACCAGTGCAAATTTCTTACCATCAAAGTTCTCAGTTTCCTTCCTGTCACCACTCCTCCATGGCCAGCACTTCTCTCTCTCTCTCTCTCTCTCTCTCTCTCTCTCTCTCTCTCTCTCTCTCGGAATTATGCTTTACAATACAAGCACTAAAGGGTTATCATATATATCACTTTACCTCTTTTCCTCACTCACTCTTATCTAGAGGGACCGTTTCCCACTCCCCACCCCCTCTTACTGCCTTCTGATTTCAAGTAGGTGACAACACTCCCTTCTCCCTTCTCATACTCATCTCCCTGGCCCTCTTTCCATCTTTTCCTTCCCTCTCCCAACCACAACAATCTCCACCGTGAAGGCCGTATGCCTCACTTGGGTAGCACTCGATAAGCTCTGTGCCCTTAGCCACACTCACTAAGCAACACAGAGTCACGGGTTCGAGGATCAGGGTGTGGGGGACCCTGAGTGATAGGAAAGCATGTGGGGGGGGCCCTGGGAGGTCTGCCGTGGCACCAGACAGCATCTCAGGGTGAGGCAGAAACCTCTCTTTTCCTTTTGCTCAGTGCTGAGGGGATGCAGGGGGTCTGCCCGTGTTTCAGAAGGTGTCTGGCCAGTGCCCGAAGCGGGTCCCACTCCCCACACTGAGTGTGTGACACGGCGAGGGCATTGGGACTTCACACTCCAGGCAGATTTAAGGTAAGCTGGTGACTAACTAGGATGGCCCCGCCTTTCGAGAAGCAGGTGGTGTAGGGTCTTGAAAAGAATATTTGTTTAAATAGTGGTTTGAGGGATCAGAGATAGAATAGCAGGCAAGGTGTTTCCTTGCCAGCAATAGAATCAAGTTTGATAGCTGGCACTGCATACTAGGAGTGGTTCCCTGAGCACTGAGCCAGGAGCAAGCCCTGAGCATAGTGAGGTGTGACCCCCAAACAAAAGTAGCTTGAGCGGTCTGTCTGAGAGATAGCACGGGAGGCAGTGTATTCATTTTACATACAGTCAACCTTGGTTTAATCCCTGCACTGCATAGGGCACTGCGACGTATGGTCCCTCTGAGCACTGCCAGGGGTCAGTCCTGAGTACACATTCAGGAACAGCCCCTGAGCACAGCCAGGTGTGACCCTACACCACCACCCCCTTCCCCAACACACACACATACACACACACACACACACACACACACACACACGATCAAATGTCACTTGATGTAACTCATGTGCAGTGAGCTCACAGAGATGAAGAGAAGATTCTCACTTTAGAAAGCTCATTAAAATCTTTTCAAGTCATGCACTCCAGTTTCGCATCTGGTCTGGTACCTCCATAGCAGGCCCAGGCAGCAGCCACAGGGGGTCTTGGAACTGAGCCACCTCCTAATTGGACACCTCGAGGAGCAGTAATTGAAAACATCTTCACCTCCTGCTGAGCACTTCCCTGTGGGTGGCTTCTCTGCAGGGGGAAGCATCAGTGGATGGCAGGGAGATGGCCGTGCCCACGGCAGGCAGGCGCTCGCTCTCCTCTTCAAGGCTGCTGCAAATGAACCCGAGCCCAGGGCCAAAGACCAGGGTGCTGTCCTGATCTCCTTCCTTTCCTCCTCCAGCAGGTGGGCTTGGATGGCAAGTTGCTATCAGTGGATTTTTCTAGAAACAACATTGTTTTTCTGTTGAAAATTAAAGATGGACATGCACAAGCATGCCTGTGCCCTACAGACATGCGTGTCCACTCACACACATCACACACATCATACACATTCTCTCACACACCAACGTTCAGCCTTAGATATTCTGATCTTGTTGGTCTGGACTGGGGCTTTGGACTTACTATTATTTTTCATAAGTAATAATTGATGAAATTATTCCTGGTGTGGCGTGGGCTGGTGTTTCTTGGGGGCTGACAGGGCCAAACTGGGTGGTACTGGGTCCCTGGGGTTTTACCATGTGGTATTTGGGGAGGTGAGGGGTTATGTGCTGCTAGGGATCAAACTCAGTGCTAGGTCTCTCTCCCTGGCCTCTGGCTTATTAATATTATACTAGTAGCAGTAGTAGTAGTATTAGACTAATTATTAGATTATTTTTAGTATAACTAATAAATGTTATTAAACACAAATACAAAACACCTTTCAAACCCATGAACACAAATTCCTGATAAGCATTCCATCTATCCAGACAGCAAGTAATATTTTACCAGAAATGTTCTTTTTTTTAGAAGGAATAAGAAGTGTCATGGGCTGTGGATTTATATGGGCTGGAGCGATAGCACAGCAGGTAGGATGTTTGCCTCGCATGCAACCCAGCCAGGTTGATTCCTCCATCCGGCAAGCTCGCTCACATGGCAGAGCCTGGCAAGCTCCCCGTGGCATATTTGATATGCCAAAACAGTAATAACAAGTCTCACAATGGAGATGCTACTGGTGCCCGCTCCAGCAAATCAATGAACAATAGGACGGGACAGTGTTACAGTGCTCCACCTTATAAGTAGGTGCTTTCAGGGGACCGAGAGATAGTGGTGTTAGTTGCAGTTTATTCCAATCTCTGTTCCCGTTCTGCTTCTCTCACTGTCTCTGTCTCTGTCTCTGTCTCTCTCACTTCCTTCGCCTTGTGCTCTCCTTCGGTGTCTCCCCCGTGCTTCTGTGTCCTCTCGTGTGTCTCCTTCTCTGTCACTTCTGTCTTCTTCCTCTGTCCCCCTTCAGTGCCCTCAGTCTCAGTTTACATAGCAAATTACATAGGGTGGTGACACAAAGGTGGGTTGAACATTAACAAATCAACAAAGAAGGGTAAGACCATTTCTTGAGGAGATTAACAAAATCTCATCTAAGGAAATCTCATCTAAGGAGATCCGCTCAAGGGTGGGGGTCCAAACAAGGGTGTGTCCGGGTGTGTCTCTTTCTTCCTTCCTCAGCTAGTAATCCGCTTAATAGGTGTAGCAAATTTACTTCTAATGTTTCTAGCAATGTCATTCTGTATGAGCACAGTAAGAGATATAAAATTAAAGTTTGGTTCTTCCTGAGGACATTCACTATATATTCCAGACCACAGTCCTCAGGCCAGATTAGTCTTCCTAACCCCAGCAGGGTCCTAATCTCATCATTACCTTTTGATCATGACAGCATTTGTTCATGATCATACCCTCAATTTAAAGTTGAGTATTGTGGCACTTTGGCCTGGCCCATTTCGATGCCAGGGTAGCTCACAGCTTGCCCTGGGTCCATTCCGTCCCTCGTCGGGATCCTGCTTTTGGGGTGCTAGGGACTAAGGGCAACTGAGCCAAGAAAGCAGATGCCCAGGAGTAAATATTATTTGGAGTCAATCAAGTCCCAAGTTACAAAGCATAATATTAACTGTCTTTCTGTGTCTATACAGAAAGGACATTGCTCTAAGGTAAACTATGAAAAAGACACTAACTTACAATACAAGTTCAGAGTCCTTAGAAGGATCTGATCTTACAAGATAACAGAATCTGATTAGGGAAAAGGTGATTTAACTGGTTGGGAAGGAGGGTGCAGAGAAGAGTTTACAGATAAACAAAGGAATGGGAGTGTCTCGGGAGCACTTAAACCTAAACTCCTTGTGGCAAGGGAGGAAGGACAAACCAATGTTATCCTACAGAGTGGGAAGGACACTTGTCTTGCAAGCAGCTGCCCTCCATTTGAGCTCTGACTCCCTATCTGGTCTCCAGAGCCCCTTCAGAAGTGATCCTTGAGCACAGAGTCAGGAGTAACCCCTGAATAACGCCAGGTGTGGCCCTAAAAGCCTACAAATAAAATAAACATAAATGAAAAAGAAAGGAAATGGTAGCGACTCTTCTCCCTTAACCCCCCTCCGGGATCTGTGTCCCCGGGACATCCCCATGTGGACTGAGAGGGAAACTGTACCACAGTGCTTTGGGCAGTGTGACATGGGAAGGCAACGTGACAGCCAACACACTGATGCTGAGGATGAGGAGTCAGTAAAGCCAGTGGGTGCACATGCAGAAATACATGGAATGGGGGCTGGAGAGATAGCACAGCGGGTAGGGCGTTTGCCTTGCACGCGGCCGACCCGGGTTCAAATCCCAGCATCCCATATGGCCCCCTGAGCACGGCCAGGGGTGATTCCTGAGTGCAGAGCCAGGAGTAACCCCTGTGCATCGCCAGGTGTGACCCAAAAAGCAAAAAAAAAAAAACAACTTAAAAAAAGAAATACATGGAATGCTCTACGTGGTAACACCAGAGGGAGAAACAGAACCATTAAATCAACCACACACACACACACACACACACACACAGATAGAACAATTGGGCATTGAAGCCCAATATCTAACACTTCAAAAGGGTGCTAATGGCGACACCCGGAGGAGGAAATTCGGAGGAGGGGTCTTGGGGAGAGCAAAACAACTCAGAGGCTTCTTGTCAAGACTAACGCTAATTATAGTCCCCAAATTACAGAGTCTAATCAACTCACATTACTTAGGGTTTTTAAAATGCTTCTTACAAAGGTATGCAAGTTTGTTACTAGTGTTCTGCAGTCATCCACCAATCACAAATGCTTTTTATGGTGTTTTTAAAGAAACAGCTCTCCCATAATTTTATTGTTGCCTTTGTGTTTCACAGAAGGCTTGATTTTGCCCAAAGAAACTGGAATTAATTCCTGCACTCTGTGTTATGACAAAACATGTGTTACCATGGTTTCTTTAAAACAAAAATTCAATTAGCAGATGGGGCTACTGAGAAAGGCATTTGATTGGTGTAGAAACTTGGAGCAGGATTAAGACAAAAATAAACACATTTCCAAAAGTCCTACTATTTAGGATGATAATAAATTACTGTCAACAGTGTGATGATGCATTAATTATTATGCTAAACAGCTTAAATTAATGTATATTTTATGAAAATTAGCAAATTCGGCATCAAAGTTTAGCTTGCAATATTTATTTTAGTCACTAATATTTTAAAAATGGAGATTGCTGGATAGAGGTAAATTAAATAGAGAAACGGAATTCACTGTGATGGCTAGAAATAATTGAAACATTCTGAAAATGTTGAGGATGAGGAGATGTTATTTTTGTAGACTATTTTAAACAGTAAGAAATTACAGGTGGGATGTGGGTTCAGGGTTTGTTACAACTGGAAATCTGTTCTTTCTGTAGTAATTAATTTGGGGGGCACTCTCGATGGTGCTCAGGGCTGCTCCAGGACAGGTATTCAGGGAGCAGGGGCAGCTGGGGACTGAGCCCCGCCTCCTGCAGACAGAGCATGCAGTCCGGTGCGTTGAACCATCTCACAGGTATAATTTTAGGTAAGTTTTCATATAAAAGCTACATCCCTCAGTGTTCCTTGCATGTCAACATGGACACATCTCTCTCTTACTGCCATTAGATACGGACACAACTCTTTCTTACTGCAGTGAATTCAGCTTCCAAAAGCCTTCCTTAAGGCAAAGAGTGCTGGGCTGTCCTGGGTGTTTTCTGATGACTATCTTCTGGAATGCTACAGATTCTTGGATTATATTTACATGTGTGAGAAAGTGATTTCTACCTATCACTGTATCACTGTCATCCCGCTGATCATCGATTTGCTCAAGCAGGTGCCAGTAACGTCTCCATTCGTCCTAGCCCTGAGTTTTTGTTTTTTTGCTTTTTGGATCACACCTGGTGATACACAGGGGTTACTCCTGGCTCTGCACTCAGGAGCCACTCCTGGGGGTGTTCAGGGGACCATATGGGATGCTGGGAATCGAACCCGGGTCGGCCAAGTGCAAGGCAAATACCCTACCCACTGTGCTATAGCTTCAGCCCCAGCCCTGAGATTTTAGCAGCCTCTCTTTACTCTTTCTTTCCAGTGGTGCCACATTGGGGGCTCTTTCAGGGTAAGGGAAATGAGACCCATCATTGTTACTGTATTTGGCATATTGAATATGCCACGGAGAGCTTGCCAGGCTCTGCAGTACAGGCAGGATGCTCCCGGTACCTTGCTAGGTTCTCTGAGAGGGAGAACTAGGCTATAAGAGGCCGAGCACTTTCGGGAGCTTTGTTTTATAGTCCCTGGATCTTGGCCGTTGATGGGATTACAAGGTGCGGCGGGGGGGGGGGGGGCAGTTTGTGGGTGTGACTGCCAAGCTACTGGAAAATGTGGGGTCTGGGTGGAGGAGGCCCAGTCCCAATCTGAGCAGGCTTGGAGGTCTCAGCTCTAGGTCCTGCACACCTGGGTTCCTCTGCCGGTACCTTCGTGCGTGAGGCTCGTCTGGACGTGTGGAGAGCGGCCTTAAGATGGCTATCACTGGATTTCGAAGGTCTTCGGCTGCCGGGGCTCTGCTTGGGGCAGGGAGGGAAACTCAACCCGCCTGCTTGAGGGTCTCTGGTGAGGACAGCCAGGCGCGGGGGCAAGAGACTTTGCATTTCTACCTAAGGTACACAAAAACTGTCTAAATTTTGTGACAGCAGAAAAGCCTTATTCTAACTGCTGAAATTTTTTGCCATCTATTTAGTTAGTTTGAGAGATCAGAGGAGCAGCTGGTGTACTTGACAAGGTCTCACAGAATACATTTCTCCTAAGTGTCACAATAAAGGCCAGTGATAAAGCTCCAGATGTCTATTTCACATTCTGTCCTATTCTCCCCCTTCTCATAACCCCCACTGTGGATAGCAGGCAGTGGCACCAGAGTCTGAAAGAAGAAGCCACTTGTACTTCACACCATTGTGTTTGAGGTCAGCATCTGTGAGCAAGATGAATCTGTGTCCTAAAAAATTTGTGTAGAAAAAGCCTTCTCTGCCTTTGATGGAATCCACCTGTGGTTGCTTTATTTAGTTACTGTGCAGAATCTTTGTTCTACTGCAGCGAGGAGCCAAACTTTAATATCTCCAGAACCCGGTGCATCTTCCTCCTCCTGACTGGTCCTCTGCAGGGTCTTCCAGCCCACGCAGTTGAAGCTCTTCATTCAGCAAAGCAAAGTAGAAATCCAGACACCATACGTTTTTATGACTATGCCACAAGCCCATTCCTTCGCCCCACATCCACGTTCCACTCCATCCCTGCACCAAGAAGTTTCCCATTTTGGGCATTCGCCTCCTGCCTGATTCCTCACATTCTCTCATTTTTCCTCTGACATGTCTCCACATGGTATGTGATACAACCTAACTCCTGGCTCAAAAGTCTTCAGAGGCTTCCATGGAGAGTGAAGGACCAGATATTTCACATCTAACATGGTCTATAGGGCTTGTCCTGCACGTTTCTGGAATCTATTGGCCCTGTTTGTTCTCCAGCTATCCAAGTGTTGTAGGCTCCACCTCCCACGGGGCCTTTGCACGTGCCCTCTCTCATTCAGAACGCCTCCCCAGTTCTGTCTTTCATGCCTCAGCCTCCGACTCCGTTCCTCAAGGAGCCCTCTCATTCTCTGTGGAAAGGTTTGGGCCCAGAGTAAACACGATTTCAGAGAGACACGATGTCAGTCTTTGTACATTTCTGTATTTCCAGTACTGAGCACAAAGCCAGGTATATAGTGGGTGCCCACTGAGGTGTTTATTTGACACAATGATTGTGACATAGTGAGTGATTAAAACCATCATTCCTTCTTTCATGTTGTGGTGTCAGGGGGCGAGATGAGGAGGGATGTAATTTAGCTTCATAATACCTAATCTGGACTGGAGTGATAGCACTGTGGGTAGGGAGTTTGACTTGCACGCGGCCAACCTGGGTTCAATTCTTCTGTCTCTCTCAGAGAGCCCGGGAAGCTACCGAGAGTCTCCTGCCTGCACAGTAGAGGCTGGCAAACTACCCCTGGCGTATTTGATATGCCAAAAACAGTAATAACAAGTCTCACAATGGAGACGTTACTGGTGCCCACTCAAGCAAATCGATGAACAATGGGATGATAGTGCTACAGTGCTACAATACCTGATTTACACCAAAACAAGTTGTAATGCTTTGTAGGAATACAATTTAGTAGATTCAATTGGCATATATCTAAAAAGTGTACTCTATATGGGGAATATTGTCTGCCATGGAGCAGGGAGAGGGTGGGAAAGGGGGGTATACTGAGGATATTGGTGGTGGGGAATGTGCACTGGTGGAGAGATGGGTGTTTGAGCATTGTGAGATTGTAACCCAAACATGAAACCTTGTAACTATCTCACGGTGATTCAATAAAATTAAAAAAAAAAAAGAAGTGGGAATTAGGGACAAGAGCTATAGTATAGTGGGCAGGGGACTTACCTTGCACGTGGCTGACCTGGGTTCAATCCTTGGCACACCATATGGTTCCCCAACCTCCACCAGGAGTAAGTCCTGAGTACTGTTGAGTTAAAAAAAATAAAAATGAAAATAAAGGTATACTCTTTTATGCCAGAAGACCTACTAAAGTCTTTGGGAGAGTCATTGGTAAATGTAGGTTATTGCTGAGCGTGAAGGCTGCGGGGCTCTTCTCCAAGGTGGTGCTATTTCTATGCAGCATGTTTGCGAGAGCTGTGAAGAACAGGTCTAAGTGCATCAAGCAGCTCTGTAGACTGCCCCCTTTTAGTTTTTGCTTTGATTTATCATCTCACCATTGTGCTGATCTAAGTTAGATATGCATTGCTATTTTTATTGCTATTTTTTAAATCAATTGAATGGCTGAAAAAAAAAAAAACCCTACAAATCTCTTTGTCATCTATCTCGCACTATCTTCAAAACAGATCCCAGAATAAAAAACTGGCAGAAACAAAGAATCAGAGACACTTTTTTTGGCCACACCCAGCAGTGGTCAGGGAGGGAAAATGTGAAGATGGCAATAGCATGTATAACCCACCTTGAACCATCTATAACTCGTCTATAATCTGGCTACAACCCACACAAAACCCGGCTATATCCTACCTATAATCATACATAACTTATCAATAACCCAACTATAAACTAGCTGCAACTCGCCTCTAATCGAACTAGTACCTGCATTTAATTTGCCATACTGTCACTGTCACTGTCATCCTGTTGCTCATCGATTTGCTCGAGCGGGCACCAGTAACGTCTCCCCTGTGAGACTTGTTGTTACTGTTTTTGGCATATCGAATACACCACAGGGAGCTTGCTAGGTTCTGCCGTGTGGGCGAGGTACTCTCGGTAGCTTGCCAGGCTCTCCAAGAGGAGCAGAGGAATCGAACCCGGGTCGGCCACGTGCAAGGTGAATGCCCTACCCGCTACGCTATCACTCCATAATCTGACTGTAGTCTGTTGATAACTTACTTCTGTAAAATGCCTACAATCTACCTTTAACCCTTGCTTTTATTTTATTTTTATTTAAATGTTGTGGTTTACAAGATTGTTCATAATACAGTTGTTATGGGTATTGGCTCTAGCCCCAATCCCACCCCCTGGTGACCTTCCCTCCATCATTCTCCCCACTTTTCCCAGCCATCCTTTTAGCCTGCCCTCTTAGCGGGCACACAATATTTTATTTATATTGATTATTAGAAATAAATGGCTAATGGAATTATCAAATATTATTTAGTTAAAAAAATGAATATTGTCATATCTCATCTTGAGGGGTCCTTATATGCAGATTTACTAAGCTGTTTGTTGCTAGCTGAGCCTTCTGTGCTATTATTTTTGTTTGTTGAGTTTAGTTGGCTTCTATGTCACTTTCCCATCTAATTTGCTGTGCGTTTACTGAGCTGTCAGTATTGTGAAACTTGGAGGCGCAGGCGGCTCAGTCTAGAAATCTCAGGGTCTGTAGATGGTTGGGTTGGCATGTGGTGGCCGCGGGAGGTGGGCGTGGCTACTTGCCCCCACTCTGAGAAGACCCAGGGTTTTCAGCCTGAAAAACAGTGTACCTAGAATTTTCATGGTTTGTCATCCCTGCAGAGATCGTTTGTGTGGCAGTGATGTTGTGCTGTTGGCACGGTGACACCCGTGGGGCCGGGTGTGGCTGCAGGGCCTTCAGCAGGGCGAGGACGCTGCTCACCCACTCCTGAGGGCACCCAGAGTTTCCAGTTGTAGATCTGCGTGTCCACAAACTTTAGCGGCTTGGCTGGGTGGGTCGACATGGAGGGGTCTGTGGATATAACCCTTGTAGAAAATGCTTCTAACCCACCTATACCCTGACTGTAACCTGCCTCTAAACTGCCAATAACCTGCCTATGAGCCATCGATACTCTGCCTATAACCTACCTACAAACTAAGCTACCTATAACCTGCCAATAACCCACTGACAACTCGTCAATAACCCACTGATATCCTGATCTGGTGACATCCCCCTCACCTTCCACTCTAGGGACAATTCCCACTGCACACTGCCTGGTCATGCCCCGGATCCCTTCTCTGGTGACCTTTTGTGAACAGACTCAAGTGTCACTGCTCCTGTGGCAGGTGACGGGTCTGTCCAGGGCCTGAGCATCTTGAACAGGGTTAAATCCAAGCTGGTGAGCAGAGCCGCCCGAGCCAGCTTTCAGGGTCCTCTGATTCAGCCTGGAGGTGGGTGTTCATGGGGTGCCAGGCTGGGCACGCGGATGGTTCTGATTGGTGCACGTGGCTGGGCCTCCTTCGGGTCCTAGCTGGCATGCAGGCTGTGAGATGAGCCCTAGGGATTGTCGCAGATTCTCTGATCTGCACTTAAGCGCAGGGACCCGGCCGGTCCATGGCTGTAGGGGAGTGTCTGCCCCAAATACAGCCAGGCTGATATGGCAATTTTTCCTACTGTTCCTGTTCTCTCATAACCTGTGTACAAGGGAAGAAGAAAACATGTTATTTTTCAGAATTTAAGTTGAGGGTTATTCGGACATAAATTTGGTGGATGGAGTGATAGCACAGTGGGTAGGGCGTTTGCCTTGCATGTGGCCGACCCGGGTTCGGTTCCTCTGTCCCTCTCGGAGAGCCCAGCAAGCTACCAAAAGTATTCCGCCCGGACGGCAAAGCCTGGCAAGCTACCCGTGGCATATTTGATACGCCAAAAACAGTAACAACAAGTCTGACAATGGAGCCATCACTGGTGCTCACTCGAGCAAATTGATGAACAACAGACGACAGTGCTACGACAGTGCTACAGACAGTGCTAAGTTGAGGGTTACTCAGAGGAGGAACGAAGCCAGCATAGGGAGTTCTGATTAGCCGCTTTCCTAGCCCCAGTGGGGGTGTGGGTGGAGGGTGGGGTGGCATAAAGGCATTCTCAAAAGAGAAAAAAAATGTATGTTGAAGTAACAAAGCATTTGTCTTTGACAGATGAATGGTAATTCTTAACGTCCTAGTTGAACAATAAGAAAATTATTTTTAAATGCATAATTTTGAGTTCAGGAGAGCTGATCTCTGAGGCAGAAACCATTTTTAAGATTCAGGAAATGCAAATGGAGTGCTGTCTAATAATCAAAACTTTCTCTAGCTCTATGCCTTGTTCCTTCCACTATCAAACTTGTGAGAACTCTAATGTTTCAAAAGCTAAAGGGCTGATGGCTTGAAGTCTGGAGGATGTGATGGCTCCCTCTTTGTGGGAGAGACACAGCAGGCCCTTTGGAGGGCTTTGATAGGACCAAGACAGACCTTAGGAATACCTGTGTACTGAGAAGGACTCTTGTGCCAGACAGACTTCCGGCTAATAGAGACTGCAGTGGCGCCCTCCTCCCCCCGCCCCACCCCGTCTCATCGCCTGTCCTGATTCCTCATGCCCTGTCCTCTCTTCTCACCCCCATTCTGTCTCCTCACCCCCTCCTGTCCCCTCACCCCCTCCTGTCCCCTCACCCCCTGTCCTGTCTCCTCACCCCCCTCCTGTCCCCTCACCCCCTGTCCTGTCTCCTCACCCCCCTCCTGTCCCCTCACCCCCTGTCCTGTCTCCTCACCCACCTCCTGTCCCCTCACCCCCTGTCCTGTCTCCTCATCCCCCTCCTGTCCCCTCACCCCCTGTCCTGTCTCCTCACCCGCCCTCCTGTCTCCTCACACCCTGTCCTCTCTCCTCACGTCCTTGTTCTGTCTCCTCACTCCATGTCCTCCACCCTCTCTTCACCCCCTGTCTTGTCTCTTCTCCCACACACCCCCATCCTCTCTTCTCACCCCCATGCTGTCTCCTCACCCCCTGTCCCATCTCCTCACCCCCCATTCTGTGTCCTTTCCCACCCTTCTGTCCTCGTTCCCACCCTGACAGGGCCTGACTGGAGCCGGCCCTCATAAATAAAGAGCCACCTTCCATATTAGAAACCAGGAGGCCCATCTAGTTAAGTTAACAATGTTGAGGATGTCCCCCTATCATTTCCGAAAGCATAAAAGGATGGAAAACTTAATCAGAAACTTTTTTTTTTTTTTTGCTGGTTTGTTCCATCAGAAGGAATCAACCTTGGAGTTGATGTTATTGGTTGAACTTGCTGGTCCCCCTGGTGCCACCTGGAACCTACCCTTCTTAGCAATGTGCTTCCCTGTTCTCTTTCCCGGTAAAACTACTGTTTGTGACCAAACAGAATATTTGGGGGGAGGGGGTGGAGGGCGTGGGTGGCGGCTGGCTGGCTTGCCGGCTTGTTGCCAGTGAAGCTTCTCAACCCATCACTGGGTCTCTCCTCTGGCTACTCTAGAGGTGGTGGAACCAAACAGTCAGGATTACATGGGGATATTTCTTTACCATTTTCTTTCTCTTTTATTGACTGATTGATTGATTGTTATTTTTGGGGCCACAGCCAGCGATGCTCAGGACTTACTCCTGACTCTGTGCTCAAGGATCACTCTTGGAGATGCTGAGGAACTGTATGGGGTGTCAGGGATCAAACTGGCATCAGCCACATGCAAAGAAATTGTCCTATTGCTCTGGCCCATTGCTGTTTTCTGCACATGCGCCGTGTGTATGTCCATTCACTGTGCATGTCTCACCTGTGCATGCCCACCTTTTCCTTTATAAATAGACATGAATTTCTTGAGAAACTTCTAACTGTGCATAGATTATTACATCATCTTCTCGCTACCTGGCATAAAACCCACTTCCTTTGAAACTTGCTCTGTCGTCTGCTGTTCAGGCACACTTCTCGACTTCAGTTGTTTCCTTGCCAACACAACTCTCTTTTCTTCAGTTGTTTCTGTGCTTTTTGGAGGACTTGTGTTTTACTGAGGGGGATGTTTTATCTCTGGTGCTCACAGTCACTGTGGCCAGTCTGGTGTCCCTGCCACCCTCCCCGTCTTGGCAGGGACTATACCATGGCGAGGTGTGTGTGTGGGCACAGAGACTTTCACAGCCAAGTGGGGAAGGAGTTTTCCTCACGGCTGACTCAAAAGCTTCTACAAAGTTGCCTTCTCTCAGCTCAGTTTTCTTCCATGACTGGAGTCTCTTTCTCCTGTGCTGCTTTCTCCACTCCACTCACTCTCTCACCTCACTTCGAGGGGCCCTCATGTTCCCTGTGAGTCTAGCTAAGATTAGGGACCCCTACAGTCCTCTGGCTTCAAGCCTTTCCTGGTCCTCTCCTAAGGTGACTGTAATTCCAAGACGGGGTGGGCAGAGGGCTCCCCATTCCTCCAAATAATTCTCAGATACAAATAGGGTGTCCTAAAATTGAACTAGATCTGGACAGTGTCTTCATAAAGACAGCCAAGACCTCATAAGTTGAGGGCTCCGTTTTACAAGACTGTTCACCCCGCTCCTTACACGATCAGAGCCTGCTACAAATCAAGCTGTCACTCTCCCGAGGGACTGGCTACAAGCGAGAAGTTCCCACGAGCCAAGTCTTGGGTTCAGTTAACATATGGTGTAGCTTACGGAACCCAGGAGACCTGTCTACTACGAGATCATCCACTTACTATGAAGGATGTCAACGAGTGTGAATCAACATGATACGGAGAGACGCGCTGTGCAAGGTAGGGGAGGAAGGAAAACGTCCATAACTTCTCTGAATGATCCACTCCCTCCGAATCTCTATGTATTCACCAACCCAGGAGCTCCAACCCCATCCTTTGGGGTTTTGTTGTTGTTGTTGCTGCCTTTGTAGGTCACATTCAGTGAAGCTCAGGGGTTACTCCTGGCCCTGCACTCAATAATTATTCCTGGCGGTGCTCTGGGGACCATATGGGATGCCGAGGATCAAACCTGGCTGGCCACAGGCAAAGCAAGTGCCCTGCTCGCTGTAGTATTATTCCAGTCCCTCCTTTGGGGTTTTTATGGAGGGTTCATCACATAATCAAGATTCATGACCTCATTGATCACTGCCAATTGACTCCCTCCCCAGGCCTTCCCACTGCCCCAGAGGAGGGGAAGAGACACGACAACTCACACCTTTTAATCACCCAGCTTGTTCCCTTGGCAACCAGACCCCCATCCTCAGGTTCCCTAGGAGCTTCCAACACCTCTTCCTGTCATATAATAAAAGACATCTTCATCTTATTGCTTTCTTCACTTAGGAAATTCCGAGGACTTTAGGAGCTCTGGGTCTGGAGGATAAATGAAAAGATTTGAAAAATAAATCTATCATTAGAAAACACAATAGCATGTTTGCCTCCTCTCTTCAGTCCTGATGGAGCCTTAGCTCAGGCCCACTAAATGCTCTGCTTAGGGACTCTGGATCTGCTATTCCTTCTCTAAATGTGCTCCCAAAAGTGGTTCAAAAGAAACAGATTACATGGCTGGAGAGACAGTACAGTACAGTGACTGCTTTGCCTGCAGCAACCCGAGGTCTGTTCCTGGCACAGCACTTCCAGGGATGACTCCTGTGCAGAGAGCCAGGAGTAAGCTCTGAGCACCACCAAAAACAAAACAGAAAAAGAAAAGAGAAGGAAGAAAGAAATGAATGACTTCTTTGGGGCTGGAGAGATAGTGAAAGGGTTAAGGTACTTGCCTTGCATGCAGCAGATCATGGCATGGCATATGGTCCCCTGGGGACTGATAGGAGTGATCACTGAGCACAGAGCCAGGAGGAATCCTTGAACAATGCTGTGGTCCAACAAAATAATAGTAATAGTAATAATGATGATGATAACAATAATTGCAGTAAAAGGAAAAAGAGAATAGAAAGAAAGAGGAAAGAAAGAAAGAAAAAGCTGGCTGAATTAAACAACAACAGCAGCAACAACAAAGCTAGCCCTTCTGTACAGGGCAATTGTTATTTTATCCTTCCCTCAGAAGCCTAAACAGGGACAGGTCAATCGGAAATGTAGGCCTCGGTAAGACAGAGTGAGCTCCCAGAGAACCGTCCTCGGGGGGAGTTTCCCCACCTGACTACAGGCCACGTGGTTCATGACCACCGTCAAAGTGACCTCTTCACTCTCAAATGCTGAACTGAGGGTGAGTCCTCACGCATTTTCAGCTGTGACCACTAAACCAAAAGACAAAACCAAGCAAGACCAAGAACAATAAGCTTCTTACCTACAGAGTGAAGCTGTTAATAATTTGGGATGCTATTTTTATCTGTCTTATTAATAAGGATGAAAAAGTATGGTAATAACACTTTGGGGTGAGAAGGTGATGAAAAAAGCACTCTGGTATCTTCAGTTTAAAAGAATTAGCCCAGGGCCAGAGCAACAGTACCGTGGGAAGGGCACCTGTCTTGCACGTGGCCAACCCAGGTTGGATCCCTGGCACCCTTGGTGGTTTCCCCAGCCCACCAGGAGTATCCCTATGTGCAGAGCTGGTGTAAACCCTGAGCACCACCAGCTGTGATCCCAACACACTGTTCCTAAACAAACAAACAAACAAACAAACAAACAAAACAAAGATGGAGATATAGAGCACATACTTTACAAGCAAGAGGTCTGGGTTCAAGTCCTGGCACCTCATGGCTCTCTGAGCACTTGCCAAGAGTGGCCTCCAGGCAACAAGCTGAGAGTAATCCCTCTGCACCACCAGGGGTGGCCTCAAAACAACAAAAATAAGCTATACTAAGTACTCTGCTATCACGATAGAAAAAACTTTAGCTAATATAAAAACACCACAATAGGGGGCCGGAGCAATAGCACAGTGGGTAGGGCGTTCGCCTTGCACGCGGCCGACCTGGGTTCAATCCCTGGCATCCCATATGGTCCCCCTGAGTAATTCCTGAGTGCAAAGCCAGGAGTAACCCCTGAGCATCGCTGGGTGCGACCCAAAAAGCAAAAAAAAAACCCCAACCAACCAAACAAAAAAAAACAAACAAAAAACCACTACAATAATTAATATTTTCTGAATACTTTGTAAATTGAATAATATTCTTTGATTCCATGAGTAAAAGAGAAAGATTTACCAAAAATTAGAAAAATTTTAAAATATTGGGGAGGCACCGGCCCCTCCCTCCGCTGAGATGTGACCCCGGGAGCTGCACATTCGTACGGCCCCTCTGCAGCCGCACGAACGTGAATCCAGACCCAGCTGAACCAAACTCAATATGGGCAGCTACTTGCAGAATGTCTCCAGCCTGAGAACTAAGCCGCGACCCCATGCCCGCCCAGGAGGGGAAAGGTATTTCTCTCTCTCGCCTGTCCCTTTCCGGGGATGAAGGGCAAGGGGACCGCCATATTATGACGACCACAGACAGGATTTACAAGCTTGCAATGATCCAATATCTGGAAGAAATCTCCCTGGACTTAATTGCTAAAGTACAGAAATCCAAAACCGCGGCCGAGCGACCTCATTTCCCTTCACAACAGGTCTGACTCTAGTGGGGTGCTCCTAACAATAATTGTGAGGATTGTGTTGAAATATTGAATGTAACCAAATTAAATAGAAAGTAAAGTGAAATTTATCAGTTATAAGGGGGGGTGCGGGGGTGGGCGAGATGGGAGGCATACTGTGTTTTTTTTGTTTTTTTTTTTTCGGTGGTGGGATATGGTCACTGGTGTAGGGATGGTTGTTTCAGCACTGTATGACTAAGACTTAAGCCTGAAAGACATCCCTCAATCCCAAATTGTAATTTTCCACATGGTGATTCAATAAAATAAATTAAAAAAAGAAAAAATTTGAAATATTTAAACAAAGTTTTTAGAGATTCATAGCATTAAATGCTTGTAAATGTGTATACATGCATGTACTTATGAACATGCTCAAATCTATAATCTAAGTTTCTGCCTTAAGAATCTAAAAATGGAGACCAGGGAGATATTACAGTGAGTAGAGCATTTGCCTGGCATGTGGCCAACCTGGGTTCAATCCCTGGCACCCTATGTGGTCCCCTAAGCCCTGCCAGGAGTGAGCCCTGAGTGCAGAGCCAGGAGTGACCCCCAAGCACCACCAGGTGTGATCCAAAACACAAAAACAGCAACAAAAAAAATCTAGAAAAGAAAAAGCATAATAAACCACATTTAAGGAAAAACAGAAAACAGTGAAATAGGAAATTTAGAAGCAGAAATGAATAAAATTGGAGAAAAAGTCAAGAAAGTAGAGAAAGTCGATTAAATGAACATATTTTTGAAAGATAAATAGGATGAAACATCTCTAGAAATAATAAATCTGTATAAATAGTAAATTTATATATAAAATAATAAATATACATAGTAAAATAAATGAATCTAAAATGTTGTTAGTATAAGAAATAAAATTTAGGACCACCTAGAGACATCCCTCAATCCCAACAAATAGAAGGAACTATAATATAATGAACAAATATTTAAAAATTTATATAAAATTCACCTTGAAAATGACAAACTGCTAAAATTATCCAAAATAAAACAGAAAATTAGAAAAGTTTTAAAATATTTTCTTCCAGCAGAAGAATAACTTCAATTCTAAAATAACCAAATATAAATTTTATCCTTGAAGTTACAATTATCAAAACTTGGTTCCTAATTTTAGATACCAGAGAATTTATATGTGCAAATAATCAACCAGGAGAGAAAGAAAGAAAGTTCCATTTATAATTGTGTCAAAAACATCAAGTACTAAGGAATCAACTTAACAAAGGTTGTGAAAAACATCAAAAACTGAAGTCACTATTAAAAGAAATAAAAGAAAACACAAGGAAATAGAAAAATATTAAATGATTATAGATGGGAAGAATGTCATTGCTAAAATGACCATTCTACTCAATGCATTGTCAGTAACTCAGTGCATCCCCTACCAAAATTTCAATGTCATTCTTCGAGGACATAAAACAAATACTAGTAAAATTTATACAGAACCATTAAACCTCCTGAACAGACAAAGCAAGTTTAAGAAAAACAGATGGATGGGGCCGGAGCGATAGCACAGCGGGTAGGGCGTTTGCCTTGCACGCGGCCGACCCAGGTTCGATCCTCGGCATCCCATATGGTCCCCCAAGCACCGCCAGGAGTAATTCCTGAGTGCAAAGCCAGGAGTAACCCTGAGCATCGCTGGGTGTGACCCAAAAAGCAAAAAAAAAAAAAAAAAAAAAAAAAAAAGAAAAACAGATGGAAAGCATTGTATTCCCTGACTTCAAAAATTAGCATCTATTTACTTATCTATCTGAATTTTTAATTTATATTACTATTATTATAAAACCAAGCTCCCGGAAGAGAGCAATGCAGAGAGTCTCTTGCCTGAGTGCCTGGATGTCTTCCCCAGGGCCCCTCGAAGGGGATGGGCTCCAGCTTCCCTCCCCGCCCCGAGCAGAGCTCCGGAGCCTTAGCCACAGACATGCTCAAGGCCCCTCTCCACACGTTTGGACGAGCCTCACACATGAAGGTACCGGCACAGTTACCCAGGTGTGTGGGACCCTGGGCTGAGATCTCCAAGCCTGCTCAGATCAGGACTGGGTCTCTTCCACCCAGATTTCCCATTTTCCAGTAGCTAGGCGGTCACACCCAGGGACTGCCCCCAGCGCTGTGTAATCCCACCAACGGCCAACATCCAGGGACTTAAAACCAAGCTTCCGGAAGCACCACATCTTATAGCCTACTTCTCCCTCTGGGAGAATCTGGCAAGCTACCCAGGGTTTCCTGCCCACATGGGAGAGCCTTGCAAACTCCCCATGGCGTATTCATATGCCAAAACCAGTAACAATGATGGGTCTCATTCCCCTGACCCTTGAAAGAGCCTCCAATGTGGCATCATTGGGAAGGACGAGTAAAGAGAGGCTTTTAAAATCTCAGGGCTAGGACAAATGGAGACCGTACTGAGACCGCTTGAGAAATTTGACGATCAATGGGATGATAATGATGATGAATTATTGGTGGTTCCCCTCACATATAATTCCAACAAAATACTGTCACTGTCACTGTCACTGTCATCTCATTGCTCATTGATTTGCTTGAGCGGGCATCAGTGACATCTCCATTTTGAAACTTATGGTTACTGTTTTTTGCGTATCGAATACGCCACGGGTGGCTTGCCAGGCTCTGCCGTGCAGGCAAGATACTCTTGGTAGCTTGCTGGGCTCTCCGAGAGGGGCAGAGGAATCAAACCTGGGTTGGCCTCGTGCAAGGCAAACAGCCTGCTGCTGTGCTATTGCTCCAGCCCCAACATAATACAGTGTATTATATAGCTATAGTAAGCAAATTGTGTGGTATGGACATGAAACAAGAATTTCAGACTAAATGGAACAGAATTGAGAAACAAAATAAGCCCTTAGAAATATTCACATTAATTTGGAGCCAGAGCGATAGGACAGCGGGTAGGGTGTTTGCCCTGCACACCGCAGACCCAGGTTTGATCCCCGGCATCCCATATGGTCCCCCCAGGACCACCAGGAGTAATTCCTGAGTGCAGAGCCAGGAATCATCCCTGAGCATCGCCGGTGTGGCCCAAAAAGAAAAAAAAAAACACAGTTAACTTATAATAAATTATCAGAGTATGAAGTGGAAGAAGAAAAATCTCTTAAAAAATGATATTAGGAAAACCTGTTAATCACATGCAAAAAATGCAATTGGATCCTTATCTCACGCCATACACAAAAGTTAATTGAAATTGGAGTAAAGACTTGATATCAGACTCAAATCCACAAAATACATTGAAGGAGAACACTTCGTGTCAGAGGGTCATTTGTGATTCAACTCCATTGTCAAAGAAAACAAAAGCAAAACAAACAATTGGAGCTCATCAAACTGATCAATTTGTGCACTGAAAATGAAACTATGACTTAAGAAGATGTCCAAATGGTAGGAAATATTTGCACATCATTTGACTGATGTAAGACTAATAATATTTGCTATATAAATATTAAGACTAATAATATTTGCTATATATATGAGATTTATCAAGCACTCACAAAACTCAACAACAGCAATAATGACAAGCCCATAAAAAAGGAGAAATTGATAGAGAGACATTTCTTCAAAGACAAACCAAATGACCATTAGGCATATGACAAAGTGTTTGTCACCTTTATTACTAGGGGATTTCAAATCCAAGTGATGATTCGATAGCACCTCATATCAATGAGAATGATCTAAAATCCAGAAACCACCAGTGCTGGCAGGATTCAGTGGAAAGCGAACCACCATCTACTGTTGGTGGGTGGAAGAAATGGCTGGAGACGTCTCATCAAAATTAGACATGGAGGGGCTGGAGCAATAGCACGGTGTGTAGGGCGTTTGCCTTGCACTCGGCCAACCCAGGTTCGATTCCCAGCATCCCATATGGTCCCCTGAACACCGCTAGGAGTAATTCCTGAGTGTACAGCCATGAATAACCCCTGTGCATCACCGGGTGTGACCCAAAAAGCAAAAAAAAAAAAAAATTAGACATGGAATATGTTCCATTGAGTCCACTCCCTGACATCTATCTCCAAAACATTAATATACTAATTCTGTGTACATACACCTATGCTCACTACTCTGACAGAACTAGTTACCACACCTGAGATCTTGGAAGAAGCCGAAAGTTGGACAACAGATGAGTAGGTAGAGAATTTGGGGTATGTAACACAACAAAATACCATTCAGCTATAAGAAAAGATGTGCCTTTTGCTGCAGCTTGAATGGTATTATGTTGTGGGGTTGCGATCAAAAGGCCACCGGAGACCAGAAATATTAGAATTTGGAGGCGTTTTCATTGACACCAGCTGGCAAGCTGTGTCTGAAGAGCAGCAGCCTCTCAGCAGACGCACTGGCCTTTCACTAGGAAAAAACGTCCTCTGGTGCCCGGACACTCTCTTAGGCACTTTCTTTGCTCACCAGGGCTGCGTCCTGCCACCCAGTAAGTCCACACGAGCGTAACAAGGAAGCATTGTTAGAGAAACAAGAAAGACGCAGTTACATGAAGCAGACAACCCGTCATTTTCAGCCACTTCCTTCAGGGCCCCAGCCCACTGTCCCTGCTTACGAGCTGTGATGGGCTTCCCGGCCCCTGCGGGGAGTTGAGTGTACCCATTGGAGTGGCACCGTTGAATCAGCTGAAAAACAATACGAATTTCTGGAAGGACTAAACCTTGTATTGCTCCCTTCCAGTCTCCCCTGTACAGTTAGTGTCAGGGTAAGTGAAGTAAGTGAGAGGGAGAAGGAGAATGCTACATGACCTCACTCATTTGTGGGCTACAAAGGAACAAAGGAAGGAGAGAGAGATTCCACTGGAGAGAAATGCTTGGCCTCGTGTCAGTGGAATGCAACTTACCCAGAGGGGCACGGGGAGGGGCGGGCAGACCACAGGGGCAGAGGGACAGTCAGTGTGTGGAGGGTTTTTGACACTTTGGAGGTAGTTTGGGTCCAATAACTTTGTTTGCTGAAAGCATAAGTAATAACTATTGCCAAGAATGCCATATTGAGAATAATAAAATAAAACTTGAAAAGAAGATCAAACACTCTAGTTCTATGATTTATAAGGATGCCTAAAACACAGAATAACTAAGAAATAGTGACTATCATGTGACACAAAACTTGCCTAAAAAATCAGAGCAGTGTGTTTCTGATTATTAGATTCTAAGAAGAATATTTAGTGATAGAAAAGTTCAATTCATGGGACTGGATGATAATCTCTGTCTAAAGAACCCTGGGATTGATCCCCGGCACTGAACAGTGCTCTGAGCACCCCTGGTAGTGACCTCACAGCACTGAAGTCGGAGTAGCTCCCGAGCCAAAGCCAAGAACAAAACTGCAAGTCAAAAAAATTTTTTTTCCTTTTTAGGTCACACCTGGCTCTGCACAGGGGTTACTCCTGGCTCTGCACTCAGGACTCACTCCTGGCAGTACTCAGGGGACCATATGGGATGCTGGGAATCGAACCCGGGTTGGCCGCGTGCAAGGCAAACGCCCTACCCGCTGTGCTATTGCTCCAGTCCCTGCAAGTCAAATCTATGACAGGAATAATTGCTAGGAAACACTCTGCAATCTTACAATGCTTCCTCGTTACGCATAGAACAAAAATCTATAAAGGCAGTGGCAGATTTTCATGTTTCTTCCAGAAATGAAAAGATCAGTCAGACAAATATTTAGCAAAGATCTGAAACATTTGAAGAGCACAACTAAGAGCTGGAAATAAAGCACATTTTTAGGACCCTGTGCCAAAAGAATAATAACTGCAAACATTTGTGGAGGTTTTGCTGTGTGTTCAGAGTGCGTGGCACCGTCCACTCAGGCTGGCTTAGAAGCAAGGGCCACACCGAATTCCAGCACACCCGGCAGGGGCCACCTTCGTGCTAAACCCCACTGCAGTGCACTGGTTGTGAATATGCAGAAAAGTTGCAAAACAAGCACCCTTTGGACTAGGGAAAGTCCTCAGCAAACACCAGAAGATCAAAGCTAGGAAGACCAAACTTCCGGACCACACGTGGGTCCTGCTGCATGTGGTTCTTTTCTGCCAGCATCACTGCACAAGCCTGTGTGGACATCTCTGCATGTTGTCAGATGTGATCCCCATCTATAGTTGCAGCTCCCCTCCTTTCCCCTCCCCTCCCCCTCCCTCCCCTCCCCTCCCCTCCCCTCCCCCTCCCTCCCCTCCCCTCCCCTCCCCTCCCTTCCCCTTCCCTCTCCTCTCCTCCCCTCCCCTCCCTTCCCCTTCCCTCTCCTCTCCTCCCCTCCCCTCCCTTCCCCTTCCCTCTCTTCTCCTCCCCTCCCCTTCCCTTCCCTCTCTTCCCCTCCCCTTCCCTTCCCTCTCTTCCCCTCCCCTCCCCTCCCCTCTCCTTCCCTCCACTTTCTTCCTCTCCCCTTTTCTCCCTTTCCCTTTCCCTTCCCTCTCCTTCCTTTGCTCCTTCACCTCCCCTCCTCTGCCCATCTCCTTCTCTCCCCTCCCCTCCCCTTCTCTCCTTTCTTCTTTAGCTTTGGGGCCATACCCAATGGCACTCAGGGCTTACTCCTGGCTCTGTACTTAGGGATTACTCTTGGTGGGGATTGGGCGGCCATATGGGATGCTGCGGATTGAGCCTGGGTTAGCCACAGGAAGGCGAGCATCTAACCTGCTAAGCTCTCTCTCCAGTCCCTGAATTTCTCAGTTGAAGTCCCGATTGTTTTCACTGTGACCACCCCACCCATGGTCCTAGTTCCCCACAGCCTCTCCAGTTAGCTGCAGCCAGGCTTTGTTAGGAATATCTATGGGTTTGGATGGAGACCAGGCTGACTTGTAATTTGTATTTCCCTACTGATTAATATTGTTGACCATTTTATTATGTGCAGAAGAGCTGCTTTTTTATGTTTTCTTGGGTCATCTATGTGTTCTAATCTTTTGCCCATTTTGTAGTGGATTTATTTGTTTCTAACCTACAAGGTCATGATCAGGGTTAAGTGATTGTTGTTTTATGCCACTAACTCTTGGGGCATTTTGCTCGAGTGGACCTTTACTTAGTGCATATAGGATAAAGGTTTATTGGAAACTTTATCCTATAGAGATAGCATCCATGCTGCTCGCCGGGGCGCAGGAGGAGGGCGAGGCTGCAGGTCCTAAGGTCCGGGTACGCTGTGACCAAAGAGGGTGACAGGTGACCAAAGAGTAAGCAGAGAGAGTACAGGGTTAAAGCGCTTGCCTCACATACAGCTGTGGCCGTGATCCTGGTTCAAGTCCCAGCCCTGCATATGGTTGGTGAGTGCTACCAGCTGTGATCCCCGGGCACAGAGCCAGAAGTAGCCCCTGCGCACTTTCAGGTGTGACCTAAACCATCTCCCAGAAAGGAAAGAAAGAGTGGAACACAGGATGAATTGGCCCACTGTAGCAGAGAGTGTCCATCTGCCCACACTGCCTCAGAGACGGACCCAGTGCAGGCAGGGCAGCCACGGTACTCTGGGCCTCCACGACTCCGTGCCCTTTTTCTTTCTCTGGCTGAGCCTGGAGACTGGAAAGAGCAGCTAGGCAGCGTGGAGTGGGAGAAGCAAGTTCAAGGGCCAAGGGTGGGGCACAGCTCCCTGCTCAGAGAGAGAATGAGGAAAGCTCACAAACTGGGCAAGTTTTTGACTTTCCTAACCAGGCCAACGTTGACGAACACCTGTCAAGGACCCACTTAGTTGGGGATGGGGGTCATGCCTGGTGGTGCTCAGAAGGTACTCGAGGCTCTGTGCTCAGGGGTCACTCCTGATGAGGCCCTGGGAGCTAACTGGGATAAGGGCCTTAACCCCCGCACTATCTTTCTTACCCCTCACTAATGAACTTTAAAAAGTTGCAGCTGGTAGGAGACAGAGCAGCAGGTAGGGCACTTGCCTTGCATGTGGCTGACCTGAGCTCAGTCCCCAGTGTCCCATACGGCCCCTTGAGCCTGAGTGCAAAGCCAGAAATAATCCCTGAGTACCGCAGTGTTGGGGACTGCTCAGGACCCTGAACAAAAGAGGACCCCGAAACCTTTACCCTGGACAAACCGGAAAATTCCATTACCAGCTTTGCTTGACCTGAGGCACAGGTGCCCTTGTGACAAAGGAAATAGCCAAACTCAAGAGGTAAAAGTAGCCCAGGGCAGTTAACTAAGAGACGCCATTAAGCCCCCCATTAAGTAGAATACCTTCCTCTACCTTGTGCATTCCTCCTGCCAGATGCTCCTGCCAGATAGACCCTTGCCTTCCCCTCCCCACTATTTCTCAATCTACTCTTGAAGAATGTTGTAAGCCCACCTAATACACCCCGAACCTTTCCTTATTTGGTCTGAGAAGACACTTCCCTGATGATTGACAACTTATGTACCAACCCCCTGCTAAGAAAAGTATAAAACCAGCGTGGCAGTTAATAAAGTTGCCCTTGATCGGCATGTGTCGTCTTGGGCCCCCTATTTATTATCCTCACTAGTTTTATTTCAGGTCGGAACCGCTCACAGAACCCACCCAATTAGGAGCGCTTTCCACTGCTGTCTCTCCGCGGGCCGGAGAGATCTCCAGGGGAAAGCGCACCGCAGGGTGTGTTTCCCACCCAAAAATTTAAAAATAAGAATCACAGTGAGAGGGGGCTGGAGCAATAGCACAGCGGGTAGGGCGTTTGCCTTGCACGCGGCCAACCCGCGTTTGATTCCCAGCATCCCATATGGTCCCCCAAGCACCGCCAAGAGTAATTCCTGAGTGCAGAGCCAGGAATAACCCCTGTGCATCGCCGGGTGTGACCCAAAAAGAAAAAAAAAAGGAATCACAGTGAGAAACACAGTTACAAAGCTGTTCATGATTGGGTTTCAGTCATACAATATTCCAACACCCGTCCCTTCACCAGTGGACATTTCCCACCGCCAATGTCCCCAGTTTCCCTCCCGCCCCCTCATGACAGGCGTTTTCTTTCCTCTCTCTCTCTTGCATATATTTTCTAAAACATGGACAGCACCACATGCCTTTTTAGAGGTCTTTAATATTTCATACCCAAAGGAATATAGAAATGCATTTTCTAGATATCTAGGTTTGCCTAAGTGCCGCATAGTAGTGATTGGCTGGAACTCAGTTTTCCTCTGACAATTCTCCATCGTTACTACATATGTGTGGAGTATCCTTACTTCCATAGGATACTGCAAATCTGTAGTGTGCTGTGTAACCTGCCCCCTTTCTAGGATTATACAAGGAACTAGAGATGTTCTCAGAGATAAAGAGGGCTAGCCGAGGAGGTCTTGTGGAAGGAGGAGGGAGCGGTGGGTTCTAGGAATGGTGACATCTTTTCTGGGGGCCTGGATGCCAAGATATATGGGTCCAGGTGGCCCTAAATAGTGAAGCTCAATCTTGGGCTGATTAGCTGTTTAGTCAAGTTTGTTTCAAGGCCGGAGCAAGAAGCAGCACTAAAGCCTGGGATGCCGCGAGCCAACCCTCTGCCGCCAAAGACTCAGAAGTGAGGGCTGGAGCCACCGCACGGTGGGCAGCTTGCCTTCATGTGACCCACCTAGGTTCAATCCCTGGTGGTCCCCTATGGTCCCGAGACAACCTCTGGGCAGAATTCCTGATAGCTGAGCCAGGAGTAAGCCCCGAGCGTCACTGGGTGTAGCCCACCCCCTCTCCTACCAAGAAAAACCCCAAAATTAAAAAACAAACAAACCAAAACCAAAGAATAAGCAAACAAACAAAACCCCAACAAGCTTCTAGAACTGCACTGCAAGGCTCCGCGGCTGCCCTTCTGTTCCTTTCAGGAAGGCCGGATGCTGTCCCGCGAAGAGGAAGGGACAGGGCCAGCCAAACGGTAGCGGGCGTGGGTGGGAGGAGACCTCCAGGTGCGGGCACCCAGACCGGTGATTCGCTCTGCAGGAAACGGTGCCTTGTCAGTGCCCCCGGCCCCGCCCCTTTCCTTAGCTTCTGGCCGGTTCCGCACCTACCTCCGGTCCCAGAGCTGGATTTCGGACCCCCCAAGGAAGATTGTTTTCGGGGTGTCCACCTCCTTACTCTTGCGATGCAGCATCGCTCTGTTGTCAGTGCTCACCACATACCCCGTGAAGCAAAACTGCAGTTCCCAGAGATGGAAACTCAAGGCATCTGCCCTTGGAGCCCTGTGCTCTGTGGGGTCTCAGCGGGCAGGGAGCTAAACTGGGCCAAACGGACAGGAGCTGGGTGCGGCCACGCGGCAGGGACCAGCACAGCCCTCCCGAGGAGGCGTGCCCAGGTCGGAGGGGTTTCCCGAGTATCTGACCCAGAGCAGACAAACGCTGGGCAGCAGAGAAGAGCTGCCGCAGCGGGCGCCGGGGCGCGGGGAGACCGGGGACGCAGAAGCGTGCGGGTCGCTCGCTCTTGGCCGCACCCCACCGCCCCTCCTGCTGTGCCTTTCTTTAGCTGTAGGTCTCGTGTGTCTACTTATTTCTGGTGGGGTGTCACACCCGGGGATGCTCGGGGCTTGCTCCTGGCTCTGCACTCCTGGAGGTGCCCTGGGGGGCCACTATAGGGTGCTGGGGTTGGAACTCGGGTCCGGCGCTGCAAGGCGAGCGCCCGCCCCGCTGCACCACCGCCGGGACTGTGCTGCGGCACCGTGAAACAAAGAAGAGGTCGGTCCAGATTCCGGTCCGGAGGGCTGGTGGGAGGGACGCGGGTCCTGCCTTGGCAGCGAGGCCCTGCCTTGGCGCAGATGCCTGGGCGTCGCCGCCCTAGCTACGGAGTGCCATGCACAGCGTACGCTCGCGGGGTGGGCGCGCTCACACCCCCGTACGTCGTGGGTCCTTCCAGCTTGGAGCGTTTTTTTTTGGGTTTCTGGGTTCGAGCATCATCTGCAGAGGTCCCCGGGCGGCGGCGCCCGCGCGCGCCCCCTGGCGGCAGGACCGGGCGCGCGGGGGTGGGGAGCGGGGGCAGCGCTGGGGGCGGCGGTGAGGACCCGGGTGCGCTCCGTTTCCATAACAACCAAAGTCAAGTGCCCTGGAAAGGACGGTCACCGCGGGCGGGACTGGGGAATCTTCGGAGGATCTGCTGCGTCTCTTGCAGCGAGGCTCAACTGGATCCGATCCTCTGCTGGCGGGAGGCGGGAGGCGCTCGGGGCTGAAGCGCTTCAAGCCTGCTTTTCACCGGGACAGGAGCAGGGACACTTGGAGACGGCAGCGGCGCCGTACAGCGATACTAATTAAAAGGAAAATAAAAGCAAACTCACATCTCCCCCATGAACTAGGGCCTTAATGGTGTGCCTTGCTGGTCTACGTCAGGAGTCAGAAAAAACAGCAGGGACAGAGGAATGAGTCCCCTTCTATCCAGCTGCCACCAGGACACGAACATCAATGGGCATTTCCATGAGCTTAAGTAAGAGGCAGCACTGGGCAATATTAATTTTGCCAGTAATTATTTTTGCTGTCTTAGGTTTTTACCTTTTTTTTCTAGTAGGGCTAATTGATCATTTGATTTTATTTGCTATACTTTAGGTATCAGGGTTACAATTGTGTTTAAATTTAGGGAGTTGATGCACAAAGTTAGAATGTGATTTTTGAAGTATAAGAAAAAGTTTTGTGACTGTAATTAAAAACAAATATGGAAAAAATTGGGATGGGAGAACACATTTGGAGATCATATAGCTCAAAAAGGGCTAATATTCAAAATATGTAAGTTCTCAAAGAAGTCTATAGCAAAAAAAAAAAAAAAGGTTTTCAAAAATAGGCAGAGTACCTGAATAGAGTTTTTCCAAGGTGGTATACAATTGGCTAACAGGAATATAAACACTTTGTCAAGGGGCAGAAGCAACACTTAAGGGGTAAGGCACTTGCCTGGCATGCTGTTTAATCGGGCTCAATCCCCAATACCCCACATGGTCCCTGAGCCCTGCCAGGAGTGATTCCTGAGCACAGAGACAGGAGCACAGCTGGGTGTGGCTCCCAAGCCAAAACCTAAACCAGACAACAGTAAAATGGATGCCAAGCATCACTGATCACCTGACAAATAAAATCAAAACTCCAGCATCTCACCTCACACAAGTTAGGATGGTTATTACCAAGAGAGAAAAAGGTGTAAGAGGTGGCAAAGACCAAAGGGGAGCTTGTGCAGTCAAATAGGACATGACAGGTGGCGGAGTGACCATAGAAAACAGTTTGGGGATTTCTGAAAAACTTAAAAACAGAGCTGCTGTGTGACTCACCAGTTTGTCTTGTGGGTAGGCATTCAAAGGAAACGAAATTGCCACCCTGAAGAGATATATGTACCCTTATATACGTAGATGCATTATAAATAATAGCTAGGAGCAACCCCAAGCTCATCATCAGTGATTGATTTTTATCAATCACTAGAGATATTATTCAATCTTTAACAAAGCAACAACATTAATGGAACTCAAGGGATTAATGTAAGGAAAGTAAGTCAGAGAAAGACACAGATCTCACCTACATGTAAATTTATATATTTATTTTTGTTTGGGGGGCCACACCCAGTGATGCTCAGGGCTTAATCCTGGCTCTTTGGTCAGGGATCACTCCTAGTGGGACTTGGGTACCATCTAGTAGTGTGCCGGGGGTCAAACCCAGGTAGGCCACGTGCAAGGCAAGCTTTCAACCTGCTGTACTATCTTGATCTCTCCAGCCCTATTTAGAATTTAAATGTGGATGTGGAATTTTAACACATGTATGTTAAATATATATGTTATTTTAACATGTGTATGTTAAATTATATGTCATATATGTTAAAATACACACACAAATGCAGATACCGGGAATGGATTGCTGGTTGCCAGAGGCGAAGGATGATGGGATGGAGTGTTAGCAAAAGGGGCCAAAGGGGTCAAAACACACAAGCTTGTGAAACTTGGGAGGGGGGGGCTTCTACGTGTTTTCTCCATTGTTTTTTTAGAGTTTCTGCTGGGGGTGGGGGTGAGTCTTTGTAGTTGGACCCCCTGGGAGACTCTGAAGGATGAAACTTTTCCTTCTCTGTTGAGTTCATGGTGACAGCGAATGTAACTAAGAGCAGTGTGTAATGTGCTGAATAGACATGCACTTATGTACATGAGGAGAAGACAGATTTCATATTGGGGATTCATATGGGCAATTTTTCCCCCTTGACATTTCATAGATAGTAGTAGGTAGCTATGCAGTGGCCAAGGTGGTTTTGAGGAGCCCCTCTGCATGGAATTGAACATGGCACCAAGCAGACGTGAAAAATGCACAAGGTTCCCAAAGGTTGTTTTCTGGAGAAGAAAAGATGAGAAGGCGAATAACTGAGGCAGGGATGATATTTTTAGCTGTGATTTCTCTGGCTGTAAACTGACAATGTGCATGGAAATCTGACTCTTACTTGCGACAGAGCAAACCATGTGCTGCAAGTAGAATAAACTTTCACTGCATGGGAGCTCCTGGTTGAAGGAGTGATGGGACTGAGAGGCGGTCAGTGCCCTGTCTTCCAGGCCATGGGCCTCACCACCCTCAGCACTTCTGTTCTTGAAGTGCCCATGATCCAGGGTGCTAGCACAGCTTCCTTAGCACAAGTCATGTGGATCAGGGACTCAAGTAGACAAAAAGTGAAAGTTGACCTACCAGAACTAGAGTGAATAGGACTCTGAGATGGAAGAGATTCAGGAGACTGGAATTGCATCTGATAGTGCTGAAGGTGGCAATGACTCGTTTCTATGGTCTGATGCACCCCTGAGAAGTTTCATGTTCATGGCTTTGCAAAGTGCTGGGAGAAACCGTCTCTCTCAGCCTCCTTATTCCTTCCTTTCCCCACCCCCGTTGGGGAGGGGAAAGAAGGCATGGCAGACATATTCAGATGAGAATTGCAGAGTGAAGATTCAAGATTCACGTCTGGGGTAGGTGGTGGTGTTGTCAGGTGCCTGCACTTAGAAATGTGTCAGTGAGCTATTTTTGGCAAAATAGAACACCACATCAGGTCATGCTTTAAGTTTTGCTTTTAACCACAACATGTAATTACTGAGACTAATTTTAACTCTTCTACTAATTTTAGTAACTATGCTCTTCTTTTTTAAAAACATATGAGACTTTTGGTATACCTCTGTTGCCACTTTCTGTTTAAATATATATATATATTTTTGCTTTTTTGGGTCACACCTGGCAATGCACAGGGGTTACTCCTGGCTCTGCACTCAGGAACCACCCCCGGCGGTGCTCAGGGGACCATATGGGATGCTGGGATTCGAACCCGGGTCTGTCGCGTGCAAGGCAAACGCCCCTACCCGCTGTGCTATCACTCCAGCCCCGTGTTTAAATATTTTTCAATGGGCTGGAGCGATAGCACAGTGGGCAGGGTGTTTGCCTTGTACACGGCTGACCCAGGTTCAATTCCTCTGTCCCTGTCGGAGAGACAGGCAAGCTACCGAGAGTATCCGCCGCCGCACAGCAGAGCCTGGCAAGCTACCCGTGGTGTATTTGATATACCAAAAACAGTAACAAAAAGTCTCACAATGGAGAGATTACTGGTGTCCATTAGAGCAAATCATTGAACAACGGATGACAGTGCTACAGTGCTACCTATTTTCAAAGATAACTCACTAACAACAAATTCTGAAGTGCCAAGGATCAAATCCAGGTCGACTGTGTACAAGACCCACGTCTTACCCACTCTGCTATCTCCCCGGCCCTTAATTCTGAAGGACCATTTAGCCTGATATTAGATTTATAGCTGGCAATTTTTTCTAAACTTGAAAAATTCTGTCCCCTTCCAGACTCCACGTTTTATATGAGAAACCTGTGGTTATTGGAATTGATCTTCCCCTACAAGTAAAGGACCATTTTCTGCCTATATTTAAAAAACTGGCCTTTGTCTTTCATTTTCAAAAGTTTTAATGATAATGAGTTATACAATATAGATTTTTTTTATTTATCCAATTCAAGCTGTTTTTTTGAATATCCTTTTTGCTACATTTGGAAAGTTGCCTGATGTTATTTCTTTGACTGCTTTTTCAGCATCGCATTCATTTTCCTCTCTTTCTCTTTTTGCTTTTTGGGTCATTTCAGCAATGCTCAGGGGCTACTCTGGCTCTGCACTCAGGAATTAAACCCAGGTCTACCCACTGTGCTATCGCTCCAGCCCCTCTCTTTTTTTCCTTTTTTATTTCTTGTTTTGGGCCATACCTGGTAGTGCTTAGCGCTTGCTCATGGCTCAGGGATCACGGATCATTCTTGGTGGGGCTTAGGGGAGAACATATGCCATGGCAAGGATTGAACCAGGTTGGCCACGTGAATGGCAAGTGCCCAGCCTGTTACGCGATCCCTCTGGCCTCATTGGCCTCTCTTACTATGATTCTATTAAAATGAATGTTAGATCTTTTGGCTGTTGCAACACAGATCCTACAGGTATCACTGTATCACTGTATCACTGTCATCCATTGCTCATCGATTTGCTCGAGCGGGCACCAGTAACATCTCCATTTCGAGGCTTATTGTTACTGTTTTTGGCATATCGAATACGCCATGGGTAGCTTGCCAAGTTCTGCCATACGGGCAGGATACTCTCAGTACTTGCCAGGCTTTCTGACAGGGGCGGAGGAATCGAACCCAGGTCGGCTGAGTGCAAGGCAAACACCCTACCCGCCCCACTCTGGGGCAACCCCGAGTGAAAACAACCTGGTGCGGAGTTCAATTTTCTTACTCTCATATATTTGCTCTCTATGACTTGTTGCCTACCGTCTGAACTCCATCAAATATGGTGTGGTAATTATGGAAAATGGGTAGGAAGTGTCTTTATAATGTGTCCGGAATGCGGCCTGGAGCGTGGCGTCGGTTGGGTAGTGGAGGGTCGGCTGCCAGGGCTGGTCCCTGGGGCGGGGAGGGCTCTCACCCCCTGCCCCGGGGGTACCTCGAGGGAAAACAACCTGACGCAGAGTCCCTGAACAGTCTTAAAGGTACTGTTCACTTATTTTGTTATTTTTGTTTTGTTTTGTTTTGCTTTTTGGGTCACACCTGGCGATGCACAGGGGTTACTCCTGGCTCTGCACTCAGGAATTACCCCTGGCCGTGCTCAGGGGACCATATGGGATGCTGGGATTTGAACCCGGGTCGGCCGCGTGCAAGGCAAACGCCCTACCCGCTGTGCTATCTCTCCAGCCCCTTATTTTGTTATTTTAATCTTGTACTTTAGTTTATTTGTCCTCAGGTTCCTCAATTTTCCCAGTTTTGAATCTGTGAAATGAATGAAAAATTATTGTTTTTTAATTTGTATAGTTACAGTTTGATTCTTGAAAAAAGACCCCCCACATTCCAGTTTTCTTAAATGATACCTTCATTTTAAACTTAGGTTTTAAGATAATTTGACATTGTAATGTTTGGTGCTTGGTATCATTAATAAGTTTTGATTATGTGAGAACATTTTGATTATCATTGCTGGGGAGTTTTGGTTCTTTGAAGGTTCCTATTTCTCTGGGTCATTTCGTTATTTAGGTTAGTAGGTAGGTTCCTGCCAACTTTATGATTTTGCTGCAAAGCCCTGAATATGCCAAGAAATAGTTTGGACATTAGATGATAGTTTCTAAGAGCAGATGTGTTACAACTCAAAAATTAGACAAGCTGTTTACTCAGAGCTTCAGAAATGAGGGGAGGAGGGGGGGGGAGAGAGAGAGAGAGAGTGAGTTCAAAGGGCTGAGTGTATGTCATACTTTGCAGAAGGCCCAGATTCAATCCCCAGCATGTAGAAAGAAAGAAAGAAAAAAAAAGAAAGAAAGAAAGGAAGGAAGGAAGGAAGGAAGGAAGGAAGGAAGGAAGGAAGGAAGGAAGGAAGGAAGGAAGGAAGGAAGGAAGGAAGGAAGGAAGGATAAAAAAAAACCCAACAACCTAAAACCAAACCAACCAAACCTTTAGAAACTGATAAGTCAGACCTAAGAGACTCCTGAGCTGTAAGTATTGAGTTCTCCAGTGGAAAAGGTGTTTATAAAGGGGAAGGGAGTCTCCTTTATTCAGGTCAGCTTTATGCAAATGTGGCTTATCATCCAGTCAGTTCTGATCGCTGGCCTGGTTGCTTGACCCTCCTGTACACATTGTTTTGGATTTGGGACCATGTCTGGCAGTGCTCAGGGCTTACTTCTGGCTCTGCACTAAGAAATTATTTCTGGTGGTACTTGGAAAATATGGTCGACCCAGGTTTGATTCCTCCATCCCTTTCGGAGAGTCCGGCAAGCTACCCAGAGTGTCCCGCCCACACGGCAGAGCCTGGCAAGCTCCCCGTGGGGATTCGATATTTCAAAAACAGTAACAACAAGTCTCAAAATGGAGATGCTATTGGTGCCGCTCGAGCAAATCGATGAACAATGGGACGACAGTGCTACAGTGCTTCTTGGAAAACAGTTTGGGATGCCAGGGATTGAACCTGGCAATGCAAGAGCCCTACCTGCTGTACTATCTCCTGGCACCCTGTACAGAGTGCTTGGGACCTGGGAGGTTCCTACTTGAGAGAGGATCTGCCAGCACGTGACCCAAGGGTCCCTGTGGAGTCCACACTACATCGCTGTCGGGCACGTCCTTCCTGGCCCGCCAGAGAGGCGGTGCGGTCCTTGTCCTTGTTTTAGCCTGTGCGTGTTGGTTTCAGCTTGCAGCCCTGAGCACAATCTGTGGCAATACGTGGTTCTGTGGGCGACCAGACACCCCCCACCCTAGGGAACTCACGGGTTGTCATTCCTCAAGTTTTATGGTGCCCAGTTATTTTTATTTTTTTTTAGAAAAAAATTTTTTTTTTAACTTAGTCACTGTGAAATCACAGTTACTCATGATTGGGTTTTGGGCATACAATGTTTCAACACCAATCCCTTCATCAGTGCCCACTCCCCCCACCAGTGCCCGCCACCCCCGTTCGCCTCCCACCTACCCGTCTGCTTCTGGGACAGGCACTTTTATTTTTGTATGTTTCTGCACTGTGGTTTACAGTGCTGTGCTGGCAGGGTTTCATACCTAACACTTTGCCACCTTTTAGCACCACCTCCTCCTTCCAGTTGGACGCTTCCCACCACCCTCAGCATTGCCCCTTCCCCGTGCTCTCCTCAGCTTCCCCAGGGGCGCACTTCCCGCTGAGTACCAGCTCCCATGCTCCTTTGTGTCCCGTCTCTGAGAGAGCTCACTCTATGTCGGTCTCTCTAACTTCAGTCAGCACGACGCTCTCCTCCAGGGCCCTCGTGTAGCCGCCGATTGCTTGACTTTAGCTCTTCTTATGGCCGAGTAATATTCCATTTTTCACATATTCTAGGGGGGGTCTAGTTTGATTTTTTAAAGATTTTATTAAAAATATTTTTTATTGATGTCACTGTGAGATACACAGTTACAAATGTTGGTTCACAATGGGTTTCACTCAGTGATATCGGGTTCCAACCACCCGCCCCACACGCTGTGCACCTTTCCGTACAGCCATGGGCCCCCGCGCCCGCCCCCTCGGGGGGGGGGGGGGGACTGTTTCTCTTTCTCTTCCTTTCTTCTTTCTTTTTCTTCCTTTCTTTCTTTCTTTCTTTCTTCTTTTCTTTCTTTCTTTCTTTCTTTCTTTCTTTCTTTCTTTCTTTCTTTCATTCTTTCTTTCTTTCTTTCTTTCTTTCTTTCTTTCTTTCCTTCCTTCCTTTCTTTCTTTCTTCTTTCTTCTTTCTTTCTTTCTTTCTTTCTTTCTTTCTTTCTTTCTTTCTTTCTTTCTTTCTTTCTTTCTTTCTTTCTTTCTTTCTTTCTTTCTTTCTCTCTCTCTCTCTCTCTCTCTTTCTTTCTTTCTTTCCTTTCTTTCTTTCTTTCTTTCCTTCCTTCCTTCCTTCCTTCCTTCCTTCCTTCCTTCCTTCCTTCTTCTTTCTTTCTTTCTTTCTTTCTTTCTTTCTTTCTTTCTTTCTTTCTTTCTTTCTTTCTTTCTTTTTCTTTCTTTCTCTCCTCTCTTTCTCTCTTTCTTTCTCCTTCCTTCCTTCCTTCCTTCCTTCCTTCCTTCCTTCCTTCCTTCCTTCCTTCCTTCCTTCCTTCCTTCCTTCCTTCCTTCCCTCCCTCCCTCCCTCCCTCCCTCCCTCCCTCCCTCCCTCCCTCCCTCCTTCCTTCCTTCCTTCCTTCCTTCCTTCCTTCCTTCCTTCCTTCCTTCCTTCCTTCCTTCCTTCCTTCCTTCCTTCCTCTCACTCTTTCTCTCTCTCCTTTTGGGTATTGTGGTTTGCAATATAGGTGCTGAAAGGTTATCATGAATATCCCTGTACCTACTTTCAGCACTTAGTAATGGTATCCAGTTAGATGCTTGCTTTATCCACGGTCCTGGGTACCTTTCTATCAGTGTTTGTCAAATTATTTCCATACTTTTTGTGGCATGAGGGGCAGGAGCAGGATAAAAGGAGTTTGGGTCATCTCATTCCAGATCAACAGCTTCCAGGAACATTTCCTTGGGTTTTTAATGGGCCACTCCCAAGTCTCTGTTGGATGGTGCTTGGGGAACTCTAGTGCTGGGGATTAGACCCAGCCTGGCGTGATTCTGAAGCCCCTAGGAAACATGGCCCTGGAGACAGAGACACTCAGACACACTGACGCAAGGAGCACAAAACTCTCTTTTGAGCAAAAGGTGAAACAGTTTTTTTTTTTTTTGTATCCTTCATAAGAACTTCTATTTCCTCACCTGTAACGGGATAACAGTACTTACTTTATTAGGATGTGTTGTGTCTTTTAAAAAAATTAGTTCATTTAATTTTATTATTATTTTTTAAAATTTGGTGAAGCAGTTTTCTTCTTTCATCTTTTCTTCTATTCTTAGCAGAGTTTGGATTTTGACTTTGAACACACACTGTGTATTGTGAGATCAGGTTTTATCATGTGTCATTAGTTAGAACTCAGGCCTCAGGAGTAGTTCTGTGCTACTTTCAACCAGGTCAGATGCGGAAGGAGATGGAGGGAAACTACCCTGAGTTAATAGCCACTAAGTTAACTCACGAAAGGACACCGGTGGGTTCAGTAAAGGCTGAAGAGTCTGCAGAGGGGGGTGCAGTGGGGGAGGAGAGGAGAGGAGGAGAGGGGTGGATCTTCGATACTACAGGGATTGGCTCATACCTGTGGGGGCTGCCTGGGCTAGTATCCACCGGGCATCCCTGGCCATGGGTCCCTCTGTCTTGTTAATGGTTTTAGTCGTAAATACTCCAAGCAGGCGAAGTAAATGGTAACAGGAGGGCACACCTGCTTCTGAGCAAGCCCCAGACAGCGCCTGGGACTCCATCAAGAATTCATGGAGGTTTGGGGGAGGCAAAACAGGACAGGAAGATTGGGGTTCTGGGAGTCAGAACTGGACAGAGAGCCTGAGGTCCTGGGATCCTATTGGGCACCTCCCTGTGTCTCCTCTGGCAGTGGGGCTGTTGGTGTTGAGGACAGACAAGGAACCTGCTATGCCACCATGCCTGCCTGCGTCCTGTGACATGGATGGGAAAGAGAGGTGAGGCTGGTGACCCACCAGAATCCTAAAGCTGCCCTGCCAGGCCAGGGTTGCTGTCCTCACTACTGACCCAGAGTCAGCTAGGGCAGGCCGCCTGCATAGTGCAGCCCAGCCAGAGGACCAGGGACCCTTGGGAACTGTGGCCTAGCCTGTCCTCTACAGTGTGGGGATCTGGGCAAGGGAGAAGGACCCCTAAGCCCTCAAATTCCTGTGCTTTGTTCTGGAGGGGCACTTTGGTCTTCCTTCTTAGTTTGTAGACTCACCACGCAAAGAGGCCCAGACTGTAGTTCACACATCGTAGGCTGAGCATAAAAAGCCAAGGAGAGGAGCTGGAATGACAGTACAGGGGAGAGGAGCACTTGCCTTGCGTGTGGCCCACGCAGGCTCAATCTCTGGTGTTCCATATTGTCTCGAGAGCATCTCCAGGCATACTTCCTGACACCTGAGCCAGAAGTAAGCCCCGGGCATCACTGGGCATGGCCCACCCCCTCTCCTACCAACCCAGATTTGATCCCCAACATTCAGTATGGTCCCCTGAAGACTGCCAAGAGTGATTCTTGAGTGCAGAGGCAGGAGTAGCCTCTGAGCATCATTGGTTGTGACTCAAAAGCTGCCCCCTCTAAAAAATGGGGAAAGAAAGTCAAGAGAGGGGTGGCTGATGGATAGCAGCTTCCGTTGGTCAAAGTATAGGTTATTCCTGCCGGTGTGACCCTCATGTGCTTAAAACAACCATTTTAATTGAAATGAAGCGTGAGAAAAGCAGGTCGTTGAGTAATAGTGTTCCAGGGATATTTATTTGTTTTATGGTTTGTTTGTTGGTTTGTTGGTTTGTTTGGGATCCACTGGGCAATGCATAGGGCTTATTTCTGGCTCTGTGTCAGGGATCAGCCTTCGCACTGTTTGGGGGATCATATGCAGTTTGGGGACCAAACGGGGGTCATCTGAACACAATGCAAGCCCCTTAGCTTTCTGTACTATCTCCCTAGAGCCTAGTATTGTTTTCTTTCATTATGATGTTTTCGTTTTGGAGGCTATGCCCAGCACTACTCAGGGCTTGCTCCTGGTTCGGTGCCCTGGGATCATTTCTGGTGGTGCTCAGGTGGTGCAGGGAATTGAACCCGGGGGGTCACATGCAAGATGAGCATTGCCCCCCTGCCTCTCTCTCGAGTCTCTTTCTTTTAATGTCAGCCAGAAAGACTTTAATTCATAGTAATGTTGTAGCAACACATGTTATCCCAGGATCACATACAATCACGTTTGTGTTTGTGTTTGTGTTATCAGTGACAGGGACTTCAGAACAAGAAATTGTAGTGTTACAGAAGAGGGCCAGTATAGAATGCATTTCAGAGAGATTTGCATCCTCAAAAATAAAGGACAAAATAGGTGGACTCATTATTCATACTCGAAACATTTGGCCTTTATTTAGGTAAATGAATAAATGGGTCCATTTTCTCTGATGAATATGTGATGCATCAAAGCTAATATCATAGAAACAGGTTCCTGAGAATCTTTTATACTTCCTAGTTAAAATGGTAATCTGGGATTGACTCACCGCGTCTTTCCTAGAGAGGACTGAGAGAATGGGCATCACTGTCACTTTTATGCTTGGGTTATGTGGTATGGGCAGACCAAGTACCATTGATGGGAATTTAGCTGGACTCATCTTGTATTTCTGTGTGGATCTTTTTCCTGTTAGCAACAGATAAGCTATGGTCTGCATTAGCTTGTTGTAGTGCACAGACTGGCAAAGTTTCCCTATAGAGAGCCCAATGGTGAGCATTTTAGGTATCGTGGCCAGTATAGACCGTGGCAGCCGCTTATTCTGCCTTGTCTCTGGGTCTCAGCTGTGGATAGGATGTCAGCAAATGGGCACAGCTGTGCTGTAATCTATCTTTATTTATGGATAATAGAAACTAGGTTTCAAATAATTTTCCTGTGTCAATTAAATGACATTTAAAAAATTGAATCATCCTGAGATACACATTTACAAAGCTGTTCATGATTGGGTTTCAGTCATTCAACATTCTAACATTCATCCCTTCACCAGTGTACATTTCCCACTACCAATGTCCCCAGTTTCCCTCCCACCAACCCACCCCCCACCAAATCTGCCTCTATGGTGATCACTCCCCCACTTTTTCCTTTCAGGCATTGTGATTTGCAACACAGCTCCTGAAAGATTATCACGTATGTCCCTTTACCTCCTTTCAGCACTCAATTCTTTTCTAGAGTGATCATTTCCAACTATCATTGCCATAGTGGTCCCTTGTCTATCCTAGCTGCCCTCCACTCCCACACCTCCTGTGGCAAGTTTCGAACCATAGGACAGTTCTCCTGACCCTCATTTCTACTGTTTTTGGGTATTCGTTTCATACCATGTTTTTTTTTAAATATTCTGCAAATGAGTGCAATCATTCTATGTCTGTCTCTCTCTCTGACTGATTTAACTCAGCATAATATTCTCCACGTCAATTCATGTATAAGCACATTTTATGACTTCAGTTTTCCTGGTCTTCATAGCATTCCATTGTGTAGATGTACCATAGTTTCTCTGTCCAGTCGGCTGTTCTCGGGCACTAAAGTTATTTATTGTGAATAGTGTTGCAGTGAGCATGGAGCAGTTGGTGTTTCTGCTGTTTTTTTGATTCCCAGGAGTGGGTCATTGTTATTGTTGGGTCATATGGAAGCTCTATTTCTAGACTTTTGAGGATACCCATATTGTTTTCCACTAAGTCTAGTCCAGTTGGCATTCCCACCAACAACGAGTGAGAATTCTTTTCTCCCCACATCCACACCAGCACTGGTTGTTCTTGTTTTTTTTGTTGTGTGCCAGTCTCTGTGGTGTGAGGTGATACCTCATTGTTGTTCCGATTTGCATCTCCCTGATGATTAAAAACGTAGAGCATTTTTTCATGTGTCTTTTGGTCATTTGTATTTCTTCTTTGAAGAAGTTTTTGTTCATTTCTTTTCTACATTTTTTTGATGGTATTGTGTGTTTTTTTTTCTTGTAAAGTTCTTCTATTGTCTTATATATCTTTGATAGTAACCCCTTATCATATGGGTGCTGGGCAAATTTTTCCTTTTCATGGGCTGTTTTTATATTCTAGTCATTGTTTCCTTTGCGGTGTAGAAGCTTCTAGTTTAATGTAGTTTCAATTATCTTTGTTTCAACTTGATTGGTTAGTGGTGTTTCATCTTTGATGATGCCTTTAACTTCATTGTCATGGAGGATTCTGCCTTTTTCTTCCACGAACCTTGTGGATTAAGTTCTAATACTGAGGCCCTTAATCCATTTTGATCTGACTTTTGTACAGGGCTTTAGAAAGAGGTCTGAGTTCAGTTTTTAGATGTAGCTGCCCAGTTTTCCCAGGACCACTTATTAAAAAGGTCTATTTGTTCGACTTCATATTATTTGCTTCTTTATCAAAAATTAAATAATTATACATTTGAAGGTCGGTGCCAGGATATTCAACTTTATTCCATTAATCTGAAGGTTTGTCTTTATTCAATATCATGCTGTTTTAATTACTACCTATTTGCAGTACAGTTTGAAGTTGGGCAAGGTGATGCCTCACATCTTCTTTTCCCAAAATATTGACTTAGCTATTCATAGAGGTCTCTTATTACATATGAATTCCAGGAGTATTTGATCTATTTATTTTAAAAATACCATGGGTATCCTTATAGGGACTGCACCTGTGTAATGCTTTGGGGGAGTATTGCCATCCCCAACAGCATTTTAAGTATATGATCAGGGGCTGGAACAATAGCACAGCGGGTAGGGCGCTTGCCTTGCATGCAGCTGACCCAGGTTCGATTCCCAGCACCCCATGTGGTCCCTTGAATGCAGAGCCAGGAGTAACCCCTGTGCATCACTGGGTGTGACCCAAAAAGCAAAAAAAAAAGTATATGATCAACCAAAATATGTTGAGCAAGATTTGACTTGAGAGCTATAGTTTACCAACTCTTGGTATAACAATTAAAATGGACTTCTCTACTGACAATATGTCAGACCAGATTCCCTGTCTCACCCAATGAAAACAGCTGGAAGTTAGGCTGGAGCAATACTTGCTTTGTATGGCGGGGGAGACGGGACTGGGGAGGGTGGGAGAGATGCTGGGTTTACTGGTGGTAGAGGATGGGCACTGGTGAAGGGATGGGTTCTCGAACTTTGTATGGGGGAAACATGAGCACAATAATGTATAATTCATTTCAATTCTTAATGTAATTTCATTAGATCAATAAAGTCCAGATTGAAAAAATAAATAAATAAAAAAATAAAATGGTCATTTAAAATACAAAAAAAAAAGCTTGCTTTGTATGTGGTAGGCACTTGCCTTGCATACAAATGACCTAATTTTGATCTCTGGCACCCCATATGGCCCTTTTAGCACTGTCAGGAGTGATCCCTGAGTGCAGAACCAGGAGTAAACCCTGAGTACTTCCAGGTGGGGCCCAAAAACCAGAAAAAAGAAAAGAGAAGAAAATAGCTGAAAGTCATAGATCACAATGAAATATTTTCAAATGGATCAATCATCTAACAACAAGTGTGAGTTAATTTTAGGTTCCTCGATAAGCTATGTGGTACAGATGTAGATTCAACCACTCGGACAGATGTTGCTGTGGAGGAATTTTCTAGATGTGAGTTCTATTTAGAGTGAGCTGACTTCAACAGAGATGACAGGGATAATGTGGCAATGTGGCAGGCCCTCATCCAGACAGCTGAAGAGCTAAGGAGCAAAACCCTGAGGTTTCTTTACTTTTTTTTTTGTTTTTTTGTGTTATACCAGTAATGCTCAGGGGTTACTCCTGGCACTCAGAAATTATTCCTGGTGATGCTTAGGGGACCATATGGGGCGCCTGGGATCAGACCTGGGTCTGCCACATTCAAGACAAGTCCCCTCCCTGCTGTACTACCGCGCTGGCCTCTGAAACTGAGGTTTCTTGCTGAAGAACCTTCTGACTCAGAACTAGGGTCAGTTTATGCCTGAGTTTCCAGGTTGTACAGATTTCAGATTTGTCAACCTCACCCCCCTCTGGCATGGTATGACCCAGTTCCTTTAAATATCTCATCTGTCTCCATCTCTCTCTCTCTCACACACAATCTTATCTATGTACTTAATCAAATTGTTGGTCTATATCTAAGTTGTGTGTCTAGTCGACTATATATTAGTCATGATGTGAATGTTTACACCAGGGACAAATACCGTGACATATGATTTCCACCCCAGGACCACAATCTCCACAACAGTTCTTCAGTATTTAACCAGCACATCATTGGTTTCCAATACGAACTGCTTACTTATTAGGAATTCTTTCTCTAAGGGTGTCCATCCTGATTTAATTCCATGCTTGATCGAAATGTTGAAATCTATATCATGAACTTTTTTTCTGAGTGGCCTTCTTTTTTTTTTTTTGCTGGGTGCCTTTCAAGGGGGTACTCAGGGTCTCCAGGGACCATCCTTTTTCTTTTTTTTTTTTAAGACTGAGATTTTATATATTTTTTATTTTTAAATTTTTAAAAATAGAATCACTGTGAGATGGAACCTTACAAAACTGTTTATGATTGGATTTAAGTCATATGACATGTCAATACCCATCACTCCACCAGCGTACATTTCCCAGTGTCCCCAGGTTCCCTCCCATCACTCCCCATCTCCCACCCCCTGCCTGCTATGGCAGGTGCTTTTCTTCTCTCTCTCTCTCTCTCTCTCTCTCCTCTCTCTCATCTCTCCCTCTCTCTCTCTCTCTCTCTCTCTCTCTCTCTCCCTCCTTTCTGGGCATTGTGATTTGCAATATTGATACTGAACGGTTATCAGAATATCCCTTTACCAACTTTTAACCCTCAGATATTGTCCAGTGTGATCATTCCAAGCTATTATTGTCACACTGGTCTCTTTTCTATCTTCCAGGGGCCATTCTTAGTGCTACTGAGCTGATGAGGTTGAAAGCTGGATGCTGTGGCCAAGGAGGTGGCACTGCTCTGGGTCTGTATTGGACACTATCAGGACCATCAACCAGCGTCAGCCATGCTCACTGGCTCATTCAGGAGGATAGGCAGTGCTGCGTGCATGCTCGGCATTCTGGCCCCTATGTTATTAACTTAAAAAAAATTAGTGTTAGGGGCTAGAGAGATAGTCCAGTATTAGGAAGGCTCTTGCTTTGCTCACGGCTGACCCAGGTTTGATCCCTTAGGATCCCTAGAGTCGGCCAGGAGTGATTCCTGAGTGCCGAGCCAGGAGTAACCCCTGAGTATTGCCAGGTATGATTTCCCAAGCCCTCTCTGAAAATAAAACTAAAACTAAAGGCATACCCTCTCTTTTCGGTGCTTTCATTGTTGCTTCAGAGGCAGACTCTCCAACTGGAGCTCTGATTCCCTTTCAAATATTCAGCTGCCTTAGAGGGCCTGTCAGTAGACTCTTGCTTCTGTGCTCTGTGGTTATCCTGGTATCTACATGCCTCACCTCACCTCGGTTCCTCCATCTTGACAAAACCTCCATTTTTCTTAGCCTGTGACTTCATCTTTTGTGTTGTGGTGGGTGTGGCAGGGGAAACACACCCTTGGGCAACCTTCACAGCTCAGTATGTGGGGTTACTCCCAGCCTCTCCACAGTGCTGAAGGCCAAACCTGGGCCATCTTCATGCAAAGCAGGAGCTTAGTGTTGAACTATCTTCCCCATTATGGTATTTTTTTTTTTTTGCTATCAATGAAAATTCATCTTCTGGGTGATAATTCACATTTTGAGAAACATGGTTCTAGGGACTTCTTAAGAAAGGATGCACAAGTGAAAAACGTTTGAGAACTTAAAGGCCTATAAATATCTCAGCAGGGTTTTTTCTTTACTCCTGATTGTTTCCTCTGTACCTGTGGTTTAATTGATAGAAGTGACAAGGAAAGTCAATGCCAGTGAAAGGAGGTGCTATTTTTGATTACATTTATTAGAGATTCCTCTCTTTATGAACCTAGCAAAAGGTTTATTTGGCATTGTTTATCTTAAAAAAACCCAACTCTTGGAGTTTCTTCAATCTTTGGTGTTTTTAATTTTTTGGTTTGTCTTTCATGTATTTCTGTTCTGATTGTTTTACTTTCTGCCTTCTACTAACTTTTGGCTTTCTTTGTATTTTTCCAAATAATTTAGGTTAAACTGTTGACTTATGTTTTTTTTTATTCTTTATAAATATCCGTGCTTCTATTAAATTATGTCCTAGCACCACTTTGTTGGACCTCATTGGTTCTGGTAGCTTATATTTTCGTTTTCATAAGTCTCCAAGTATTTTATTTATTTATTTATTTTATTTTATTTTATTTTGTTTTGTTTTATTTTTTTTTTGCTTTTTGGGTCACACCTGGCGATGCACAGGGGTTACTCCTGGCATTACACTCAGGAATTACTCCCGGCGGTGCTCAGGGGGACCATATGGGATGTTGGGAATCGAACCCGGGTCGGCCACGTGCAAGGCAAATGCCCTACTCGCTGTGCTATTGCTCCAGCCCCCAAGTCTCCAAGTATTTTAAGTTTTTTCCTTTTGAGTTCCTTACTAATCTACAGGTTATTGAGAAGCTTTTCCTTAATCACCACATATTTAAGGTTTTCTCAGTTTTCTCTTTTTGGTTGAGTGCTAATTTAACTTAATATGTTTTACAAATCATGTAATTTTACTACATAGCATTTGTAAATTTATTGATAATTTGTTTTGTCTTAGCATGTGATCATTGAACATACAACATGTGAACTTGGAAAAAGGTAACAAATTATTTCACTGTGAAAAACTTCTATAAATGCCTACTAAGCCCATCTGGTCTATTTAATCATTTAAGACTATTGTTTACTTATTTTCTCTTTAGGAAATCTGTTTATGGTTGTAAGTGGGGTGTTAAAATTCTCTACTATTGCTGACAATATTACCCTTTAGTTCTGTTTATAAGTGTTTATATAGTTCTGTTTATATGCATTTTGTGAGAGAGTAAGCGAGCACACTAGAGAGAGAGAAGGAGAGAGAGAGAGAAAGAGTAGAAAAGTATCTGCCATAGAGGCAGGCTGGGTGAGGTCTGGTGGGAGGGAAACTAAGGACATTGGTGGTGGGAAATGTCCACTGGTGAAGGGATGGGTGTTGGAACATTGCATGACTGAAACCCAACCATGAACAACTTTGTAACTTATATCTTACTGTCATTCAAAGTAAAATAAAATAAATATATTTTGTTTCTCTTTCATTTGGTGCACATATATTTATAAGCATCAAGCTTATTCTATTAAGCTGTTAATTATTAAATAACCCATATCTATATTAGATTACTTTTTATAGCTGGAAATAGATCTTATGTGATGTAAGCATAACTGTCCCTGTATTTTTAGGTTAACATTTGTTTGTAAGATTATCTTCTAATCTTAACCTTGGACCTCTGTTTGTCTTTGGAAGCTAAGATAATTTTTTTGTAGAAAACCAAAAGTTGGATCTTGTTTCTGATATATTCAAGCCTGATATTGATATGCTAAGCCTTATACTTGGTAATTTCACACCATAGTTTTTAGGATAAGTATTTAAATTAAAATGTTTGTTTTGTAGGTGTTTCCTTGATTTGTCAATATGTGTATGCTGTGTTTAGTATGGGTCTTCTATGTTATATTTGTGTTTTATATGGAGTGTGGGGAATGTTTTGATATGTGTGGAATATTGTATATTATGTAGGCATGTGGTATGTGAGACATGCTATGTATATGGTATATTGCATGGTATGTGAAGAGTATGCAGTATGTATGTATATATGTTGTATATGTATATTGTGAATGTAGAGTGTGAGTGAGTGTTACCTGTAGTACATGGCATATATATGTATATTCTGCTGTGTCTGGTACATATAAATTGGTTGAGTAAGTGTGGAATGTAAAATTTGCTGTGGCTATGGTGTATGGACATAGTATTTATGTTTGGTGTGTTGTGTGCATTCAGTGTGTGGTGTTTATGTGTGCTACACTAGTATATGGTGTGATTATAGTGCTATGTGTAGTGTATCTGGTGTGTGTTTTGCAGTGTGTTGTGTATGCTTTGTGCATATGTGATATGTGTGAGTTTGGTATGTGATGTCTGTGTGTGTCTGATATTTGGGTTTGTTCACCTCTCCATGGTTTCTAACCTGGCCCCTGATACTTATTGTCAGTCTCCTGGGGAAGCATTCTTGGAGATGAATCTGCTTTCACAATGGATGAGTGTAGGGGGCTATTGCCCCTGAGGGACTGGCTGGGAGTTAGTGAGAGGCCAGGATGCAGCGTAGTGGAGATGGGCATTTGGGTTTAGGCATCAAGAACGGTTCCCGTCGAACCCTTCTGGGCAATGCTATCTGCTGCACATGGTTTTCAGTCCTTATTTTAGAAAAAGAATATTCTGATGTCATCAGTAGGTCCTTCTTTGTTATACCCATTTGCATATCTGAGGAAAATGGAATCAGGGGTGTCAGCCACTTTCAGGAATATCACTTATAATAATAAAATATCCTCAAGACATAAAATATTCCATGAAAATTGGCTTAATGGAAGATTCTGGATTCCAATCAGGATTCTGGTGAAATGTTACAATATGTTTGCTAGAATATGATTTCAAAGACATTGAAAGGGAAACTTGAAAAATATTTTGATTTGCTTCATTTGGGGCTTTCCAAATATTTAAAATCGTTCATATTATTGATTTAAAATTATATTTTCCCCGACAACTTATGTTTAGTTTATATTTGCCATTTATAAACATTCAACAAAATTAGTCCCACAAGGCATTTAGTAGTGTTTGCAATTGCTGTCATTGATTTTTCTTATAATTTTAGCATTATAAGTCACAAGAGGGACCTATTCTTGGGGGAATAATTCTAGAGGAAAGACTGATATAATTGGAAGGGCAAACTCAGAGTCCACCTTAAAGAAAAAATGTTCACGTTTCTTCAGGGAGAAAAATGCTTCTACTTTCTCCTGAATTCATTGTGAGGATACAGAGGAAAATGGCCCTAAATTAAATCTCAATATTTCAGCCAGCCTGGTCGCTCAGGCTAACAGCATCTCAAAGTACAGATAACCACGGATGCTCGTGGATTCCCCCTTAGCAACAGGGTTGCCATGGAAACACATTGTGACTCCCTGAGAGGAACCAAGAGCAGGAGGAGTTCGCAAGAATTTCTCATTGAAATAATTACAGTAGTTTTCAGTGTGTTTAAGAAATGAATGCACCACAACTCCTTTTCCCTTAATTTTCTCTTTAAAAGCATGTTTGTGGCAGTCTTGTATCCATAGAATTCAGCTTAAATGCTTGCTATTTAAAAGTCTAAATGAATTGTAATTTTAAAGAGTCAGCTTTGGAACTGTGAGGCAGTCAATCCTTTCTGGAATATCAGATGTATTTAAATGTTTGTCCAGACACGAAAATCCCATGGAGGGGGCTGATTATGCATGTGAAAGCAAAAAGGATGTGTGGGGAATGTCCAGTTCTCTGACTTTGTACAAAGCCTGAGAAGTCATGTGATCTGAACCTGGTCTATGACAGGACGAACAGGCATGTTCTTGTCGACTGAACGCAGCCAATTTGCCTTATTGTGTAGCCTGTGAATGATGTTATAAATAGCCAAATGGCCCTTGACAAAAAAAAAAAAGGTTTCCCACCTCCATGAAACCTGCTTTTATGACATACATTATAGATAGATGATCTTGTGTAATTGAATGGATACATGCCATCATGCTTTTATGCTTTTTATTATTCACAGTGAATTGTCACCTTTTGGGGTTCTATCATATTCATACTGTCGCTAATACTTAACCTTCTGAATCTCTGATCATTTTGGAAATACTGGGGGGAAATAGCAAGAGCTTTATTTTCTGTTTAGAAAACATTAGATATTTTATGAATCAGAAATGAAAGGAAATAAAATGGCATTTCGTGAATTGCTCCTAAAAATCCTTTGTGATGAAGTTTCTTTTTAAAGAGTAGCCTTTTATTCTGATAAAACCATATGAGTTCCTAGGGGAACTTTTAGAAATTATGTAAAGACAGAGGGAAAAACACAGACTCCCCAGAATTCTCACTTCAAAGTTTTGTCCTTTCCGTGATGTCATAATTTTTCGGTGTGTGCATTATTCTCCATCTCAGTGACTTCAGTCAGGATCATATATTTAGGGGGCAAACACTTATTGTTCAAAACGAACTCGCCACTGTGTTAGATAAGAAGAAAAGCCAAAGTGCCAATCATGTGCTCCTTTGGCTGAGGAATATTAACAAAAATTATTATTGCTTTATTAGTACTGGGACCAAACCCAGGTTCTCACACATGCAAAGCAAATGTTCTGCCACTGAGCTCTTTTCTCAACCCTTCAGAGACATTAATTATTTTTTTTCAGTTTTGTGTTTTGGGGTTGGGGCACATCTGGCTTAGGGCTTGCTCCTGCTCTGATCAAGGATCACGCTTGGCAGTGCACAGGGCCCATATGAGGCGCCAGTGATCAGGCCCAGGTTGGTGCACGTGAGGTGAGCACCTTACCAGCTGTGCTATCTCTTTATATCAGGGGCATTAATATTTCTGGGTTTTGTTTTATTTTTTTATTTTTACTTTTTTACTTTTTTGGGTCACATCCAGTGATGCACAGGGGTTACTCCTGGCTCTGCACTCAGGGATTACTCCTGACCGTGCTCAGGGGACCGTATGGGATGCTGGGATTCGAACCCGGGTTGACCCCGTGCAAGGCAAACGCCCTACCCGCTGTGCTACTGCTCCAGCCCCTTGTTTTAGCTTTTGAGTCACACCCAGTGGAACTCAGAACTTACTCCTGGCTCTTTGCTTAGGGACCATGGGATGCCAGGGATTGAACCCAGTTCGGCCGCAGACAAAGCAAACACTCTTCCCACTATGATGTCACTCTGACCGCCCCCGACCCCAGACATTAATTCTTATTTTTCTTTTCTTTTTACTTGATTTAAACACCCTGACTTGCCAAGTTGTCCATAGTATAGCTGTTTCAGGCCTCTAACGTTCCAGCGCCAACCCCACCCTCCATGCGACCGTCCCTCCACCACTGTCCCCAGCTCCCACCTGGCCCCACCTGGCCCCCAGGCAGGCACAGAATTGTTTAGTTTTTATTGCTTGTTACAAAAAACATGAAAAAATTACTCTTATTAATTCCTTTTGTTGTGGGGATTGTTGCTTAGATGCATGGGATGGCACATGCATGCTGGCTTTCTGAGGTCACACAGGTGCCGGCTCTCTGAGGTCGCACAGGGCTGGCTCTCTGAGGTCGCACAGGGCTGGCTCCCTGAGGTCACACAGGTGCCGGTTCCCTGAGGTCGCACAGGTGCCGGCTCCTTGAGGTCGCACAGGTGCCAGCTCCCTGAGGTCGCACAGGTGCCGGCTCCCTGAGGTCACACAGGGCTGGATCTCTGAGGTCGCACAGGTGCCGGCTCTCTGAGGTCACACAGGTGCTGGCTCTCTGAGGTCACACAGGGCTGGCTCTCTGAGGTCACACAGGTGCCGGCTCTCTGAGGTCACACAGGTGCTGGCTCTCTGAGGTTGCACAGGGCTGGCTCTCTGAGGTCACACAGGGCTGGCTCTCTGAGGTCACACAGGGCTGGCTCTCTGAGGTCACACAGGGCTGGCTCTCTGAGGTCACACAGGTGCTGGCTCTCTGAGGTTGCACAGGTGCTAGTTCTCTGAGGTCACACAGGGCTGGCTCTCTGAGGTTGCACAGGTGCCAGCTCTCTGAGGTTGCACAGGCATGCTGACTATTATTACATAAGTATGTCTTAAAATTATTTGGATTCCATTCCTGCTCTCAGAAGGAGGTGTTAGCACCTGATTTCTTTCTTTCTTTTTTTTGCGGGGGTCACCTGGTGATGCACAGGGGTTACTCCTGGTTCTGCACTCAGGAATTCCTCCTGGTGGTGTTCAGGGGACAATATGGGATGCTGGGAATCGAACCCAGATCGGCCGCATGCAAGGCAAACGCCCTACTCTCTGTGCTGTTGCTCCAGCCCCTCTTTTCTTTCTTTCTTTTTTTTTACTTTTAAAACTTTTCATAAAGTTGTTCACATAACTGTTTACATTCAATATTCAGACACCAATCCCACCCCCATTGCACCCCCCATTATTCCTTTGACTCTTTCCACCACCACCCCAGCCACCCCAGCCTGACTCTTAGGCAGATGCTAAATAGTTTATTGAGCTTGTCTAGCTGAGCCAGACCTGGTTTATGGGCATGACTCCCACGTACCTAACTTTTGGCCATTTAATTTCTCGGGAAACTTGGTTCTAAATTGTTGGGGTTCGACCAGAGTCACAGCAGCAATTTTGGGGTATCAGGAAGCCTGACTTGCCCGGCAGGTACAGGTTGATCTGCTGGGTGACACCATGCCCCTTGCCCCCACATTAACTCTCAAGCAGAGGAAGATGGTATTACATAGAGAACTTAATCAATGTATTCACTGTGGAAATAGAATTTTAAAATCTATGGTGGGTGTTGTGCTAACTTGTTAAGGCGATTAACCCCTGTCGGAGGAGGGGTGCAGTTGTAGTTGCCCGTTTTGATGACCCTGCTCTGCTCTTTCTGGCTGGGTACTGAGTCTCCTCACTTGATGATTCTCCTGTATCAAGTTGAAATGTTCACCTATGTAGATGTTCAGATTTCCTGGGGTACCTCACAAAACTGGAGCGATAGCAGGACTGGAGTGATAGCACAATGGGTAGGGCGTTTGCCTTCCATGCCACCGACCCGGGTTTGATTCCTTTGTCCCTCTCGGAGAGCCCAGCAAGCTACTAAGAGTATTTTACCCACACGGCAGAGTCTGGCAAGCTACCCGTGGGGTATTCCATGTGCCAAAAACAGTATCAACAAGTCTCACAATGGAGATGTTACTGGTGTCCACTTGAGCAAACCAATGAACAACGGGATGACAGTGCTACTTCATAAGACAAGAAAACCATTAAACAATGCAACCAAGTCTAAAAGTAAATATTATTTTTATTGTGTAGAAAATACAATAAAAATTTTAAAAAATCTAAGATAAATACAAATTTCTCAAAATAAAAACTATAGTAGTATTTAATATTTTCTATTGACTCTACTAACAAAAAAATGAGTGTGAAAAATTAATTATTTTTTTCTTCCTTAAAAAAATAAACATAAACTTTTACTTGGCCCTTGTGGTTTGCAAAGCTGTCAGTAATAGAGCTTCAGACATGCGGTGTCCCGACACTACTATCAACTTCTCTCCACCAGCGTCCTCAGAGTCCCACCTTTCTCTCAAAACCTACTTCTTAAACAGGCATATTCTCAAGTTTAATCACTGTAGTTTGGGTGCCAGATTTACAGTAGTGTTGGCACTATGATTTACATTTATACACATATCTCTCCTCTACATTATCTATTATGTCTGATCGAGCTGCAATGGCCAAAGTAAGGTGTTGAAATCTCCCACTACTGTTGTATTTCTGTAGAGTGCTTCTTTAGGTCTATAAAAAGAAGATTTATAAACTTTTCTGCCCCTTAATTTGGTGCATATGTGTTAATAAGTGTTAAGACTTCTCAATCTATCATTAACTAGAAGTAGTGTCTATCCCTATCTCATTACTTTCTTTGTGTTGAATAAGTATAGTAGTTGTTCTTGTTTTATTTATCTATGTATCTATTTATTTATTGGTCAACCATTGGCTTATATGCTCATTTTCATCCTTTCATGCTGAGTTTGTATTTTTCCCATGAATTCATATATGTTTCCTATAAGCAGAAGAAAGTTGGTTTTGTTTCTTGATCTGTCCCATCACTCTGGGCCTTTTTATGGGGGAGTTTATCCCATTTACATTCAGAGAGATAAGGGATATATAGGAAGGTGTTGCCATTTTTCTTTGTGGGATTTGGTTGTCTTTGCAATTAGCCATTGTCTTTCTATAGGTGATTTCTCATGAGTTTTTCCAGGGTAAGCAAATGTCACCAGTTCTTGTTCGTCTGAGAATGTTTTTATCCTCTCCTCAAATCTAAATGAAAGACTTGCAGGCTAGAGGACTCTAGGTTGAAGATCTTTGTTTCATACAAGAGATTCCTGGTAAGCAATCACAAATCGCTCACCAATTCTGGGGTGGGACAAGAATGGTAAGAAACAATTTTCACACATTTTCTTTTACTGAAATATTTTCTGAAAACTCCATTAGCCATTTAGTGGTAACAAGTAGTATAGAATAAATCATCGGGGGGCCCTATGGAGGCAGGCTTGAGGAGCAGTGCAGGGGGAAGGGGAAACAGAGGCAATGGTGGAGGGAAGGTGACAGTGGTGGTCACCTTGAAAGTCTGTAACAATTCATCATGAACAACTGATTCATCTCATCTTAGTCTGAGGAGGTGCTGGGGTGTTTAACCAAACCAGGGTCCCTGTTAAGAGCACCTGCTCAGATAGAGAGCTGAGGAAGCAGCTTTGTGTAGCCTGCTGCCATGACTTGGGTGGACAGGGGGCAGGATCAGGCTTCAGGCAGGGCCTAATGCAGGATCCAAGCTGGCAGAGAAGAGTCTGGCTGAGCCACTCACCCACCCACGAAGGAGAAGAAACTAGGGGAGTAGCTGCTTGTGGCACTGTCACTATAGCTCAAGTCCACAAATGTATTTTTTAAAAACAACTAAATCCTCTCATGTCTCCTATCCCCGGGAGAGCTTTTCCCCTCTGCTTGAACCTCAGTGCATCTTTAGCAGAGCTGAGTAGGACTCTAAAGTGGCACATTAGTGGCAGAGGGTGTCCATTGGCTTCCAGAAGGTTCTATGGGTCTGTCATCAGAATACAGGCTTCAGATTATAGATAGCCATCTTGATCTAAAGACAAAGCCCCAGGTTAGAGTCCTGAAACTCAGGTTGTGATGGAATTTTTCTGTAATAATCAGTGGCTGGTTGAGACTTTGGAAACTGCCTGGTCATGGTCATGACCTCTGTTGAGGTCATTTAAAGGCTATTCCCCTTCCACATTTACTTTCATTAGAAGAGAAGAATTAAAACACATTTGAAAATTATGCTAAAATATAGATAGGGCATTCGAACAATTTTTTGGTGCACAATGAAATGGCATTAAGCATTTTCATAGCTCTGTGAAGCTAATGCCACCCCCATCACTGCTAGATAATTTCACCACCCCCAAAATCACCTTCAGTCCATTAAGCACAAACTTCCCATTTTTTTCTCCAGTCGCTGGTCCCCTTTATTCTACCTTCCATCCCTCCCCCCACCCCCGCTGCCCCCATCCTCACAACTTTATTTAACACAGCGGGTTACAAAATTGTTGATGATGAATTGTTACAGACTTTCAAGGTGACCACCACGGTCACCTTCCCTCCATTGCCTCTGTTTCCCCCTCCCCCCGCACTTCTCCTCAAGCCTGCCTCCATAGGGGCCCCCGATGATTTATTCTATACTACTTGTTACCACTAAATGGCTAATGGAGTTTTCAGAAAATATTTCAGTAAAAGAAAATGTGTGAAAATTGTTTCTACCATGGGGACCTCTAGTCCTTGTCTGAGGGTCGACTAAGCTGTTGCTGCAGGTAAAGTCTCCTGTGTCCGTGTTTTTGTTCGTTGAGATCGTTGGCTTCTACATGACATTCACACCCAACCTGGTGTGCTCCTACTGGGATGTTGGTACTGTAGAGTTTGGACACGTCATCCAGAAGATCCAGGGTATTTAACTGAGCGTCGGGCCGAAGGCATGGCGGCAGATGCAGGGGTGTGAGTGTGGCTGCAAGGCTTTGGTAGGGCAGGACCTAGGCCCGACCCCCTCTAAAGATTGCCAGGGAGATCTCAGCGGCAACTGGATATCTGGGACATTTTTATGATGAGTTGATCTCTTTCGAGATTTATTTATGAGTCTCTGGAGCATGGGTGGTAGGTGAGCCTCCGTGTCAGTGGCAGTGGGACAGGGATGTCCATTGCTCCACTTTCCTTCCCTAAGCATTTGCCTGCTCTTGGGACCGCGTGAAAGTGGAATAACGCACAGAGCATTTGTCCTTTTGTGACTGGCTTACTTCGCTGAACATAAAGTCCTCAAGGTATGCCCCTGATATAGCAGGTGACAGACTTTCCTTTATTTTTCAGCCTGAATGATAGTTAATTGTTTGTATATTCAGCATTTGCTTATCCTTCCATTCATCCATGAATACCAGAGGTGGTTGCACTCAGGTAGCACTGTCAATGAATGAACGAGCACATATTTACTTGTTTTAGTCCCTACTTTTAATTCTTTTGAATAGATACCGAGAGGTGGAATTGTTGGATCAAATTATAATTCTATGTTTAATTTTTTGGGCGGGGGGGGTGAGGTGGTGAGGGTTGGGCCACATTCAGTGGTGTTTAGGGTTGCTCCTAGCTCTGTTATCAAGGGTGCATCCTGGTAGTGATGGGGGACAATGGGTGTGGGGAGGGATTAAAATCAGATACAAAAGCAGGCTTTGTATGTGCTTAGCCCATTGAACTCTTTCGCCAGCCTAGCCTCTCTGTTTAAATGTTAATGTAACTCTGCTTACATCCACAGCTGCAGTATTTCATGTCAGTTCCCATTTTTCTACATCTGTACCAATATTTCCTTTAAAAACAGTCACCCTAGAGTTGTGAAAGCGGAGGAGATATTTCACATGGAGGTAGGGGGAGAGAGCCAGTACCCAAGTGCCCTGCTCCCTGGTCAGCTTTCATTCCTGCGGGAATCAGCAGCTGCTGCTGAGGAGACTCTGGTCAGTGCCAATCCCATGCTGGCACCCAGGGCAACCGAGTCACCCTCTCTGGGTGACTCTTCTCACCGCCTCGGCTCCTCTCCCTGCATCCTGCTTACTGAAGGTCATTCTCTCGCTGGTGGCCTCTGAGCACAGCTCATCTGGACGTGCTGACTTCCCTCCAGCCACTGAGACCCTCGTAGGCTCCAGTCCCAACTCAGTGCGGTGGCCTGGGAGGTGTCGCCAGGGCTCTTCAGCCAGTACCTCACGTCCTGAAATGCACTCACAGCAGTCTGAGGTCCCAGGGACTCCCACGTGCTCCGGCTCCCACTGCCGTTCCTGGAAGGTCTCTCTCTGATAGCCAACTCAGCTGTTCATAGATAAACTGAGATTTTTCATGAAAGTGAAAAAAATATCTGTAGATGAGTATAAGTTTTAACAACTTGGTTTCAGACCATACCATACTGACCTGATGATGCTCAGGGGTTACTCCTGGCTCTGCACTCAGGAATGACTCCTAGCGGTGCTCAGGGGAACATATGGGATGCCAGGGGTCAAACACGGGTTGGCTGCATGCACGGCAAATGCCCTCCCCATTTTACTATTGCTCTGCCCCCCATATGTTTGTTTTATGCTTAAGAGATTTGAGACTTGGGGTATGGTGCTGCCAACAGGTCAACCTGTACCTGCGGGGTGAGTGCATCAGCAGCTGATGGTGCCTTCAGGCTTCCTCATACTCCAAAATTGCAGCTGTGCCTTTAGCTGGACCCCAACAACTTGGGACCAAGTTTACCAAGAAATTAAATGGCCAAAAGTTAGGTATGTGGGAGCCAAGCCCACAAACCACCTCTGGCTCAGCTATACAAGCTCATTTATTGGCCTTATTTCAGAGACCCATAGATAAATCTTGAAAGAGATCAAAAGCCTCAGTTAAGTTTGGACCTGTGCATGGCTGAACAAACGGGGGTTAATCGGAGGTGGGTGGGTTGGCCTGGTGGCCTGCCCAAGCTGAGCCCCTAGCAGCCACTTGCTTCACAATCCAAAATCGCTGCCGTACCCTCAGCCTGACTCCACTGTCTCAGTAAGAACCTTGCCAAGATATAATCTACTGAAAATTTTGGTATGTGGGTTTTGTGACTGAAATCTCCAGGATTTCTTGGGGTTGGGATGGTCTATCTCCCCCCCACCTCCCCGTACTTCTGAAGTCTCAGCAGTCACATCTACATCCCAAAGCTTCCACCAAATTGAAAAGCTACTCCAGCCTTACTACCCTGATACAAATACTGAATGCCCTGAACAAACATCATGACCTCTTAGCAGCTGTATTGAAAATCATGATGCACAAAAGGAAAAGGAGAGAGAGAGCAAGAAGGAAAGCGCCTCCCATAGAGGGAGGCTGGGGATAGGGGTTAGGGGATTGGGGGTTGGTGGTGGGGAAATGGGGACCTTGGTGGTGGGAAATGTGCACTGGTGGAGGGATGGGTGCTGGATCATTGTATGACTGAACCCAATCATCAACAGCTTTGTAATGGTCTATCTCATGGATATACAGTTAAACATTAATTTTTTTAAGTAAAAAAAAAAAGAGAGATTTGAGACTTTTGTCCTTAAGCTAATTGCTTGAAACAATGTGGAAGACTGTATCATGAGGTAAGTGAAATATTTGCTTTTTCTCTCCTTTATGCCTTTACTATGTGTTGGCTTCATGGCAATGTCTTATTTTCATAGACACAGAAAGACAGACAATGCTAAGCCTTTGTAAATAATTCAGGAGTTAATCAACTTCGAAATGCTAGTGTTGCTGATACAGCAGGAATGGAGGTGTGGAGTTCCAGATTACTTTAAATCTCTGCCCATGGAACAGGTAGCCAACCAGAATGGGGAGATTGGGGTGGCTTTATGTTGGGGATGGACCTGGACGCCCCCCGCCTCTATCCCTGTAAACAGGGACTGGGTGCGGGGGAGGCCTAGGCACTCCCTACCATAGTTCCTGTAAACAGGAACGAGTATGGATAAACTTGGCCTGAGGGCGAGTCATCTCCTGACAGCTGACCTGGACAGGCGGCCGAAGGGCCACCATGCTCTGGCGGCCAGCCTGGAAAGGAGGTCGAAGGGCCACCATGCTCTGGCAGCTGGACTCGAGAGGAGGCTGAAGGGAGGATTGGCTCATATCTGCCTTGGCCATGCTCAAGGCCACGTCTGCTTTCCCATGTTTCTCAAGGCTGAGATAAGGAACCAAAATAATAAGTAGGAACCAAAAAACAAGTAATATTGGCAAAAATAAAGTTGCTTGCACCGCTTGATTAATAATGTTTATGCCACTTACATAACCTGCTGATTATGACTAAAGTAAAACTATATAAACCTGCTTGGATTTTAATAAACTTGCTGTATGCCGTATGTTGCATGCAGTCCTCCCTAGCCCACTCAACTCTCATTCCCTCTCTCCGGACGAGGTTCAAGTTGGCCGCGCGGGCCGCGGCAGCTTTGGGGTGGGATATGGCAGCAGATTAAAGGAAGTTTTCAGCCCCATCTAGTGTAGTGTGCATGTTCTCTCTCTCTCCCCCCACCCTACACACCCCTCCCTGAGCACACACATTCTCGACTCTCTTCCTGGACCAGGTAGGATGGTGCACTTGGAAACATGGTCCGGTACAGGCGGCCGTATAGGCCCAGCCAGGGGCAGAATACAGGCAGAGCTCAGGAGCCCAGGCAGTGACAAGGCGTCTCACCCATGCACATGTGGCTGGAGACAAGGAAAGCCACCACAGGATGATAGGAACCGCTGGGGTATGGCTGGGAGGCTCAGTGACAGGAACAGGACACAGGGATCTCGCCTACATGCACGTGGCCATGGCCAGAGAAGGAGGAAAGTGTGCGTGTGGTAGAGGGCGGAGACGGACAGGCCTGGTAGTCTCATAGGGGGTGGATAGACCGTGTGGGACAAGATCGGGAGGTTGTTCACAGGACGGGCAGCATCAGAGACAGGCCCAGTGTCTCGTTCATGGGTAAAAGAGAGGCCTGGAAACCTGGGGACGTCCCAGCTCTATCTGCTTTATCTGTGCAATAAACTCTAAACCTTAATCTACCGGGTTTTGTATGCAGATCTTCCATACAATTTCCAACCACCCACCAGTGCAAGAAAATCTGCTTTTGCACTAACATTGCAAGTGAATTAATGATAGTCTTATAACATTCTGGACATTCACAATATTTTAACTTAAGCTTTAGTTGCCCTAATTCCTTAATTGCCTTAATTCCTAACACCCCAAAACGTGGATCCCCTTTGTGGCACTGGGTGGATCCAGGGCAAGAGCTAAGCCGTCCTGGCTCCAACACGGGAAGGCTCAGGGCCTCACAAATAACCCGAAGCACTGCCATGCGACAGGCTCTGACGCAGAGGAAGGACGGAGCAATTGTCAGGACCCCATGGGGTTAGGAAAGGCCAAAATAAACTTTTTCGAGGCCTGTAGTCTGTGGAGAATGATGAAATGTTCCCAGGAAAAGTCACTCTGCTCTACCCTTTCATTCCTGAGGCCAAAGAGGCCATTTAAGCTTGATCTAAAGTTGCAGATGAAAGGGATCTGTGTGCCTTAGAAGTTCTGCCCTGTACTCTCCTGCAGGCCGCCTGCACACGCCCCACCCCGCATCAGATATTCTATAAAACGGAGCTTTGGCCTTTGTTCTCAACTGGATGCACAGAGCTCACTGGGTTTGTTAGCATCATATCCCGGTGCTTTCTCACTGCTCAGGGTGTGTGCCTTGGGTTTTTGCTTGCTTTTCTGCAACAGGAATTTTCTGCAACAGTTGTACCATTTTTTCATTTCCACTAGAATTCTGGTTTGTCACTGTGATTTGAATTTGCACTTCCTAATGGATAAGAATACAGGCCATCTTTTCACGAGCTTATTTGCCATCTGTATGAACCATCTGAATATTTTTTCAACTACTTATTTACCATCTGTATATCTTCTTGGTGAAATATCTGTTTGGGCCTTTTGCCCATTCTTGAATTGAAGTGTTTGCTTTTTTTCCCTTTGTGTTTTGTGAATTCTTTATTTATTCTAGGTACTAGTCCCTTTATTGATGTGTGGTTTACAAATACTCTCAGATTTTTATTTTCATTCCTTTCTTGTTTAAGTATCAGTTTCCCCTCCTTTGGTGATCCTCCTATGAGATTTCAGGGGAATTTCATGAGATGCACTCATGACATCAAATTTACAATATTCTCAGTCAGCAGTGACAATGCTAATTACATGGCATGAGGAGTAAGCTGAAGGGGTAGGATACAGTTAGTGAATTTTGTAGATAGTTGAAATCATCTTACATCCTGCTTCTAGTCCTGTTTTTTAAAAATTACAAATAAATAAAATACACTTCAAATATAGAAATATTGGAAGAAAGCATAACACAAAGGCAATTTGTGATGGTATCACCTAGAGATAAGCATATCTGTTGTATCTTACATGTGCATACTAACATAATATGCTTACAGTTATACATGGAACTGTACACATTAATTTTACCCCAATACATCTTTCATGTATCTGACAGAAAACACCAGACTCCTGAGCCAGAGACAAAGAATATTTATTTCTATAATTGTGTACAGATTTCTATAATAGTATTGGCGTCCAGAGTATGCCTTGCCATTGGCATGTCTGTGACAAGGAGGGACTGTTGGCATGATACAAACAAAAAATAAATCCCTCCCTCCTTCCTTCCTTCCTTCCTTCCTTCCTTCCTTCCTTCCTTCCTTCCTTCCTTCCTTCCTTCCTTCCTTCCTTCCTTCCTTCCTTCCTTCCTTCCTTCCTTCCTTCCTTCCTTCCTTTCTTCCTCCCTCCCTCCCTCCCTGCCTCCCTTCCTTTCTTCTTTCCTCCCTTCCTTTCCCCCTGAACCCAGTGGTGCTCTGAGCTTACTCCTGGCTCTGTATTCAGGAATTATTCCTGCTAGTACTTGGGGGATGATATGGGGTTCCAGGGATCAAATCCAGGTTGGTTCCTGTAAGGCAAGCACCCTGCCTCCTGTACTATCGCTTCTCCCCCGAGGCCTTGAAATCTTGGTTACACATTAAGACATGCCTACAGGACCATAAGGGACCCATGGGTCAGCATCTCTTTCAACTCTAGTAATCCATATTTGGCGGTATTGATTATAAAGTTTTGTAAGATGGGTATTTTTAAGGTAACAATAGCAACATTTTATTTGAATCGCATATTTATACTATATACTCCCTATATATATTTATGTATGCATACTGCTTGAAATATTTGAATCAGAATATGTCATATTTTATAGTATCTTTTTTAAAATTTCACAAAATTATAAGAACATAATGAATGATTCCTAAGGATTGCATCCACTGCATATGAACATACCATATTTTTTTAGAATGATGAGAACTTGAGGGTCTGTAAACTTGGCAAATTTTAAATACAAGATGCAGTGCTGTGCACTCCCATTGTCATACAGTACCCCCAGACTTATTCTTCCCCAAATCATTTGGTGCTAACAGACATAATCATTTCCTGCTGTCCCAGGCCAATAGGACTCAGCACCACTTTTAGAAGAGCAAGAAATATGTCACTGAAAATGGTTGAAGAAATGTACAAAAATGAAATTCAGGAAGCTGAGCAACATTGTAGAGGCCTTGTTGTCCATTAGGGTTGGAAAGGCTTCGATGAATATGAAGCAGAACTGGCCCCGAGAGCACTATGGTCCTCAGGAGATGGATGGTCAAATGTCCCTGGGAAGGTTCCTTGTGGTCCCGAGTCTCTGTTGTATGCCTCCTTATGGCCTCTGACTCGGTTGGGTGGGACCCAAGGAATTGCTCAAGCCTGTGGAGACCAGGAGATAAAACTGCTTTCCTGGAGTCTTTGTCCCCACCTGACAGGATTTGAGGGGAGCTGGCTACCTTAACACTCTCCGGGCACACAGCGTGACTGTCTTAGAACACAGAAGGCAGCCCACCACTCACAAAGGAGAGCAGGAGTGCAGCCATCTTTGAGTGACCTTTTTCCTAGTGGACATCTTCTGATGGGGGTAGTTTTGGACTTGTGAACAAACGGAGTGAGAAAATGGTGGAGGTGGCCGTGCAGGAAGGAGCAGGGGGTGGAGAGCTGTGGGGCCATGGCAGAGTGGACCCCACTCCTCCCTGCCGCTCTGACCTATGGTTGGATGGCAGGCGTTCACTGGGAGACCCCCAGGAGGCATTCCACACACATTTGCCAAAGAAGTCAGGATCTGGTAGAGGCTTTCCATGATCTTTTTTAATCTTTATTTTCCCCCTTGGCTGGAGCAATAGCAAAGCGGATAGGGCGTTTGCCTTGCATGTGGCTGACCCGTGTTCAATTCCTCCGCCCCTCTCAGAGAGCCTGGCAAGCTACCAAGAATATCTTGCCCGCATGCCAGAACCTGGCAAGCTACCTGTGGCTATTCGATATGCCAAAAACAGTAACAAGTCTCACAATGGAGACATTACTGGTGCCCGCTTGAGCAAATCAATGGAAAACGGGATGACAGTGCATTTTCCCCAAACTTTTATTTTATTAAAGGACCATGAGTTACAAAGTTATTCATAGTTGAGCTTTTTTTTTTTCTTTTTGGGTCACACCTGGCAATGCACAGGGGTTACTCCTGGCTCTGCACTCAGGAATTACCCCTGGCCATGCTCAGGGGACCATATGGGATGCTGAGATTTGAACCCGGGTCGGCCGTGTGCAAGGCAAACGCCCTACCCGCTGTGCTATCTCTCCAGCCCCATAGTTGAGCCTTTGACGTACAATGTACCATCACTGGGCCGCCACCAGTGTCGACATCCCCCCACCAGTGTTCCCAGCTTCCCGCTTCTCCTGGCCCCAGCTCTTGCTGCCGTCTTAAAGTTGATTATAAAAGTTTGGGTCTTGTTATTTCCATGTTGTTTACTCTGCGGTTTGGGTATCTAGCTTTATCCATGATCTTTTTAAAAAAATTTTTTTGTGAAGCAAAAATGTTTTAATTGAAACTTATTTAGAAAGACATGAGGGGTGAGATACGGAAAAGTACATGTTCATGAGAGAACACAGGCTTCTCCAGAGTGAAAATAAGCAAGCAAAGAAACACAGAATTAAGTGTGTCCAATGGAGAACAGACTTGAAGACCAAGCCTCCATGATTTTTGTAAAGTATCACTGGGGTCAACTCCTAGCATTCTTCATGTAGAAAAGAATAGAAACTTGCCATCACCAGAACCAGGGTAGGGTAGAAAGGAGGAGGAAGAGGATGAAAAGGTGTAAAAGAGAAGAAAAGGAGCAAGAGGAGAAGAAGAAGAGGAGGTGACATAGCAGCAGCAAAGAAATGAAAGAAAAAGACAAGCTGAACATGACAATGAAATTCCTGGTATGGGAAGGCACAGGCACAGGTATTCGGGTCTGTGCTTGCATATTTTAAGGACCCAAAAATAAGGATGAAGAAAGGCAACAATTGGTTTATTGATCCGTCTTAGAGCACTTTCATACTCATAGAGCACCTTCACATTTGTTATTCTCATGTAGAGAGAGTGAGTTTACAGGATAGAAATTTTTATTTTATCTCATGAGTAAGGACAACTGAAGAGTAGGATGCATGCAGGAATGAGGACAGTCTTCCTGGAAGGTGAGAAACGGGCATGGGATGCTTGTTCACATACAAACACTCGCTTCCAGGCAAACAAACTCACCATGATCGCTGAGTTTGTGGATTTCAGGAGTATCAGTATTCCACTGTGGCCTCTTTCAAGTCACAGATTCTTTTTTTTTCTGAGTCACACCCAGCGATGCACAGGGGTTACTCCTGGCTCTGCACTCAGGAATTACTCCTGGCGGTGTTCAGGGGACCATATGGGATGCTGGGAATAGAACCAGGGTCGGCCACGTGCAAGGCAAACGCCCGACCCGCTGTGCTATCGCTCCAGCCCCACAAGTCACAGATTCTTAGCAGGTTCAAAATCCCTGAAGCTCAAAAACAATGAGCTTCCATGGGCTGGAACCACTTCACACCAGCGTGGCACTATTTGGTGAAACCTATATTTGTCCATTCATGCCCGTCCTCTCTTCCCAAAATGCTTCCTTCAAAACTGACTAACAGGGACATTTAAGAGCAGGAATTTGCACACAGGTAATAGGGAAATTTGCATTAAATGTAGTACTGCATGGATTAGTCTAGCTGGAGCCTTTGAGTGCTCATTTTTACTTGAGGTCAAACTTGTTTCATTTGGTTTACGAGTTGGGCTGTTCTTCCCTTGAGGGCTGCCCTATCTACTGGCTTTTGTGAATGAGGTTGCCTTCCTCTAGCCCAGGTGCATCTCTCAAAGGCTCTGAGTCCCTCTGCGGCCTCGGCTGTGGAAGCAGAGGAGCTGGAGCGCAGGGTGAGGTCCCTGTGCACACTCCCTGCCTGCCCCACGCTGCTGCCCATTGTGTTTGGATTTATGGGTGGCTGCGTGGGGAGTGTGTTGCCAGGGAGACGAGCTGACTGGAGGGAGGCAGTGGGAGGCATTTGGCAGTCTCAGGATGCAGCCTGATGAGTGTGGCACTGCCCAGCCTGAGACTTGGGCCTTCAGCTGCCTGACAGCCTGGGGCATGTCTTAGTGTGAGGGGCAAGTAAGTGTGGTGGAGTAATCTGCAGCCGGAGAGAAGGTGCGATACTCACCAGGACAGTCTCCAACCCTCCCAGTGGGAATTTATTTATTAATTTTTGTGAAGAATTTTATTTATTATTATTATTATCATTATGTGGGCTTTTTTGTCACACTCGATGATACTAAGGAGTTATTCCTGGCTCTGCACTCAGGAATTAATCCTGGCAGTGCTCAGGGAACCAGAATGCCAGAGATCAAACCTTGGTTGGCCTCTTTCAAGACAAACACGCTCCCTGCTCTGGCCCCTGAAGGATTTTATTTACCAAAAAATTTATTTTAGTCTCTGTAGTTTACAAACCTATTAATGCAAGTTTAATGCACAAAACTACACCCTTCACCAAAGTGTCCTCTTTCCCTACCACTGACCCCCGTGTCCTTCACCCTTCACCGCCCCCCCTGGTAATTTCCCTACTGAAGACTGGGTCTCAATTTTGGTTGCCTTTGGGTATTTGTTGTCCTCTCACTATATATGTATATATATAGTATATGTATATGTTTCTTTATATCCTGTATATAATAGTGATCATTCTCTCTAATAAAGAGTTGATACCCAAGATACATAAAGCACTGGTAGAATTTTATAAGAAAAAAAACAAACAACTCCATGCAAAAATGTGGGAAAGAGATGAATAGGAACTTTCTTAAAGAAGACACAGAGATGGCCAAAAAAGTACAGGAAAAAACGCTGTGTCATCATGGAAATGCAAAACAGAACAACAATAAGATATTATCTCACACCAGTGAGATAGACACACTTCATGAAGAACAAAAGAAGGGCTAAAGAGATAATATAGCTGGTAAGGCATCTCCGGGTTTGATCTCCAACACCACAGATGTTCCCTCAATCCCTGCCATGAGTGATCCCTGAGCACAGAGCTAAGAGTAAGCCCTGAATACTGCCAGATGTGACCCCCCAAACCAAAAATAGCCAGTGTTGAGGTGGATGAGGGGAGAAAGGAACCCTCTTTCATTGCTTTTGGGAATGTTGACTGATATAGCTTTTTTTAAAAAAAAAATATATAGACATTTCTTGGGGCTGGAACAGTAGCACAGCGGATAGGGTGTTTTGCCTTGCATTCAGCCGACCCAGGTTCGATTCCCAGCATCCCATATGGTCCCCTGAGCACTGCTAGGAGTTAATTCCTGAGTGCAGAGCCAGGAGTAACCCTTGTGCATTGCCGGGTGTGACCCAAAAAGCAAAAACAAACAAACAAATAAACAAATAAATATACAATATGGATATTTATAAAAAAAAAAACTAGGAATTGAGCCTCCATGCTACTCAGCAATTCCACTTCTGGGCGCCTACCCCAAAGATCCAAAAACTCTGTTCAGAAAAGACATTTGCACTCCTATGTTCACGCAGTATGATTCACAACAGCCCCGAATCTGAAAGTACCCCGCGTGTCCAAGAACAAGTGACTAGATGAAGAAACTAGAGTACCTTGGGGTGAGGGGCTGCTGAGTACCGGCCCGCTGAAGCCCCAGCAGCTGCACTCACCCCCACAGTCGCCACCACGCCAGGGGGTGCGAGTCTGCCCCCCCACCACTGAGCTCCACAGAGATGCCACACTGCTGAAAATTTCAGGTGCACCGGTCTGCGTGATGAGAACTCCGGGGTCTTCTCGGAGTGGGGAGGGAACCCCCACACCCTCTGTGCTTTCAGAAGCCCCCGCAACCACACCCACACTCCCCAACCACTGCCATGTAAGCTCTTGGCCCAGTTAAACACTGTGGAGTTTCTGGATTGTGCGGCTGCAAGACACCACCAGATTCTACAATCCCGACATCTCAGTCGGAGCACACCGAAGTTGAAGGGAAAGTAACATAGTAGCCAACTAAGATCAATAAACAAAAACATGTTCAACTAGCAACAATAGCTTAGGAAGTCCTCAGACAAATACTTAATGATCCCACAGTGAGACATAACAATTTTCACTTTCTTTTATTGATGTATGTTTTGATAATTACATTAGCCATTTATTTGTAACAAGAACATAAAACAAATTATTTTATACCTGCTCAGGAGGTAGGCTTGGTTGGGAAGATGGGGACAATGGTCGAGGGACTGTCACACTGGTGGTGGGATTGGTGTTGAAATATCGAATGCTTATAACAAATGCATCATGAACAACTTTGCAAACCACAGTGTTTAAATAAAGGGGAAAATCTCCTCCACATAGAATTAAAAAGAAATTGGTTACATATACGCAATAGAATACTCCCTGTGAGAATTCATTGTATCACTTCCTCAGGACTTGGATTTTCCTAAACCTAAATTTAAAAGTCATCCTCAATTCAGCCTCTACCCTCTAGGGAGGAACATATAGGTGGCCAATCACAATCCTTATCTCTAGTGAACCTGAGGGCAGGGTTTGGCTTCATAAATGCAGTTTCAAGTTGCAGGTGTTTCTTTGGAATTTCGCACTGTTTCTTTGGAAGCAGTTAGTGCCAGCCCTCTCCTGCCACCACTCAACAAGCTGAACCAGAGGCAGAAAGACAGTGGTCCCCAGGTCCTAGCTTCTGGTTGCTCCTTCCCTTTCCCTTTCCTCACCTGCTAATGTGTGGACAGTCCTTCCAAACGCAAGCATTTCTTCTAAATTGCTCCTAATAAATCAATTCTCCTAAAAAAATGCTTCTTCATGTCTTGGGTGCATAGTAAGTACACAAATACTGGTTTAAACTTCAAACCAGTCCCTGGAGGTTGGTGGCTTGTGTCTATGTTGTGAATGTTGAATTTCTCCACAGCATCACCCACTGTCCCCTTAATCCAGCCCTTCCATCTCTCTTTTCCCCACTGAGGTGGGAATCCATGTCCAGCCTTTTTCAATGTTGTGGTTGATTAAAACCCACTGTTTTATATATGCCCCTATGTGATATATGCATTTACAAAAATGAAAGCTTCCAGGAATAAGAAGATAAGTCTTTGACATGTAGTTTATAGCCTGGTGACTATAGTTAATAATTCAAGATTGCACATTTGAAGGGATCTTCAAAATTCCTATCATAAAAAAATTAATGATGCCTTAGAGATAACTTTAACTAGGCTTATAATGGTGGTCACTTTGTGATATATACAAACATGAAGTCCTTGTGTGGATATTACATGTCAATCACTGAAATGTATCCCTTAATAAAGATACAGCTGAGGAATTTGTCTTTGGCCATTATATGGAAATTTTTGCCATTATATGGAAATTAGTTTTTGCCATTACATGGAAATTAGTTTAACAAAAACTGACATAGCCGAAAATACCAGATCATGTATGCAGCTCATCATTGACTGCAGTTTCATTAGCTGATGCATCCTTGTTACTTCAGTGAAAAGACCTGAGGATGTCAGAGCATCACTGGAGGGCCAAAGCGGCATGTGGGGCCGTAGAAATAGGACCATCATTAGTGCAGCAGGAGGAGTATTGCTTTGGACAAAACATTGACCGGGCACATCAGAGGTCACTGTTAATGCATCTAAAGCAAACCAACACTGTATGTGAAAAGCAGGAAGCACAGAGACCCTGCTCTAGAGTGTGAAAAACGTCCTGCTGGCCTGAGACTGGGCTTGGGAGCCTTCAAGTTCCAGTCCACATGCCCTGACACTGCTTCAATTGAACCGTGGAGGGAATGATTCCAAATTTCTTCTAGGGCAAACCTTGTCGTGTGGTGTGGTGCCTGCACGCTCTTGGAGCCAACAGCATTCATCAGTTTAGCTGATTTAGCTCTTCCCATTCAACCCTGATGGGTGGGGCTAAATGAGCATCAGGTGGCTCCCAACTCCTTCCTTCTAGAGAAGGGTCAAGTCCCATCAAGTTGCTGTGCTGTGCTGTGCTGAATGGCTGACTGGGGCCCTACACTGTTGTGTGTGTGTGGAGGGGGGGGGAGTGGAGTGACACACTCTCATTTGTCACATCTAGTCACAAAAATGGGTCTGTTGGGAATTTGAGGACATGGGAAGCATCTCAAACTTGAGAGTCAGATCTGGATACAGGCCTGCGGCCGTCCAGCAGCGTTAGGGAATTTCACTGTGTTCACCAACCTGGCTTCTCTCCCAACCCCTGTGATGGCAAAACCGATGCCCTGACAAGCTGCAGGTAACATTAAGTCTCAGCTAGGCCTCAGTTTCTGTTTCCCCAGGGCAGGCCTTGCAGTTGCTGGTAAACCCCTAGTTGAGTAATTTGCTAAAATAAAGAACTGGGCAGTTGGGTCAGGTTGGTCACGAAGGGTCACTGTGGCCTCCCTAGAAACTGTTGCTAACCATTGCCTAATTGCTGACCACCACTGTCATGGGGCTGATGCTAAAAATAGACCAGTATATAAATTGCCTCTTAACTCTGAACCCTATATAAACTGCCTGTGACCTGGAGTCGGGGTCCTCGCCAAGACTCCCCTGTGTTGGATGAGACTCGAACCCTCGCTCGAGCTAGCGCTGGCTCGGGCTAGGAATAAAGTTCCTTTGCTTTTGCTCTGTCACGTGTGGGACGGGGTCTCTCCATGATTGGGCACAGCACCCCCTCAGGCCTACTCTCTGGAGCTCAGGGTTTTGAGAGAGATGGTCTGATGGGTGCTGGGCAGTGGGCAGGGCCAGGGCTGCGGTGCCTCCAGCCCCACCAGCTGCGCCAGGGGGTGGAAGGACAGTGAGCTGGAGCGGCTGCCCTCGTGCCTTTGGGATGGGGTTGCTTCTGCAGCGGGGCTGCCAGGCCTTTCCCACCTCCCCTTTCCTCTCTGCAGTTGCCACATCCACACCCATCCCCCAGAGCTGCAAAATGCAGCGCCCCAGAACAAAATGAACTCCTGCTCAAGGAAGCAGCAGAATATGCTTTCATCGAAAGGGGCTTTGAAAGCATAGCTCTTTCCTTTCTTCTGGGCCTGCTCTCTCGCTCTCTCCACTTGGGCTTTAAAATTTGCTGGCAAGGGGCTGTGTGATCATACAGCGGATAAGGCACTTGCTGTGTGCCCAGCTGACCTGGGTTTGATCCTTGGCAACCTACATGGTCCCTTCTGAGCTAGGAGCACAGCTGGGTGTGACCCAGTTTAAAAAATTTTGCTGGCAAATCTTCTAAAGAGAAACATGAAAACAAAATCATCATGAGTTTTGTCATCTGTCTTGGGGGTTCACAGTGCCAGTTTCAAATGCAGACATTTGTCTCACTCGGATGCAGAATTAGGGACGTGACCCCATTAGGATTTCCTGGTTGGTTTGAGGAGGGTTTGTGTCAAGTTGGGCAGCAGACAGGAGTCTAGAGACAGACAGACAGAGAGACAGAGAGAGAGAGGGAGAGGAGAGAAGGCCCACTGGGGCCTCACTGTGACAGGAGACATTCCTACAGCAGCGCTGTCACAGGGCGACGGGTTCCTCTTGCCAGCTGCAGGACAGATGTGCAGGGGGGGTGCTAGGGAGCTGGAGCCTCTGTCATTCTCATTAGGCTATGGTAGCAATTTTCAGCCATGGGTGACTCACATTATTCATTGGGTAATTCCTGATTCATCTGGATCAGGAATAGGTTAGAGGCTCCCTTCAGCTGTGATGTGGCACCGAGCAGGTGCGTGGAGCTGGGAAGACTTGTGCTGGGTGGCAGTGGTTCAGCCTGTGATATGGCACAGGCACCCACACCCTGCTGAGTGGAGGACAGCAGAGAGCATGGCATGGCCCAGGCCCAGTCCAGTCCCTAGCACGATGGACAAGGAAGCCAGTCTGGAGGATGGGAAGCGAGCAACATGCTCCCGGGCAGAGGGCAGAACTGGGGACACGGGAGCGAGCAGGGCTTCAGGTACTCAGCAAGCACAGAATCAGAGCTCAAGCGAGGAATTTCATGTGCAAGGGAGATCTCAGCCTTTAGTTTTGATGGTATAAGTCCATAGCACCAAGTCAGTCATGAGTGCTCATGAATTAAAAATAATCCAAAATAGGGGCTGGAGTGATAGCACAGCGGGTAGGGTGTTTGCCTTGCACGCGGCTGACCCGGGTTCGAATCCCAGCATCCCATATGGATGTAAGGAGTAATTCCTGAGTGCATGAGCCAGGAGTGACCCCTGTGCATCGCCCGGTGTGGCCCCCCCAAAAAAAAAGCAAAAAAAAATAATCCAAAAAAGATACTTTGGGATCCTTAGGAAAGATACTTTGTATGATTTTAAATTTTCTAATTTTTAGTAAGACTTACTTTATAGTCTAACCAAGGTCCTAATCTAGAGAAAGTTCATATGCACTTGGAAAGAAGGTATATTTTATTATGTGGATTTTTCTGTATACATACGTTAGATCCAATTGGTCTACAGTATTGTTAATTCACCTTTCCTAAACGATATTCTATGTAGCTGTTCAATCTCTTTTTGGAAATGGAGAATTTGATTTTCCTATTATTAGGATAGATCTGTTCTGTCCATTTGCTTGAATTATTTGGGAGCTTTGATGTTTGGTTCACATATATTTTAATTGTTATATCTAATTGATGAATTGACCTTTATTATGTTTAATAGGATTTTTTGTCCTTTTTTCTTTTTCTTTTTATTAGACAGGTACTTTAACCACCACATGTAGCCACCACTCTTTTTCTAATTTTGGGTCACACCCGGTGATTCTCAGAGGTTACTCCTGGTTCTGGACTAGGGAATTACTCCTGGCAGTGCTCAGGGGACTATATGGATGCTGGGGATTGAATCCAGGTGACCGCATGCAAGGCGAATGCCCTACCTGCTACTTTATGCTCAGGCCGTGTCCTTTATTCTTGAACACTTTCTGACTTAAAGTCCCTTTTCCACAATGTTTGTGTAATCAAAAGATCAATCTCTTTTGTTACTACTTGCACAGAATCTTTTTTTTCTGGTTCAGTTTAAGCTTGTCCTTAAATCTAAAACAAATCTCTTGTAACAGTACATCTAATGTTTTGATTAATGTTTTGAAATGTGAGAAATAAAACTAAGTATAAAGAAAGAGAATTGTATTCAAATTAGATTATCCATCTGTTAAAATATACTTGAGGGGACGGAGCAATAGTACAGCAGGTAGGGCTCTTGCCACGCATGTAGCTGACCTGGGTTCAATCCCCACACCCCTGAGCATGGCAGGAGTGATATCTGAGGGCAGAGCAAGGATTAAGCCCTGAGCACTTCCAAGTGTGGCCCAGACCCCTCGTATCCCCCCAAAAGCCCAACATATTTGACATATGGTAATATAAATATTTTTTCATTATGTCATACTATACCCAGTTATTTGATGGTAGCTATTCCTACCTTAAAAGTAAGCTCCTGGAAGCAGGATATCTTATAGCCTACTTTTCCCTCTGCGAGAATCTGGCAAACTACCGAGAGTTTCCTGCCCACATGGGAGAGCCTCGAAAACTCCCCATGGTGTATACATATGCCCAAACCAGTAACAAGCTGGGTCTCATTCCCCTGACCCTGAAAGAGCCTCCAATGCGGCATCATTGGGAAGGACGAGTAAAGAGAGGCTTCTAAAGTCTCGGGGCTAGGATGAATGGAGACGTTACTGAGACCGCTCGAGAAATTCGACGATCAACGGGATGATGATGATAATGATGATGATGATGATGATGATGATGATGATGATTCCTACTGTGACTTTTCTAGTAAAGAATATAAATGTTTTAAAAAAACAGGCATCAACTGTATTGTGACAATTAACTTTAGTGGTTCTAGCTTGCATATATATTTTACTGAGGGTCTCCTGAGACTGCCAAGAGTGATCCCTGAACACAGAGCTAGGAGTTAGCCCTGAGCACAGCAAGGAGTGGTCCCCAAACAAAAACAAACAACAAAACAAACTCTTCTCATTAGATCCAGATATTGAATTAACACTTCATGGTGTTTTGAATTTCATATATTATATGATCCTGTCAACTCACGTTACTGTTAAGAAGATGTGAACGCTCTGTAGCATCAAATAATGGATGTCCTTAACTCTTATTTGAAAAGTCTGAATTTGAAAGGTTGCTTTTTCTGAGAGATACCTCTAAGTGAGTATCTGTTTCAGGAAGGGAAATACTGGGCATCGTTAACCTATAACCACAACTCAACAGTATGAAATGACATCCTGTAGACTTAGAGCAGAAAAGTGTTCATGTGTGGTATTACAGATTATTATACGATATTCATGTATCATTATATTATCCATGTGTAGTGTTACAGATTATTATAGCATTTCAGATTATTATCAATTAGCCACCTATTATTCTTATTCTTCAGAGGGAAATATTAGGCCAAGCTGGAGACAGTTACCCTCCCTCCAAATCCATGCTAACTCCTTAAACTTAGTGTGTTTTTGCTGGCTTCACAGAGCCAGCAAGGAAAGCCGGTGGGGATCAGGGAAGCCTGCAATTTTGTTAGGTTTTCACAAAAATTAGCCAGCTCTTTATAAAAAATTTTATAAACGACTTTTTATAGACTCTAGCAGACTCATATTGGGCCCAGTATTCAGTAAAAGCTGAACAAGTTAATTCTCTTAACTTTGGACTTTTGTGAATAGCTTTCACTCAGTAGCCTGAGACATCCCTCCAGGTGGGGCCAGCAGCCCCACCGTTGACTACTAACCTTTCATGCTGAGAAGGGCTCTAAGAGAAGGTTTTTTAAAAATTTTATTTATTATTTTATTTTATTTTATTTACTGATAAACTTAATGTCAGAAGCACAACTTCTTGGAAAAAGCTCAAAATACAATTCATCCTATTTTCAGAATGTAATTCTATCTCTTTTGCTAAAATTGCATATCTTATACTCACTAGATTCATCCTTCTCCATTTCGCCCCAGAAAACTTGGCTATTAGCAGCCAACTTCTTATAACATCTTGTATAAGAAACAAATGATTTTTAAGGCCTAAGTAGAAACAACCTTTTTATGTCTGTCTTATGGAAAAAAGAGTTTGTTTTCTACTGATGTTTTAATTCTATTTTTACAAAAAAGTATTTACAAATGCTTTTCTTAAGAATAATATGTTCAAAAAAAGAATAATTTGTTCAGATATAATTGCATATCATAAATCCACCCATTTTATAATATTAAGTATTATAACATTTTTTTATAATGCCGTATCATTTTTACAATGCAATTTTTTTAGTAAATTTAAAGAATTATACACCCACCACTAGAATTTAGGTCTAAGGTATTGATACTGTGCCAAAAACTTTCTTTGTGCCTATTTGCAAGTAATCTCCAGTCCTTGAGACTAACCTCAGGTCTTCATGGATTTGCTTTTCATCTCAAGAGATGCTTGGCTGAACATTTCCTATAAATGGGCTTACTGTGTCTGGCTTTTCTCTTTCTACATGATTTTTGATTCATGAATGCTGTAGGACGCATCAGCAATTTCCTCCTTTTAAATAACATTGGTTATTTCACTTATTCATTGATGAACCTTTGGTCTATTCTTACGGCTTGGTTATAATGAACAATGACACTATGGATATTTGTACTTGAGTCTTTTGTAGTTGTATTTTTTCATTTCTTTTGGATACACTTCAAGCAGTGGAGTTTTTGGGTGAATGAGTAAGTCTATGTTTAATTTTGTAATTAGCTTTCAAACTGTTTTTCAAAGCAGTCACACCATTTTGTGTTTCCACCAGATTGTGTGCCTATGTGTGCAAGCTGCATGTTTCTTCTCCTCACCAATGGTAACACCTTGCTCTGAGGATAGATGGGCCTTCCATTATTCCAGCAAGAGTGACCAAATGAGAAATCAAATCATGGGTCTAATTACTGACAGAACTACTCTTAATTATTGCCATGAAATTAGTCCTGGCAGTTCCTCCACACACAGACTCACAATTAAAGAGAATAGGGCCAGAATGATAGTACAGCAGGTAAGTTCTTACCTTGCATTCAGTCAATCTGGGTTTGATCCTTGTCACTGCACATGGTCTTTGAGCACCCCCAGGCATGATTCCTGAGTACAGAGCTAGGTGTAAGCCCTGAGTACCAAGGAGTATGGCCACCCCAACCCCAACCCAAAACAAACAAACCAAAACAAAAATGCCAACAACCCCAGACCACCTCATCCAACAGGCCCCTTCACTTAGATAATTAGAAATTTATTTTGCAACCAGCTCCTCCTAGCATATCTATACAAAGCTGTCAATATCAGAGATTTGAGGGAGAATGAAATGATTTGATTACTTGGGCTTTCTAACTGCAACACTCTAACCTACAGGCCTTAGAACCATACACAAGACTCTGATACACACACAATCTTGTGTAGACTCTTTAGGGTTTACTAAGTATAGTATTATATTGTCTGCCAATAGTGATAGCTTGACCTCTTCCTTTCCTATCTGTATGCCCTTGATGTCTTTTTCTTGCTTACCACGAGACCGACACCCAAGGACAATAGATATAAGGGTCAGGAAGATTGCTCCATAGCTGGAAGCCTGCCTCATGAGTGGGCAGGGAGAAGGCAGCTGGAATAGAGAAGGGATCACTAAGAAAATGATGGTTGGAGGAATCGGTTGGGATGTGAGTTGTGTACTGAAAGTAGAAAAGACCAAACATGATGACCTCAGTATCTGCATTGCAAACCATAATGCCCAAAAGTAGAGAGAGAGTATGGGGAATATTGTCTGCCATGGAGGCAGGGGGAGGGTGGGAAAGGTGGGGCATACCAGGGATATTGGTGGTGGGGAATGTGCGCAGGTGGAGGGATGGGTGATTGATCATCATGTGTTATAACTCAAACATGAAAGCTTGTAACTATATCTCACGGTGAATCAATAAAATTTTTTAACTCCCCCCAAAAAACCCCACAAAAAATCAACAACAGTCTTCAGTCTCCAGGGATTCTACAAGAGTCATGGTGGCAGAAGCAGCAGCACTGTGGCCCTTCCCCTCTCTCTAGACTCCCAACCCTCAGCAACACATTTCAGTGATTCCTTGAGATCAGTTGTTTCTTTGCAATCCGTTACATTCACAGGTGCACTCTGAGCAGTGCTCCCAGAACAGCGACAGTGTATAGTGGTTGGAGTAACAGTCAATGTTTACATGCTTTGATTATGCAAATGTACAAACCAGAGAGTATACTGAAGTCCTACCTCTACTCCTTACGGCCCTTGAAATGGAAGGGCTGCCTTTTGTTTCCTTCTTTTTCTTTGTACTTAAGCAAAATACAAGCCTCCAAGCCCCGTCAGGCATCTGAACTGCCTCTCATTGTTTGGCTTCCCATTCCTGAGAGTTGCTCATGGTGACTTTGCTTGCTCCTGTGCAGGGACTTTTCTTTTCCTTGATCATGACTCGAGTGTCATTTGCATGCCATTCTCTCACAGCAGCTGCCTGAGAGAAGTTTGAGGCTATTTTGAGACATCTGAATATTTAAGATAGTCTCTACCCATAAGTGACTCTCTGGTTGATATCAAAATCTAGTTCCTATGGGAGCACTGCTCTAGGGAAGTTCCTCTTCCAGGGGTTTCTGGTTCCTGATTCTTCAGCTGGAACCTGCTTTTCACTCTCAGCAGCTTTCCCAGGAGGCTCTCCCCACACACAATGGTCTCTGTTTCTCAAAATCCTTGGGCGTCTGCCAGAATTTTGTCTTGCTAACCTCTCAAGGTCAGCTGCCTGCTGTCCCCAGATTGTGGTAAGTAGAGCCATTTCATTTCCTGTGCCCTGTGGTTGAAACACATCTAGGAATTCTGTTTTCGAAATGGAATCATTGCCCTCCACAGCTGCTGTGTGGTCAGCAGGCCTTGCTTCCTACTGGGCTGGTGATGTAACCTGGGTGCCACCTCATACCTTCCAATCTGCATATTGCTGAATTATGTTATAGTCAGTGACAGGCACCAGTGGTGCTGTTAAGGTTTGCCATATAGGTATGCCAGTGATTGTACCATGCTGTACCATGGGTTTGTATCACTGCCCTCTATGACCTTTGAAATAGACACAATCCCCTAGTGTTGCATTATCAGAACACATCCCTCTCACTAAGCAATACTTGAGCTCATAGAAACAGGAACTCCAGGCGAAAGCCCAGTGACCAAACAACCAGGGGATGCTAGAACAACAAAGCACAGTGTATTTGCTGGTGGCTGCAGTGCAACAACTTTGCATTTTCAGGTTTTCTAAGAGCCTCTGAGTGAAACATTTCTGGGTGACAATATCTTCTTTCTGATGCTCCTGTGTGGTTGGTAATGAGTCTCCACACACAAAAGAAATGATATAAATTAATATAAATATTATACTAATATGGTTTCTATAAGTATTACCTGTATTACATGTCAATAATTACATACTACATTTGGCTAATGGAGAAATAACATACATTTATATCAATGTTGTACAAATATAGGATATGTAAGTAATGTATAGGATTATAAATCAGCCCTTATCCATATGAAAAGAAATTGTACTTACAATGCCTGTATGTCACTATTATATCAATGTAAGTTATTTAAGTACATCTGCATATATAAGTATGAGTAATCATGATGTATAATATAGTAGATAATTATGCATAATTGTATAACATAACTAATCATACATATATATGTATGCTAAAACATTTAGGGAGGATAAAAATGGTAAACTTTGACAATTATAGTAAAAGCCCACACAAAGTCTATCTAAATTAAACTATCTAAATTAAAAATAGAGCAATACTACCCAGAAGAAGGAGTGTGAGTCTCCGAAACAGGCTCGGCTTGAGGGATGGTGAGCTGGGGGATCTTCCCACGTCCAAGCCCACAGGCAGGCTCAGAGTCACCTTCTTTGGTTTGAAATGAACCAATAGAACAAAAGCAGGACCTGCTACTCCCCACCAGCGAAAGCCACAGCCCTTGAGTAAGCATCTGGCAACTCTGAAATAGGAGAAACCATTTGCAGCTGTGAAAATGGAAAACTGACAAAACTCAAAACTTGTAAGACTATGGTGAAGCTGGTTTTCTTGGGCGATGGCAGCTGGCAGTGAAAATGGATAAAGGGCTTCAGAGAGCTGCTTAGCAAATCCAGCCCAAAGCAGTAGAAGTTTGCATTCCTGTGAGGTTTGTAGGGAGAAACAGTTGAAGGCTATAAAGAAGCAGGATATATATACCAAGGCTGTCATATGGCCACGAATGCAGTGCTGACAGATGAGAAATAATTATCTCGTGATGGTGAAGGCTTCAGGGAATTATAGTTTCTTAACTCCATGGGACATTATTCAGCTGTGAGAAATATTTGCAAATATTTGATCAAATGAAGCATATCTAAAACGAGATCTTTTGGAGGAAAATGAGGAATGCAAAATTGTTTCTACATACAACTAGATTTGCGTGTGGTTGAGGGATTGACGCAAATGCAGAATCCCCTACGTTATTGCTCTCTAGACAAACTAATTTTTCAGGAAAGGTTACGGTTCAGTTTACAAACGAAATAAGGCTCTTATCTATTTTAATTGGAGCAACTATTTTCCCCCAAGTAGCTGCCTCTCAGCTGTTTTTCTGAGTGAAAATCCTTGTAGTTCTCTCTCTTTTACTGGGGCATGACCCTGGACTCAGAAATACCTTTTGAAGGGGTGTGCTCCTAGTACTGCAAGTTTGCCAGTGTGTCTGCTGTCAGAGTCCTAAAGCCCCCTCCTTCCCTCTCCAGTAACCCGCCTCTCTCCCCCAGGCCAGCCCCGGCCAGGCCTTTCCTTCTGTGTGGACCACACGTAAAGATCTGCCTGTCTTCCTCATTGACAATGAAAACCTGATACCTGTGTTTTGCCAGCAGGTTACCATGGCAACAGGGTAAGGCGGTATAAGTTGTGTTATTATTCTCCTTGCACAGAGGTGGTGCTGAGCAGTGACAGAGTCAGATAAGGATGGTCCCTTTGTGCGGTTGCTGGGCTCAGCTTGGCCATGGTGTGAATCTCTGCTCTGCCATTTATCAGTGAGGTCTCTGTCTCTTTGGGCTCAGTAGCCTCATCTGTAAATTGGAACTTGTCGGGAAGGGCCCACCTAAAGGGCTCAGTACAGGGCAGGGGCAGCTAGGAACTGCTCAGTAGTGACATTTGAGCAAGGGGGAAGAGGGATCTTGATCTCATCACTGGGTGTGGCGAGCTGCCGGTGTCTGTGAGTAGGGGTGGTGTGTGAATCATAAACTCAAGCTGTGAAGGGAGCTGTCCGCGGTTCTGAGAGATTGGGGGTTTAGTACGAGGTTCATGACTTGCACTCGCCGTTCACTGCAAAGCCACAGTCCCAGATTTCAGGGAACTTCCTTTCTCTTGCTGTAAGTAACCTTGCCCAGCTTCCTTGATGTAAACACCCTGATCTTACGATGCCCTGATTGTAACCCCTTGCCTCATGATGTCCTTGCTGTACTGTAACCCCAGTGTCGCTGCTGTTGCTGTACTGACTTCTCATGCTAGATAAGAAGTCACATGTCTTGCATATGCTCCTATATTAGTGCTCTTATAAGCCATAACTGGGGCCGATAGCTTCAGGTGCTTTGCCTCGCTATGGTCCTGGCCTGGCCAGCTGGTGCAAATAAAGATTTACTGGTTTTCCAGCCAAATCTGTCTTGGTATGCTTGATCAAGTGAATTAATTTCTGATGCAAAGGGGGATGCAGCTTTCAGAAGGGCTTTGCACCGTGGTCTACCAAATACAGGTACTGGTAGATCACAGACATTTCAGGAGGTGGATTGTGAGTACCAAGGGTCTCTGAGGAAAGCGTTATCTGTTATCCTGGTCCCTGGAACCTCCAGTCTGGTACCCATGTCTCTATCCATTGTCAGTTCTTGTTGTGGCTCATGTTTTTTCCTTCTAGAAGCTTCCCAACTATCCAATTCCTTCTTACTACTGTCATGAGGAATTAGCTCCCTGCCACCTCCAGCTCCTTCCAGGATGACTCCAGACACCCGTGAAACTAACCATCCTCCCCGCTGCCTCCCACCCTCACCCCCAGCTGCTACTGTAAGGTTCATCCCCCCCCTTTCCTCTCTGATGTAGTAGAGACTTTCTGCTCCCTGGAGTCTCCTGTGCAGGTGAGTCCCAAGGGACTCAGAATGCCATTTCCCCCCAGGACCTCTAATCTCTGGGTCTTCATTTGCTGCTCCTTTGGTTTCTGCTATCTCTGTTCTTTCACCCATAGCCTGTGACCCATATCAGCCTACTGATATGGGCCTTCCCTTGCACCCTCGAATGACCCTTCCCTCTAGCCACTCATGTGTAAGCATGTGTAGGTAGATGAACATGTTTGCTGAAAATTGGACCCTTGCCAGTAGGACCTCAGCGTCCTGGTGGACTTGGAAGGCTTTGCAGAGTTGTGGGCTCCTCCTCTGTCATCAACAGTATTCTCTGTGCCCTTCAGTGGGCATCAGCATTCTCGATGCTTGCCCTCAACTCACATTTGTTACTTAAATGAGCCCCTCTCATTCTTTGTATACCTCCCCTTTTATATTACTGAGAAAATCAGACACAGCATCCAAATCAGACATAAAAATCTTCTGGCTTCCACCCGTGGCCACAGACAGATTTATCTGCAGGCACGCGCACTCCGCTGGCTCTGCTCCTAGGCTGGCTCTGCTCCAGCTGCGGGTCCCTGCACAGCCTCCTCTGCCTGGAGGCTGATCCCCACAACCCATCCTCAGGCTGCCAGGACCTCTGACTTCCCCGAGTTTAGCCAGTGGGAAGCAACGGCCGGAGAAGGAGGAGAGAGTCTGGGGTTTCCTTTGCATTTCCTCACCTGAACTCCTATCTCTTAGTCGTGAACTTGTCTTCCTCTGAGATTACAGCTTCTCCCCTTTCCATCCCAACCCCTGTCCCCCACTGAGCAGGTCTATGCAAAGTTCTGGCTAGAATTTCTCTTGTTCTTGAAATTCCATTAGTTTTCTGATCCTTCAACCCTGAAGTTGGGAACAGTTTCTGGTTCCTAGAATGTACTGTTGTGCCACAGTCCTTTGGATGCCCTAAACCCCATCTTTGAAAGTGCTTGTGCAAAAGGTCTCTCTTGGAACCACCTTTTTTACTACTCTACCCAAAAGGAAGGTGCTCCCATACCTCTGTCACTCCAGAAGGCAAAGAGTCCCACAATCAAGAGCAATGGCAGAGTCCTAATCGCATCCCCCCCAGTGACATCATTCTTGCTCATCCTTTCTGCCCTTCTGTTTTATTCTCACCCTCCAAATTCCCCATATTTTCCATCACCCAATGTATTCTCTATGGGTACTCCTGTCTTTCCCCTTCTGTTTCATTTCTTCAAATCTTCAGGAGAGTAGTGTTCTTTTTTAAAATTTAATTTGGTCTCTCATTGTGTTGGTCCCATCGGCAGTTTAAGCAGTACTGGATCAACCACCCTTGCTGGAAGTCATGTTAAATAATCACCACTTTGAAGGTATCTCTTGGCATATTCAAGCTTTCTGTTTTGGGTGAGGCAACAATTATAAATGTGAATTTAGGCTGACAGCCTGGAAGGTTTTGCAACCCTCTGATGTTCAGTTTCTTTTGGTACAAAATGTGGTATAGATTCATTAGCACAGGCCGTGGGTCTGAAGGAGAGGATGGATGCACACACTCAGCACACGGGGATGTTCAAAGTCATTACAAATGCCAGCATTGCTCTCGTTAATCATCATGAATTTCCTCTGCAGGCCACATTTGTTCTCCCACCAACTCATGTTAAAATCTAACCCGTAATGTGAAGATACTAGGGGTGGGGCTCTTGGGAAGGGATTAGATCCGATGAGTGAAATCTCATGAATGGAATAAAATAGTCTCACAAGAGATCCCAGAGCGCTCCCTCACTCCTTCCTCCACAGTGTCAAGGAAAGGTCATCTATGAAGCCGGGCCTGGTTCTCACTGGGCCTAGACTGTGCTCACACTGATCTTGGACTTCCAGCTGCCAGGACAGTGAGAAAGGGATGTTTATTCTTTCAGCCCTAAGTCTATGGTGTTTTGAGTCTAGTTTTTGGAATAGACAAAGACCCATGGACTTGATCTCATTTTTCTCAGTTCCTACTGAGCATTTCCTACTGAGACCCATCCTGATCAGTCCTCCTCCCAGGACATGCACTGTTGACTTTGAGGTTATTGGTCCTCAGCACTGGGCATTTCTCCACGGAAAATCCCTGCATGCACATGTACTTACCTTTCTACCTGCTGCTTGTGAGCTGCTTACTGAGGGAGGGAGACCCAGCTCCGTCAGTCACAGAGTGGGCAGACCCCAACACTTCCACAACATGCCTCTTGCCCTACTGCTTTGTGTGAATGGCAAGTAGTTTGGTGGCCTTCAGGGCTCACTTGAGCGCCAGATGACTGTGACCAGAGCCACCTTCCTGGGGACAGTCCTTGGCTGCTGGTAAGAGGAGTGAGTACTGAGAGAGAAAGAACATGCAGAACCCAGGCAGAGACACTCTGGAGGGCACCATCCAGGCTGTGTGATGCTCATGCACATGTGTGTGTATGTGTGTATGCGTGTGTGTTCACAGCCCCATTTTCCCTGTTGCTAATTCATCAGCCTCTTCCTGCTTTCCACAAGGAGGGCCCTTACTGAGCTTCTCACACCCAGAATTCTTCCTCAGAGCCCACCTCCAGTTCACCTGCCTCCATTTCCCTCAGGGTCATTCTCATCCAAATCTTTGTATGTTCTCCCCATATTCTGAATCCATCAAGCCTCCCCACCCCCAACCTTTTGTTCCTGCCCTGGTCTTCCTTCAGGATGCCGTTTGTTGTCCATTGACCTTCTCAGCTCCCCTCAGGGCCTCGTGCCTGTCAGCGAGCATACTGCAAACCAACCAAGACCCGCACTCTCCCTGTGGCCCAGTCTGTGCCTCTTGAGGGAGCTGGGGAGATTGTTCAGTGTGGTCCACACTCTCTGGCAACCCAACCGAACTCTTCAGGATTCCGGGAAATTCTAAGCTGCCTTGAAATAGCTACCCTGGTTGCCACGCCCCAAAGGTATCTCTTCCCCTCTGTCTTCCTGGAAGATTCCAAGGACCCTTCAAATCTCTGCTGGGGCAGCCTCTCCTCTCAAAAGCAGATAAACCCAGTGCACTGCTTTTTGTGTAGTTTTTGTAACTCACAAGTATGAATATATGTGCATAGGCATCCTGGGTTGTAATCATCTATTTGATATTTTCTGCCTCTTTTGTTTCAAGCAAACAAAGTCAAATTCCCCAGGCCCAAATCATGTCACCTTCTCAGGAACACGGGCGGTGTGCAAGGGCCAGGGCTCCGGAAGGATATACCCTTGCCCCCCGCCATGCTGCCCACCACAGATGCCGGACCCCTCAGCACTGAGGAAAAATTGATTTGCATCATTTTCAACCACCCACTTTGTGGCATTTGTTAGCATAGCAAAAGAAAACCAGAACACTTTTACATGGTAAATTTATACATAGAAAAAGCAATATTCTGGAAAGGCAGCCATAAGGGATCCCAGAGGCTTTCTTGAGCCTCAAGATGTACGTGAGGATGATGGTTTCCTTTCCCCCTGTTTTCTTCTGTGCTCCCAGGCTGTGAAAATGTTATCTCTCATCCATCTGCATGTTGTCATAGATAGAAAAACCGGATACCAGGCTTTTGGAATTTGATCTAAAAGAAGCAGGGGCAGCCTTGCTGGTGCCGGGGAGGAAGGGGCTGGGCTTGCACCTTCTATTTTGGCACTGAAGTGCCTTAGGGGGTTTTTCTTGTCATTCTCTTGGGTTCCAAATGCCGGTACCATCATCTCCCCAGGAGGTGAGGTTTTGCGGTGCATTTTCTTGGCATTTCAAATCATCCCCTTTGAGAATTATTCATCTTACATGTTGTAAATTTATGTGCTATTTAAATTTAAAAACCAATTCTCTCTTGGCTTGCGTTATCTCCATTAAAGAAATGAAAATCTCCTGTTGGCTAAAGGGTTAACAGTGTAGCGTGAATTTTTTTTCCTTCCTTCCTCCTTGGCGATTCAGAACGTGCACGCATGTTCTCTGTTCCTTTCACAAAAAAGAATCAAGGCGAGGTGCCTAGGTTTTGAATGTGCATTCACTGTACATTCATAATAAAGTGAGCCGATGGCACATTCATGCCTGCTCCTTGATGTAAATGAAGAGCTGAATGAAAGTTTGGGGGACAGCTCACCTCCCAGAGAGCGATCCGTGCACCCTGAGGCCCGAGCAGTGATTCTTGAATTTCCTGGAGAAAAGTAGCTTTTCCTTTCTCCATAACAGCTGTCCCTTTCCCCTGCGTCTCGATAATCAGCCTGCTTTTTTAATTTTTTTTTTTCCCACACTGCCGTTGGATGAAAGATCCCGCCTTTGATTGAAATGGAATCTTCCACTATTGAGCCAGCCTTTGTTGAATGAGTCACCGCGGCGGCCGCCGATTGGCTGGGGCCGCTGGAACCCGGGATTGCCTGGCGCCGGCTGCAGGGTCTGCTTCATTCACAGAAACGCTGGCTCGCTCGCCGGCCCTTTCATTCACACAAACAGCATTTCATTCACATTTTGCTGTCTTTTTGTCTGCTTCTAATGAAGACCAGGGCCTGGGAATGATAGGGCATTTTTGCATTGGACCTGGGGGGGCTTGGACAGCCCCCACCACCACCTCTGGGGGGTCTGTTTGCTGTTGCTATGCTGGCCAGGGGCAGGGAGAGAGCCGGCGGCCTGCGACTGCTCTGCTAGGCCTGCGGCCCTGGGAGAGGAGCGGCTGTCCCTCGGCGCCCAGGACCCCACTGCTGGCCTCGCCTGTCGCCAGGAGTGGCACGCGCTGCCTCCTTCTGCACACAGCTCTGCCTGGGTCACATGTCTAGTCGAGGGTGTGAGGCGATTCGGGGGGACCACTTAACCGGAGAGAGGTAAATTGATTTGCTCGCACAGACCTGGGAACTTGGGCAGGGCGCAGTCTCTGTCTCTACGCAAGACACCCAGGGCCTGAGGCGAGGGGGGAAGTGGGGTTGAATCTCTGCAGCCCTCCTAGGGGCTGCCGGGACTCTGCTTCAAGCCTGAGGAAGGCCCTGCCTATTGCTTGCAGCTGACTCCTGAGAAGAAAGCCATTTCCCCCTCCCTTCTGCGTATTTGATATGGAACCAGAGCCTGCACTGCCCCCACCCCTTACTGCGGGACGCTAGGATTTCTGAGGGGCACGGAGATGTGCCTGTAGCATTTCTTAGGCATTTCCCCAAAGCTCGAACACATTCAGTTGGAAGAAAGCTGCAGACCAGCCCTCTTTTGGGGAATGGGCACCTGGAGCCCGTCCTCCAAGAAGCCCTCTCGGGTTTGGAAGTAGGTATTTAAGGGACCCCTGGCTGAGAATGACTGCTGGAAACGAGCAAAGGAGGGGGTACCTTAGCTGGCTCTGTGAAAGGAGTTCATATGCAGATTTTTTTTGGGGGGGTGGCGAGGAACCGCACTGCCACAAAACATTTGTCATGGCCGCTCTGTGGATTTGTAAAGAAAAAAGGGAGGTGAGGGAAAGGATAAACCTCAGGAAATTGCTATTTTCTGTTCACCTTGGAGCCAATATTCCCCCCTTTGGGGCTGGGGGAGGTTTTGAGGGTGGCGGGGGTAATTGAAAAATTCCTGCGGATTTCCAAATCCGAATTTAGGAGGATTTGCTGAAGCTCTTTTCTTAAAAATCCTTCGTCACATTTTAACGCCTCCCTGGCAGAGTCTGCTGGCGTGAGATGAGCGCAAGGGGGATACGAACACCCTCGGATGGAGAAATGCTTTTCAGAAAGTTCACGAGCATCTGAAGGAGCTGGATCTACCTTAGGCACAAATGCAGGGGGAGGGGGGATTGGGAGGTGAAAAATCAAAGGTTGGAAGAAATATCTGGGAAGGTAGAAAAAAGCAATTTGAGAATTGATTGGCTCTGGAGTGCTGTCAGTGGGTGTATGTGTTTTTTTTCTTTTTTCCCTTTTTTTTTTCTTGCTACAGGAAGTGATTTGCAGTGCTCACGGAGCCTTTGTTGAGAAGAGTCTGCTCTCCGACTGAGTCATGCTTTCGCTGTGAGCCACCCGAAGCAGCTGGGCGCGCATCGGAGGAAACTATGACTTTTGCACGGCCAGCGAGCTGCGGTCCGCAGCCGTCTCCCGGCCCGGGGCTGCGCGGCCCCCGCACGGCGGGTCGCTAAGGGCGGGCGGGCTGGTGCGGCGGCTTCGCGCCCCTGGGGCTGGCTGTCCCGGGCCGCTGCGTCCCGCCCGGGGGGCCCCAGGGTCGCCTGCTATGCGCAGCAGCCCGCGCCGGGGCCGGCTCCAGCAGCGCCCGGGCGCATGCGGCGAGCCCACGGAGGGGCATGCTTCCACGCACCAAGTACAACCGCTTCAGGAATGACTCGGTGACATCGGTCGATGACCTTCTGCACAACCTGTCGGTGAGCGGCGGCGGCGGCAAGGGCTCGGCAGCGCGCGCGGACCCGGCGGCGGCGGCCCCCTACCTGGTGTCCGGCGAGGCGCTGCGCAGGGCGCCCGACGATGGCCCGGGCAGCCTGGGCCACCTGCTCCACAAGGTGTCCCACCTGAAACTCTCCAGCTCGGGCCTCCGAGGCCTGTCGTCGGCCGCCAGGGAGCGGGCGGGCGCGCGGCTGTCGGGCAGCTGCAGCGCGCCCAGCCTGGCCGGCCCGGACGGCGCGGCGCCCCGCGGCCCCAGCGCCCCGGCCATGCGCGCCGCCAGGAAGGGCCGGCCGGGCGAGGAGCCTCCGGCGCGGGTCCCCCTCGCCAGCGAGCAGGTGCTGGGCGCCGGCGTCACCTACATCGTGAAGGTGGGTGCGGGCGTCGGCGGGGGCACCCGGGTGGCAGCGCCCTCCGCGGTGTCCCGGAGGCCCGGGCGCGCGCTCCAGCCCAGCCTCCCCGACTTGTCTGGGGTCGGGGCCCTGGGTCTCCCCTCTCCCCTCCCCCTTCCCCGGGTTCCGCTGTCTGGACGGGCCCGTGTCCTGTCCCTCTGGCACGTGTCCGCCCGCAGCCCCGCTGCCCCGAGCTCGCAGTCTCAGGGTCAGGCCTACCGAGGGCGCAGGGCGCACTCGGAAGCACCGGGCACCCCCACGCCGCACCCGCCTTGGCAGGGCGCTGCAAGCAGCGCCACTACTGTGTGTGCTGGGCTCAGGGTGGGCGACTGTCCTCACACTGAGAACTTCCAGGCGCGGTGTGGCTCTACTCGCTTGAACCTGCAGGGGCTGCTTGGGGGGGTCCATACAGTCCCGGAAGCATTGTTTGGGACCATTTCCCCCCCCCCCCCCGGAGCTGCCATTTAAATAGGCTAAAAGGGGTTGAATGTGTGTGTGTGTGGGGGGGGTGGGGGTGTCTCCCAGAGTCACGGACAGGAGATGTACTGCAAGAAAGACAAAAGCATGCCCGAGGGAGGTCTAGAGACTCCCTCCCAGAGGCAAACGTTTGGTGGTACTGAGGAGACAAATGTTGCCTCCAATAAGCTTTTTGCTCATCTCCTGCCTGGGACGCCCCACAGCTGGGTAGATACGGCAGACACGCCCCGGGTCACCTGTTATTTCTGTGTGGTTTTTCCAGAAAGGCTTCCTACTGAATAGAAATGAGACCTAAGATTGATGCCCGCAGTTTTGTCAATGGTATCGAGGACCTTCAGGGAGCCAGATCTGTACATATGGGAAACAGGTTTAGTTAAAAACCAAAACCAAAACCCAAAAAACTTGCAGGCCCAATCTTCAGACAGAAAAGCTACAATACTAAAGGGAAACAGTTCATCGTGTGAATTGTTCTTTCGTAGAAAGTATTTATGAATTGTGACCACCAGTGTTTAAAATGTGGCCTCTTCAGGCTGCTTTTAAATTTCAATCTCATTCAAAAATTAATTAAAGAAGATGGACTTAGGTCTTATCAGAAGAGATGAGGGTCAGTCTTAAAATAGCACATCTGGTTGAGTTTGTTGTAAAAGCAAGTGATGATTGTTTCAGACTCCTTTAAATTACATAACCAGGAGCCGGAGACAGAAAGAAAACAAATCTGAGCAAGAGAGCCTGACAACTTTGAGGTCAAGAAGTGCCACTGTAGCGTAGATCACATTTACTCTGTTAGTATAATTGTTAGTCTAATTGCTGTCTCCAGAGAAAAAAGAAGCCTGCATTTAAAATAGTGAAATAGACCTCAACAAAGCTTTTTAATAATTGCCACGTTAGAGAGGGTGGGCCTCTAATGGAGAATTCTCAAATGTAGGCTTTAAAGTTTTCCAAAAAATTCTTAGATTTGGGGCTAGGAATGTGGCTCCATAAGTGTGGCTCAGTACTAGAGCACTGCTTTCTGCTCTGCACCTGTGAGTCCCTGGGTTCAATTCCTGGCACCACAGGTTTTTAAATTAATTAATTAATTAATTAATTTTTTTAGGGCTTTTTTTCTTTGGCTTTTTGAAGAGTGAAGATAGACTTGTGGTTTAAATGGTTGGTTGTGATTGATTATTGATGAGCAAGCTGAGACCAGTCAGCTCCGTGTGGCCATTTGATTAATTTGGAGTATCACCCTCCCGTAGCTCGTACACAGGCTCAGGATTAGGGTGGCTGAGAGCACCTGGTTTGGGGTCCCTGCCATTCACAATGAAGAGGTGACAGCCAAGTGGGAATGTGCAGCATGACTGATGGTGCTATGCTGGGTCCGTCCCCGGCTGGGCATTGTGGGCTCATGTGAAAACCAGCTCGGTCATTGCTCTGGGATTTCCTGGAGAGATATGGAATCGCACAGGAAACGGACACTAGTGCTGGACAGTGTTTCGGCACGTGTCTGATTCTCACTCATCACCATCTGTGTTTCGGCCAGAGCCCAGTTTGCCTTGACTAGGTTCTTTTAAACCATAAACTCATTTTCTTGCAATTCACAAATGTGGAAAAATATTAATTAGATGTTATTTGCTGTTTTATCAAGTGACATTATTCTATTGCCTTTGAAGATTTCTGGTAGATCGAAGGGAGTGATCTTTATCATCTGACTATATATGAATTCTCAAAACTAAAGGCATAGTATTTTGGGAGATAATTTATTATTCTCTTTGATTTAAATTTATTTCTAAATTTAGGAAAACTCCCACATGTCTCCATTTTTTCCTGGAAGATTCATGTGCTGTTAATTATAGACTTTTCTCTCATAGAAATCTCTATTTACAACCAATATTAGATGACTATGCACACTATTTATTATTAAAGTATTTGAGCAGAATCTTCCTGGGTGAAAGTAAAAATGCAAAATATGAAAGTCTGGGGGGTTAGTCTCATCTAGGAAACACAGTTTATTTGCACAGCAGTTCGTAATATTAATTAATGAAACCTAAAATTGACAAATAGAAGAAATTTCTGAACAACATTAGAATTCGGAGCCTAGAGCATAATTAATTAGGGTTTCCAGTAGTCAGTTGAGTTGACTGTTAATAACAGCATGAGCTGATGAAAATAAGAAAGGCTCTGACTTACGTAACCCCTTGGGGTTCCTATTTATGCTGGGTGGCCTCATTCAGACACCTCAGTACCCCCTAAGTGATGCCTGTCATTTTATGTTTTTCCTTTTGGTGACATAAAAGGGACAGAGGAGAGAATAGGCCCTTGACAGGAAGGAAAAAAATTAATAGCAAAAAGAACAATGACTATTTTTACTTTGATTCATTTAAAGACCATTTTTAATGTGGACCTAAAAGCAGAACCAGGCATTGATTATACGGTTGCCCTCCAAGCAAGGACCCCAAGTGCCTGTTGGTGATGGGGGTCTATAGCAGGTTTTAAAGGGCCGTTTTGAAGTGCTGCGTCTGGGCCCACAGAGTGGGGGTTTTCCTTGGGAAGGAAGGGATGTGGGCACCGCGCTGAGGACAGCCTCTGGCAAGGTGGGAGAACTTTCTGATACCCAGCAGTGGGCAGCAGTGTGTGTGGTGCAGTCCGGATTAGCTGCTGGCTTGGCAAAAGGGGGTGCTGCAGCAAGACAAGGGGTCCTACTTCTGTAATGACACAACAGACCCCAAAATACCTAAGAAGTGAGCACATTTTGGGGCTCATTGGAGCGCCTTGAAAGAATCAGGAGGCCCCAGTGAAAGTACATGCATCTGGTGCTCCCCAGTCATCGAGACAGAAGATCTATCTACCTATGCAGGTGTCAGACTTGAACATGAACTTGGGAAGTTCAAGCTTTCAGTTATTCACAGATCTTACCTATAGAAATCTACTGAGTTACTTCCTTGAATGTTAGGTTTGTTTGGAAACCTAACTTTTTTATGAACACTCTGAAAATGATTGTACTTCTCTCACTTAGGAATCTGAGGCTATTTCGGGTGGTATAAGTTATTTATAAATGTCCTACTGCTTTTTATAGATGGTCTTTAGAAAATGCATGTAGCATGAATTCTTAATTGGTGTTTTTTCACTGGCTTCAATGTCCATACAAATATCTTAACTGGTTTTTTCCTTGTGAGATATTGCTTTAATCGTTGTAGGCAAAGGTCACGCTAGGTACTTATCAGCAAAGTTATTTCAAGTACAGTCAAAATATGTCATTATTTTTAAGTTATTAAAATTCTTCTTTTTCTTGGCTTTTGGGAAGCACCCAGCAGTGTTCAGTGCTTAGTCCTGGCTCTGTGCTCGGGGATCACTCCTACTGGGCTCAGTGGACCATAGCTGGGTGCCCGCGACTGAGCCAAGGCCAGCGTCCTGCCCTCTGTACCTCACTCTGGCCTCCAAAACATGTCGTGATGATGTCCAAAGTTTGTTCTAGTTTAGATTTTAAAAATATTCCTTGATACTAAGTAGAATGTTAAGTACTGATATTTTTCCTTAAAATTGTTGAGAGGCAGAGACACAGAATAGCAGGTGAGGTAAGCCTTGCACACAGCCTACATGCATTCAGTTCTGGGCACCCCAGAGGGTCTCCCAAGCACCGCCAGGAATGAAACCTGAGCCCTGGAGTAAGCCCTGAGCACTGCCAGATTTGGCCCAGAAACCAACAAACAAAAATTGTTGAAAAATATCTGATAGAGTGATAATGTATGTAAGTAATATCTAAATGATTTGAAAACAGTTTAATAAATTATTTTGAGATTTGTAGTACTGTAGCACTGTAGCACTGTCATCCTGTTATTCATCAGTTTGCTCGAGTGGGCACCAGTAATGTCTCCATTGTGAGACTTGTTACTGTTTTTGGCATATTGAATATGCCACAGGTAGCTTGCCAGGCTCTGCTGTGCGGGTGGGTTACTCTCGGTAGCTTACCCAGCTTTCTGAGAGGGACGGAGGAATTGAACCCAGGTTGGCCACATACCAGGCAAATGCCCTACCTGCTGTGCTATTGCTCCAGCCCTTGATATTTGTAGACAATATAAAATTTGACTTAAAAAAAGTGTGTAATCTCTTTTTTATGTGAGACAAGTATATTAGATATGTTAAATGTGTATACACACACCATACATACCACATATACACAAACATTGCTTAGATGTAGAAACCATATGTAACATAAATCCCATAACACATTGCATACCACCTACATACCATCCACATCCACACACACACACACAACATTCATGCATACATGACCCATTCAAACCAGAAATACTGCACACATAGTCATATACACCTGGCACAACACATATGTACTTTGTTTGTTCTTTTGTTATTTTTTGCTTTGTTTTGGCCACACGTGGCTGTGCTCAGGGCTTACTCCTGGCTCTGCTCATGGATAATCCCTGGCAGGTGTGTGGGGGGTCATATGGGGTGCCAGGGATCAAACCTGGGTCAGCTTCATGCAAGGTAAACACTCTATGCACTGCACTGTCACTCCAGCCCAACAGGTGACACTTTAAATGCCTTTTAAAAAAATTTGTAAAAAGTTTATAAAGTAGTTCACAATATTTAATTACATTTAATATTTGAACACCAATCCCACCACCATTACACCTTCTCACCACCATATTTCAGATGTCTCCATCCTGAAACTTTGGATGTCTTCAGACAGAAGTTTTCTATTTTTATTTTATATCCATATTTAGGGCTGAGCGATACCACCGTGTATCGCATTTGCCTTGCACATGGCTGACCCAGCTTTGATTCCTCCGTCCCTCTCAGAGAGGGCAGCAAGCTACCGAAAGTATCCTGCCTGCACAGCAGAGCCTAACAAGCTACCTGTGGCATTAGTCGAAATGCCAAAAACAGTAACAATAAGTCTCACAATGGAGACATTACTGGTGCCCACTCGAGCAAATCGATGAACAACAGTGGGGACGACAGTGCTACAGTGCTACATTCATATTTAAGGCAAAATATTAGGATGAGCTATGGATGAACTTTCATCTGTAAAGATTGAACTTTCCCTCTTCCCCCCAAGCCCCCCAGATTTTTAGGCCACACCTAGCAATTCTCACGGCTTGTTTCTGGTTCTGCACTCAGGAATCATTCCTGGTGGTGCTTGGGGGACGTGATGCAAGGTTGAACCCAGGTTGACCACGTGCAAAGTATAATCTTTCCAGCCCTAAGAATGGACTTCTTGCCTCAGTGCTTGCTATGGCTGTCATTTTTCAGGACCATGTGATAGGTGTCATTTAAGTAAAGTCCTGGGAATGGAAAATTTGGATCGTAAATATGCAACCCCAAAGTGAAGCTGACTTCCCAGCCAAGCCCTCTCCTAAGCATGTGAAGTCTGAGGCTCTGGATGGGTCATTGTTCCCTGTGGCTTGACAGGGGACCTGGCAGGTGCCAGCTCCCTGTGCCCTAGCTCCGTTCATTTGGTCATCTTATTTGTGGGGCTTGGAAGTTCAGCCTGCCTGTCTGGAGCCTCTCTGTCTCCTGTGATGCCCTAGGAGGGGTGTGCTGCCGGCCTTAGTCTGGTTCCTGGAACCTGGGGTACTGACTCAGGGCAGTGGTGAGTGACCTGGGAAGGCAGCTGCTTGCTCCGGTACCTCAGTCTGGGAGAGGAACCTGCAGTAGCTTGTGATGTTACCAGCTGTCCCGGGTCACACGCCTGTTAGGGACTGCGGCCTGTGCCAGACCCCAGGAGCCATGACCTAGAAATTTTGCAGGGGTCCTGAGGGCTCAGCATTTTAATTCAATTTAAGTTAATTTTGGTTTTGGGGGCAACATCTAGCTGTGCTCTCCTGACTCCGCGCTCAGGGATCACTCTTCGTCAGGCTGGGGGGACCATCTGAATGATGAAGATCAAACTTAGGTCAGCTGCATGCGAAGCAAACACCTTACCTGCTGTACTATCCCTTTGGCCCCAAGGATTCATCATTTTAGACGATAGTAGCCAAGCACAGAAGAAGTGAAACGGAATTATTATGTTTAGATGTAGATGGTTTTAGATGTATTGGAAAGAAGCAACAAGTTTTGTCTATTTCCCAGGGAAAGGACAAGGGAATAAAAAGACAGTATAGAACAGCTGGAATATAGAGTATATAAAGAATATATTCATGGAATTTATTATTTTAAATATCACTTAAGGGGCTGGAACGATAGCACAGCGGGTAGGGCATTTGCCTTGCACGCGGCCGACCCGGGTTCGATCCCCAGCATCCTATATGGTCCCCTGAGCACCGCCAGGAGTAATTCCTGAGTGCAGAGCCAGGAGTAACCCATGTGCATCGCCAGGTGTGACCCAAAAAGCAATAAATAAGTAAATAAATATCACTTAAGCATTAAGAAAGAGAGTAGCTACAGAGAGACTGTGTATATATGTATGTATGTATGTATGTATGTATAAAATTACATAGCAGGGGACTGGAGCAATAGCACAGCGGGTAGGGTGTTTGCCCTGCACATGGCTGACCCCGGTTCGATTTCCAGTATCCCATATGGTCCCCTGAACACTGCCAGGAGTGATTCCTGAGTGCAGAGCCAGGAGTAACCCTGTGCATTGCCAGGTGTGATCCAAAGAAAAGCAAAAAAAAAAAAATTATAGCAGGAAGGCAGTTGGCCATGGGGAAGGGTGTGCATCTTTGCCATAAGCCTTACAAATTGACTTTGACCTTGCAAGTTCACGGTTCTGGTGGTGCCCATGGTCAGCTGAGGTGCATTCAGCGTATGGCCCTAGCACCATCTTTGCTGACTTTCCCCTGAAATCCTCTGAACTTCAGATGAGTACAAATAAACAGAATGGCACTGTGGTGGAGGGAACAGAGTTGGTTCCCCAGATCCATAACTGAGTTTCTGGTTCAGTGATGTGCATCATGGCTGGGCATCCCCAGGGAAGGCCACCTGCGTCACGTGCCTGGCAGGAGAAAGGACCGTGGCTGGTCTTCAAGGCAAACTGGTACCTTACTGAACAAGCTTTTGTCCCTGAGCGTGGGATGGTTCCCACAGGACAGGAGAAGTGCCAGACGTGGGAGGTGGGCGTGTATGGTCAGCCAGCCTGAGGCTGTGGTTTGCTTCCACTCTTGCCTAGGTAGAGGACAAAGCTTAGTACAGCCATGGTATCTTTGGTGCTTGGATTCAAGCCCCAGTGTTGTCTGGCGACTCCATAGCTGGTCTGGAAAGTTCGACCACCTACCAGTGGAGATCTGGATTTCCAAGCTACTTGGGAGTTGTTGGAAAATAAGGGAGAAGCCACAAGTAGGGAGAGCGGAGGGGTGGAGCTGAGCCATCCTACCCTTGGCATCCTTATCACCCTTTCTGGGAAAGCACCAGAGTACATTATGGTTATGTATCTTGTGTTAGGTGAGAAGTTGTCACCTGAACTGTGTTGTTCTTCTTGAAGAAGCCCCTTGAAGCCCCTTGAAGAAGCCCCTTCTGCCCTCAGCTACCGAGTGGGCAGGAAGAGAAACACATCTTTTTGTGGGTGTGTGCCACACCTAGAGACACTCAGGGGCAATTCCTGACAGTTCTTGCGGGAATCATATTCCCCCATATTCGACTCTGGGGATCGAATCAAGGTTGGCCACATCTAAGACAAGCACCCTACCCACTGTACTATCGCCCCAGACCCAAGAAACAAATCTTACGTGCCATATTTGAAGAATTTACAATGGCCTGAACTCTCTAAACACAGTTGATCTTGGCCTCCCCCCAACCTCCTGCCAGTGATGCTCCCCACTGAGATCCTTCTGACAAACTTCATTTGATCAAATTCCATTAGCCAGAATGGTTTGGCAGCCTAATGGGACCTGTGGACAATATGTTTAACACCATTGCTTTCAGACTCTGCAAAGCTTCAGAATTTCTGATGTCATGCGCCCAAAGAGAAAGCTTCTGTTTAAAGCAATCTGAAAGTCCCATCATGAAGTCCCATCATGGTGAAGAAGGTTCTTGCTGAAAAGCACCAGTTTACTGAGTTCCTGATGTTTTCCCCACAATGCTAGTTACCTCGTAGGATGAGGTCATGAAAGTATGACTCTCTGGGGGTGCTCTCTGTGTCCAAGCCACCCCCTTCAGTCACACCTGGGTCCCTTCTGGGTATGAGTAGTGTATGAACACAGGGTCACTGACCCTGCAGAGCCTTTAACCTTCCAGGACCTGATGCCTGCTCTCAGAGCAGCCTGAGCAGAGCACTGCTGAGTCAGGCTTCCAAATCCACACAGCTTTGTCCCAAAATGTCCTGGGAGAAGAGAATGGGTGAATGAGCTTTCGTCCTGGAACATGGGATGGTTTCCACAGGACAAGGGAAATGCCAGCTGTGGGAGGTGGGAGCGCATGGTCAGCCAAGCTTCAGCAGCCCTACGGAGACTCCTTTCTTTGGTTCCTGACTCAGCTCACACTGACCTTGCTCCACCCTTGTTCCCTGAGCCTTGTCTTGCTCCCCTTTCTTCTGTAAACATACCCTTAGACAAGAGAAATATTTGCAATAGGGGAATTTTAAAAATGCACATAGCATGCAAAATAGAGCAACAGAGAAGGAGGGATTATGGTTAAATGAGCACTCATCATCCAGTTTAAAACAGGCTCAAGACCACTGGCACCTCTTTCCCAAATCAAGGACTTCCTCCTTGGTGCTATCACAGAACTCAAGGTTTGGGTGAATAGGTGGCAGGGCGGGGCTTTAATACGTGTTCCAAATACAGCAGGGCACTGTTAGTGTCTGATGTGTTCAATCATCCATTTGACTTTAGGGCCCCTGGGAGGGCATCAGGCAATCCAGAAGACCTGTCCTTGTCAGGGCGGATGATGACTTCGCCCAGCTATTCGGATGCTTTCTTGAGGTGACTAGCTCTTTCCAGAGCAGGGGTTTTACCTTACATTCTCTCAGGGTCTGTGGACATCCCATGCCCTAACTCCACAGAGCTTTCTCCAGCAGCTGGGTGACTATTAGGGAAATGGATGCCCTTTTGAATTTTGTGATTACTTAGGTTCTAAAGAATAGTAGAGCTAATCCGGTGTGCAGGTATATAGAGATTTGTTGTAAGGGACTGGCCTATATGATTATAGGTACAAAGAAGTCCCAGAGTCTGTAGGATGAGTGGGCAAGCTTCAGATCCAGGAAACCTGATATTTTATTTTGAGTCAGAAGGCAGGAAAAAACAATGTCCTCATTTAAAGGCAGGCAGGCAGGAAGAAGTTTCTGTTATTTAGGCGGGGTCAGCATTTTTTTGCATCAGGCTTTCAGATGATGGCACAGGCCCCACCTGCATTCAAGTGGGTGATCTATTTTACTCAGTCGATTAGTTTAAATGTTAACCCCGTCTAAAATATCTTCACCAAAACATCTAGAATCACTTTGATTTACATGGGTGCCCTGTGATCCAGTTAAGCTGCCATATAATGAAGCATCACAAGCAAATACACAAGCTTTTGAAGTCTAGATTGAACCACTAGTTGACCCAAAACACTTAGGGAGATTTGTGCTCCTTGGGCGAATGGAGATGAGTGAGAAGTGACAAAAGACATGACCTGGGTTTCAGGTTTCCTTACTGTTCTTTTGGTACCAAGTGGAGGCATGTTTAATTTAATTTAAGCAAATTTGTTTTTGTTTTTGTTTTTGTGTCACATCTGGAAGTGCTCAGGGCTTACTCCTACCTCTCTTCTCAGTTATCACTCCTGGTGGGACTTGGGGTACCATGTATGATACTGAGGATCCAACCCACATGGGCTGTGTGCAAGGCAAGGGCCCTACCTGCTGTATAGTCTCTTTGGCCTCATGAAGACTCTTCCTCCTTAGCAGCTTCATAGCCCTCATCAGCCTATTGACTTCTTAATTGTTGAGGAAAGGTCTCACCCTCTTTAGCCATCTGTCATGAATGTATTTTCCCACAATAGGACAATTACTATTCATCAGTATTTTATTTTATTTTGGGAAAAAAGGGAGAAAAATCTAACAGATTCCTGTTTATATTCGATGCCAGTAGCAAGGAATAAAGAGGGCATGTGGGAGTCACATTGCCGATGATATTGCAGATGAGTAGGGATGGTACTAGAATAGAGTCTCTAAAGGAATCTATGGAAGGACCAGGAGATTGTAGAGCAGTCAGACATATACCATAGTCTGGTACCATGTGGTCCACCAGCACTTTGAAATGCAGTGTTGAGGTCCTAGAGAACTGCCAGAAGCAGCCCTGGGGGGCCCTGACACTTCTGCCTTGGCCAGATATCATCAGTACTGCAAGGCTTGAACAGCACCTCATCCTTGCACGGTATGGCACCGTGCGGGCTAAGAATTTCCCGAAGGTCCACCTGGGCCTCCTAAGCTCTGCTGGGAGTTCCTGTCAAAAGAAATGAACATCGTCTGAGAAGACGGTGCTTATGTGTGCAGAAGTGCTCACCTCTCTCTTCTCTCTTCTTAGCTCTCACTCTTTGTGGTCAAGGATAGGGAGAGAAATAAAAATCACATTGTTATTGCAAACCACAATACCCCAAAGGAGAGAGAAATAGAGAGAGAGAGAGAGAGAGAGAGAGAGAGAAAGAAAGAGAGGGAGAGAGGGAGGGGGAGAGAGAGGGGAGACAGAGCGGGAGGGGAGAGAGAGAGAGAGAGAGAAGAAAAGTGCCTGCCATAGAGGCAGGCAGGGGTTGGGGGGTGATGGGAGGGAACCTGGCAGCACTTGTGCTGGGAAATATACACTGGTGGAGGGATGGGTATTGGAATACTGTATGACTGAAATCTCATAGCAAACAGCTTTATAAGGTGTACCTCACAGTGAATCTCACAGTGATTCACTGTAGCACTGTCGTCCCGCTGTTCACCGATTTGCTCGAGCAGGCACCAGTAATGTCTCCATTGTGAGACGTTGTTATTATTTTTGGCATATTGAATATGCCATGGATAGTTTTCCAGGCTCTGCTATCTGGCAGGATATTCTGGGTAGCTTGCCGGGCTCTCTGAGTGGGACAGTGATTCAATAATAAAAAAATTCTGTTGTTGCTGAACATGGAGTCTGGAGAGAATGAAAGGGGTGAGGGGCACAACTGAGTTTTGGGTAGACTATTTTATCTCTCTGGGGAACAGATCAGAAAAATAGCAGTGAAAGGAGAGGCATTTAGGATTCGGGGAGGAGGGATGGAGAAATAACTGTGATTGGGACCGGATTTGCATCTGCACAGGTCCATCCACTGTAACACCTCTTCAGTGAAGCATGTCTTTAAAAATATTTTTTAAATTAGTCACCGTAAAATTGCAAAGTTATTAATTATTTGGCTTCAGGCATACATTGTTCAACACCAACCCTTCACCAGTGCCCACTTCTCTCCCCTCACTGCCTCCCACCTGATAGTCTGCCTTGACAGGGCACTTTTTAAACATATATAAGTTTTTGCGTTCTGGTTTACTGTACTGCTGCCAATACATAACACTTTACTACCTCCCGGCACCTCCCGTTTGATCTTCCCTCCCCCTTGGTTGCTGCCTCCTCCCTGTCCTATACCCCAGCACCCTCAGGTTTCCTACTGACTACCAGTTCTCATGTTTTTTGTTTTCACTGTCCTTGGACAGTCATTATTTTCTCGTTTTGTTTCCATTTTTTTTGAACCCTTATTTTGGAAGGTGGGGAGGAGGGGACACACTGTGCAGTGCTCAGGGGTTACTCCTGGCTTTTCACTCAAATTTTCTCCTGACTGGCTCAGGGGACCATGTGGGGTGCTGGGAATTGATTGAGCTCTGGTCATCTGTGTGCGAGGCAGGCGCCCTCCCCACCGTGCTGTCGCTCCTGGCCCTGCCCATTATGCTTCCTCGTATCCTCTGAGAGAAGTCATTCTGTGCCCGTCTCTTCCCCGCTAACTGGGGAAGCATGTCTTGTCATGCATCAAATCTGCTTTTATTGTTATGTCAAAGTTATCTGTTATAATTCTTTATAATATCACACAAGAGCAGCAGCATCTGCCCGGCTAAAGGTTTAAGAAAATACCCACTGTTGGGTCCCTGTCATTAGGAGCCTCTCTGCTGATAAGGGTTTCGGGTAAGTGTGTCCTGACCCGGGCCGCCGTCCATGCTGGCTGAGGGATTAACAGGGAACATCTGTGCTCATAAGTGGTGGATGAAGGTTTGCTCTGACCAGGAACGGGGTACAGGATCATTTTCTCAGTGAGAGCTTTCTCTTCCTCTCCCCTTTGGGGTATGAATGTAATCATGTCTTGTTTTCCTTATATCTCATTAGGACGTAGGGACATTGCTTTGATTTTGACATAAACATAAGTTAAAAACTAATCTTGCAGGTTTTAATTGACCTTTTGGAATGTGGTTTTGGAGCATAAATGCATCTTTGGTTTTTGAGGCACATTTTGAGCTCTGTTCTGCTAAAAGAATTCTGTGGGCACTGTTCTTTCTAGGTGCTAACAGCTGTACAACCTATCTAAGTTTTTTTTTTAAGCAGGGATTGGGCCATTCCCTGGAGGTGCTGAGCGGCCAGTACTGGCTCTGTGCTCAGGAGCAACCTCTGGCAGGTCTCAGGGCACAATGTGTAGTGCTGGGCTTTGAACTGGGGATCACAGCATGCAAGGCAGCCTCCTTACTAGCTCTTCAGACCACCCTACCCAAGTCTTTACAGTCTGTCCTATGGATGGAACGCATTAGTAGAAGACCCATGAATTAAAAAAGTCTTTCTCTTTAAAACTAAATATGGAGGTTTTCAGTAAGAGCACGAACATCCATAATAACCACAAGTGATCTCCACTAAGTTAAGATTATCAGACAGACCAAATTTCACTGTTTTTTTTTTTTCCAGTTAGAAAGCTCAATTCCCAAGCACTTTCCTCTGCCTCCATATCTTGTTAAAACATGATGGGTTTATAGAAAAGAACAGAGGGGTTGGAGATAGCAACACATAATTTTTTTAATTGAATCTCCATGAGATACACAGTTACAAAGCTGTTCCTGATTGGGTTTCAGTCAGACAATGTTCCAACACCCATTGCCCCACCAGTGTGCATTTCCCACCAACAGTGTCCCCAGTTTCCCTCCCACCACTCCCCCCACCTGCCTTTTATTGCACTTTTCTTCTTTCTCTCTCTCTCCTTTTGAGAATTACGGTTTGCAGTACAGGTATGGAGAGGTTATCATATTTGCCCCTTTCCCTTCTTTCAGTGCTCGTTTTTGTCTAGAGTGGTCATCTCCAACTGTCATTGTCAAAGTGGTCCTTCTCTGTCCTAGCTGCCCTCCTCTGACCCCACTTGGGGCAAGCTTCCAACTGTGGAACAGTTCTCCTGGACCTCATTTCTACTGTCTTTGGGTATTACTCTCCCACTACACACTTTTACAGCCTGAAAATGAGCGCAGTCATTCTTTGTCTCTTCCTCTGACTGATTTTAAAAACTTTTTTTTTCTTTTCGGGTCACATCTGGTGGTGCTCAGGGGTTGCTCCTGGCTCTGCACTCAGGAATCACTTCTGGTGGTGCTCAGGAGACCTTCTGAGGTGCCGAGGACCAAACCTGGGTTGGCCTCATGCAAGGCAAATGCCCTCCCCGCTGGGCTATCGCTCCGATCCCCCTCTGACTGATTTAACTCATCATGATCCTCTTTATGCCTATCTGTCGCTCTTGACATGCAGGAGTCACCGGGCTGACGGGAGGCAGCCGTGACAGCTCTCCTCTCTCTGCTCGTTGCTTGTTATTGGCATGGTCTCCGAGGAGACAGGCGGCCTCAGAGGGAGGTGAGTAAGTGGAGGTGGGAGAAAGACTCGCGCTCCAGGAGCGCTTTGGAGAGATAGCTTGTTTGTTGCGAGCAGGGTCAACCTTATATACTGTAAAGGGCAAGAAACAAACATCTTAGGGGGACTTCCAGAACATATTGCACAAAGTAAATAACGCACTTGCACAAAGTAAGAACAAGGTAAAACAGGAGGTTGATTCTTTTTGGCTGGAGCCCCATTTGCTCGACAGTCCCCTGCATTGTTTTACTGAGCTCACATGTACTCGAGGGGCGGGGGACCGTTGCAGGGAAGCCAGAAGGGAGCTTCAGGGGAGGGGCTGCCTATTGCTCAATCTCACCCCTGGCTGGCCCCAACTGTGCTTCACAACATGTCCTACATCTATCCACGTATAATAAAAATTTGTGACTTCAGTTATCTTGGTCGCTGCATAGTATTCCGTTGTGTAGTTGTACCATAGTTTATTCAGTTGTCTGTTCTTGGGCACTTGAGTTTTTTCCAGATTCCACTATTGTGAATAATGCTGCAATGAACATAGAAACATAGATGGTGTTTCTGGGTTCCTAAGGTATATTCCTAGGAGTAGGTCATTATTTCTGGGTCATATGGAAGCTCAAGTTCTAGATATTTGAGAATAGCCATATTATTTTCCAAAAGGGGGTGGTCCACTCAGCATTCCCACCAACAGTGAAGGAGAGTCCCTTTATCCCCACATCCACATTTGCACTGGTTGTTCTTTTTTTTTTTTTTTGTTTTGCAGTAACTTTTGTGCTTTATTTTCTTTCTTTTTTTTTTTTTAAATTTATTTATTTTTAATTAGAGAATCACCGTGAGGGTACAGTTACAGATTTATACACTTTTGTGCTTATACTTCCCTCATACAAAGTTTGGGAACCCATCTCTTCACCAGTGCCCATTCTCCACCACCCGTAAACCCAGTGTCCCTCCCACCCTCCCCAATCCCATCTCCCCCCCACCCCACCCTGCCACTGTGGCAAGGCATTCCCTTCTGTTTTCTCTCTCTAATTAGCTGTTGTGGTTTGCAATAAAGGTGTTGAGTGGCCGCTGTGCTCAGTCTCTAGCCCTCATTCAGCCCGCAACTCCCTTCCCCCACATGGCCTTCGACTACAATGTAGTTGGTGATCGCTTCTCTGAGTTGACCTTTCCCCGGAACGTGAGGCCAGCCTCGAAGCCATGGAGTCAACCTCCTGGTACTTATTTCTACAGTTCTTGGGTGTTAGTCTCCCACTCTGTTATTCTATATACCATAGATGAGTGCAATCTTTCTATGTCTGTCTCTCTCTTTCTGACTCATTTCACTCAGCATGAAACTTTTCATGCCCATCCACTTGACTACAAAATTCTTGACCTCCTTTTTTCTAACAGCTGCATAGTATTCCATTGTATAGATGTACCAAAGTTTCCTCAACCAGTCATCCGTTCTGGGGCATTCGGGTTTTTTCCAGATTCTGGCTATTGTAAACATGCACTGGTTGTTCTTGTTCTTTTTGATGTGTGCCAGTCTCTGCGGTGTGAGATAATACTTCATTGTTGTTTCGATCTGCATCTCCCTGATGATTAACGATGTACAGCAGTTTTTCATGTGTAGTTTGGCTATTTGTATTTCTTCTTTGAGGAAGTTTCTCTTTACTTCTTCTCCCTATTTTTGATAGGATTGGATGTTTTGTTTTTATAAAGTTCTACCAGTGCTTTATATATCTTGGATATGGACCCCTGATCAGATGGGTATTAGGTAGATAATTTTTCCCATTCCATGGGCTATCTTTGTATCTTGGTCACCATTTCTTTTGAGGTGCAGAAGCTTTTTAGTTTAATGTAGTCCCATTTGTTTATCTTTGCTTCCACTTGCTTGGTCAGTGGTGTTTCATCTTTGAAGATGACTTTATCTTCAGTGTCATGGAGGGTTCTGCCTACATTTTCCTCCATACCTTATGGATTCAGGTCTGATGTTGAAGTCTTTAATCTTCTTTGATCTGACTTTTGTATATGGTGTTAGATAGAGGGCTGAGCTCATTTTTTTTGCATGTAGCTGTCCAGTTTTGCCAGCACCACTTGTTAAAGAGGTTTTCCTTGTTCCACTTCATATTTCTTGCACCCTTATCAAAGATTAAATGATCATATATCTGAGGGTGTGTGTCAGATATTCAACCCTATTCCATTGGTCTGCAGGTCTGTTTTTATTCCAATACCATGGTGTTTTAATTACTACTGCTTTGTAGTATAGTTTGAAGTTGGGGAAGGTGATGCCTCCCATCTTCTTTTTTCCAAGAATTTCTTTAGTTATTTATGAGACTTTATTGTTCTATATGAATTTCAGGAGTGTTTTACCTATTTTTTTAAAAAATGTCATGGTAATCTTTGTAGGGATTGCATTGAATCTGTGTAATGCTTTGGGGACTGTATAGCCACTTTTTTTTATAAATTAAAAAAATTAAAAAAAAATTAATGAATCACTGTGAGGTACAGTTACCGACTTAGAAACTTTTGTGCTTGTGTTTCAGTCATACAATGATCGAGTAACCATCCCTCCACCAGTGCCCATTCTCCATCACCAATAATCCCAGTATCCCTCCCACCACCCCCACCCCATACCCCCCCTGACCTCACCCCGCTTCTGTGGCAGGGCATTCATTTTTTGCTTTTCCTCCCATTTTGGTTTGTTTTTGTTTTTTTGCTTTTTGGGTCACACCCGGCGATGCACAGGAGTTATTCCTGGCTCTGCACTCAGGAATTACTCCTGGCAGTGCTCAGGGGACCATATGGGATGCTGGGAATCGAACCCGGGTCGGCTGCGTGCAAGGCAAATGCCCTACCTGCTGTGCTATCACTCCAGCCCTCTCCCTCCCATTTTGGATGTTGTGGTTTGCAATATAGGTATTGAGTGGTCATCCTGTTCAGTCTATAGTCTACTTTCAGCTCGCATCTCCCATCCCGAACAGGCCCTCCAAGCATCCTTTATTTGGTGTTCCCTTCTCTATCTGAGCTGCCCTTTCCCCCAGCATGTGAGGCCGGCTTCCAAGCTGTGGAGAAAACCTCCTGGTCCTTATCTCTACTATTCTTGGGTGTAAACCTTGCATTCTGTTACTTTATATTCTACAAATGATTGCAATCTTTCTATGTCTGTCCCTCTCTTTCTGACTCATTTCACTTAACATGATACTTTCTATGTTGATACATTTATATGAAAATTTCATGACTTAATCTTTTCTAACAGCTGCATAGTATTCCATTGTGTAGATGTTCCAAAGTTTCTTTAATCAGTCAACTGTTCTAGGACACTCGGGTTTTTTTCCAGATTCCGTATAGCCATTTTGACAATGTTAATTCTCCCAATCCATGAACAGGGTGTGTGTCTCCATTTCCTTATGTCTTCTTTTATTTCTTGAAGTAGTGTTTTGTAGTTTTCTTTATAGAGGTCCTTTACCTACTTAGTTAAGCTGTTTCCAAGGTACTTGATTTTCTGAGGCATGATTGTGTATGGGATTGCTTTTTGCATATCACTTTCTTCTCTTTCAATACTTGCATATAGGAAAGTCATGGACTTTTGGGTATTGGCTTTTTACCCTGCCCCTTTACTATGGAAACATATTGTTTCTGGATCTTTTTAAAGTCTTTAGGATTTTGTAAGTGTAGTATCATGTCATCTGCAAATGGTAATAACTAAACTTCTTCTTTTCCTATCTGGATGCCCTTGATATATTTTTGTTGCCTAACTGCTGTGGCAAGTACTTTCAGTACTCTATTTAAAAGTGGCGAGAATGGGCATTCTTTTCTTGTGCCTGATCTTCGAGGAAAGGTTTTTAGTTTCCCCCCATTGAAAATTATGCTCGCTGTGGGCTTGTGGTGGATGACTTTGACTATATTGAGGAAAGTTGCTTCAACTTCCATTTTGTTGAGAGTTTTTATCATGAATGGTTGCTGGGTCTTGTCAAATGTTTTCTCTTATCATTTCTTTTGTTGATATGTTATAGTATGTTGCTTGACTTGCCTTTCATTCCCCAGGCAAATCCTACTTGTTCATGGTGTACAATCTTTTTGATGAGTTGTTCAGTTCTACTTGTTAGTTTTTTGTTGAGGTTCTTTGCATCTATGTTCATTAGAGACAGCACTGTAGCACTGTCGCACTGTCATCCCGTTGTTCATCGATTTGCTCGAGTGGCACCAGTAACATCTTTATTGTGAGACTTGTTGTTACTGTTTTTGGCATATTGAATACACCACGGGTAGCTTGCCAGGATCTTCTGTGTGGGCAGGATACTCTCAGTAGCTTGCCAGGATCTCCTCTGAGAGGGATGGAGGAATCGAACATGGGTCGGCCACATGCAAGGAAACGCCCTACCCGCTGTGCTATCGCTACAGTTCAACTGTTCAGAATCCATATATAACTAGACTTTGTAGAATAGTTTGCAATTCTGCTATCAACGCAGTGCCTATTAGTCATAAATGTTCAGAATCCATATATAACCATATATAACCATATATAATCCATATATGGGTACTGTTTGATAGCGGAATTCCAAACTATTCCACGTAGTCTGAGCTAAATCTATCAAGTGATGGAAGGAACTATCTTTCTTCATCAGATATCGACCTGTAATTATCTTTTTGTGTGGTGTCTTTGTTTTTTTTTGGTATTAGGGCAATATTTTCCTCATACAAACTGTTTGGGAATGTTTCTGCTTCTTAATTTTTTAAAAAAAGTTTGATAATGATTGGCAGTTCGTTTTCTTTAGGGGTTGAAAGATGGTTGGAAGCTTGCCAGCCACGTGTGTGTGTGTGTGTGTGTGTGTGTGTGTGTGTGTGTGTGTGTGTGTGTGTGTAGGTGAAAGGCATTTATGATAGAGAAGGAACCAGTATGACAATAGTAGTTAGAAAGGTAGAAATGATCACTCTGGACAAGAACTGAATGTTGAAAGCAGGTAAAGGGATATACATAATAACTTTTCAGTATCTGTATTGCAAACCATAATGAGAGAGAGAAAGGGAGATAATGAGAGAGAGAGAGGGAAAGAGAAAGTGCCTACCATAGTGACAAGTGGGAGGTTAGGTGGGGAAACTGGGGACATTGGTGGTGTAAAATGTATCCTGGTGAAAAAAAAAAGGGAAATAAAGGTTTGAAAGAATTCACTCATGAATCTTTCACTAGTGAGTCCATCTGGGCTAGGATTTTGTTTTGGGGAAGACTTTTGATTATCATTTACATTTCCTCAATAGAGATAGGTCTATTCAGGTATTCCAAATCTTCTTGGTTCAGCGTTGGGAGGTTAAGAAATCCAGGAATTTATACATTTCTTCAAGGTTCTCTTATTTCTTGGCATACAGATTATAAAAGTAATCTCTAATAATACTTTGAATTTCTATGGTGTCTGTTGTGATGTCCCCCTTTTCATTTTTGATTCAGTTTATTGGTTTTTTTCCTCTCTGTTTCATTGTGAGTCTTGCTAGTGGGTTTTTTTTCTTCCGAAATTGCTTATTTTCTCAAAGAACCAGCTCTTGCTCTCATTGATCTTTTGGATTGCTGTTTGGAATTCCAACTTGTTAATTTCTGCTCTAAGTTTTATTATTTCCTTCCTCCTTCTGGTTTGTACTCCTTTTTTTTTTTTGAAAACCCAATAAAATTTAACAGAACACAACCAAAATGACTGGTACAATAATGAGACAGAAAGACAAAAACTAGTTGAAATAATAATGGGGAAAATTCAATACATAAAGTATATTATACATCATTCTCTTTAAGACCCAGGTCCTTGAACTGTAGGCTCCAAAGGCATATAATGTTCCTCCCTCCCTCCCTCCCTCCCTCCCTCCCTCCCTCCCTCCCTCCCTCCCTCCCTCCCTCCCTCCCTCCCTCCCTCCTTCCTTCCTCCTTCTTTCTTTCTTTCTTTCTTTCTTTCTTTCTTTCTTTCTTTCTTTCTTTCTTTCTTTCTTTCTTTCTTTCTTTCTTTCTTTCTTTCTTTCTTTCTTTCTTTCTTTTTCTTTCTTTTTTTAAAGAAATATTTTATTGAACCACCATGAAAAAAAGAAAAAAAATACAAAGCTTTCAGGTTTAAGTCACAGTCAAATACTGATAAAACCACCATCCCTTCACCAGTGCACCCGTTCCACCACCAAGAAACCCAATACACCCCCCTCCCACCCCACCCCCCACCTAAGTAGCTAATGATATTCCCATTAATCTCTATATATATTGAGTACATTCCATATTTCCATACAAAACTCACTATTATTGAGTGGAAATTTTTCCCAACAATCAGGCCTACTGAATAGGCATCATCTAATAATTTCTCTTCATTGCTAAGAGTGAAGACTTTGAGTCCGCGCGGCCGCTATTGCAGCCGCGAGATTTTGGGTTTCTAATATTTTAGCTCAGTTCACAGTCAAAATGGATGGCTGCAAGAATCCGCTCTGGTGCCAAAATGGGTTAGGAGACCTCAGGATCACAGTCTATAGGCGCGGAGTGTCTGCTTCTCAAGCCGCGGCTCCGGTTCATCTCTGGGCGGAAGGTGCGCTGGGAACGCCCCCTCTCCCAGGACCACCTACAGGCTACATCACTAAAGAAAGTCCTACCTCCTGGTTGAGAGGTCTTAGAGGGTGGCTCTTACCACGTGGCTGCTACCGCTGCCGCCATTTTCGCTCAGAAAAATGGGGTGGAGAGGGAAGAAAATCCCTCCCCGGGCTGCACGAGGTTGTAGCTCAGTTCACAGTCAAAATGCATGGCTGCAAGAATCCGCTCTGGTGCCAAAATGGGTTAGAAGACCTCAGGATCACAGTCTATAGGTGCGGAGGGTCTGCTTCTCGTGCCGCGGCTCCGGTTCATCTCTGGGTGGCTGGTTTGTACTCCTTTTGTTGATCATTTTCCAAGATCTTAAGCTATAAAGTCATTTATGTGACTCTTCCTTCCTGATGACTGCTGGCAGAGCTATAAACTTTCCTCTTAATACTGATTTTGCTGTGTCCCACAAGTTCTGGTATCTCGTGTCCTCATTCTTATTTGTTTCCAGGAATCTTTTGATTTCCTCCCTAAGCCATTGGTTGTTCAATAATGAGTCATTTAATGTTTGATTCTCGATTTCTGTGTCGGATTAACTTCTATTTTGGGTGCATCATGGTATGAAAAGAAAGTTAATACAATTTCCATTCTTTTGATTTTATGGAGGTATGATTTGTGGTCCTGCATGTGGTCTTGGAGAATGTCCCACGTACACTGGAGAAGGATATATATTCAGATTTTTGGGGATGAAAGGCCAGCTGTGTGTGTGTGTGTGTGTGTGTGTGTGTGTGTGTGTTTACTAACTACCTCTCTACAATTTCTTCCCTCAAATAAAGTATTTCCTTGCTGAGATTTAGTCTAGTTGATCTATCAAAGGATAACAAAGCAGTGTTGAAATCTCCAAATACTGTTTTACTGCTATCAATGTCTCTCTTAAAGTCTATTAGAAGTTGTTTTACGTATTTTTCTGGTCCCTTATCGTAGCACTGTAGCACTGTCATCCTGTTGTTCATCAATTTGCTCGAGCAGGCACCAGTAATGTCTCCATTGTGAAACTTGTTGTTACTGTTTTTGGCATATCGAATACACCACGGGTAGCTTGCCAGGCTCTGCCATGTGGGCAGGATACTGTCAGTAGCTTGCCGGGCTCTCCGAGAGGGACAGAAGAATCAAATCCAGGTCGGCTGCGTGCAAGACAAATGCCCTATGTGCTGTTCTATTGCTCCAGTCTGATCTGATCTCAGTCCCTTATTAGGTGCACATATATTTAGAAGTGTGAGTTCTTCCTGATGTTAAAGATCCTTTGATCATTAATAACTTTATCTTACAACCTTTTTATAACCTTCAGCCTGAAGTCTATAATGTCTGATACTCGTATGGCCACCCTGACCTCTTTGAGGGGTGTGCTTTCTTTTTTTTTTTTTGCTTTTTGGGTCACACCCAGCGATGCTCAGGGGTTACTCCTGGCTCTGCACTCAGGAATTACTCCTGGCGGTGCTTGGGGGACCATATGGGATGCCGGGGATCGAACCCGGGTCGGCTGCGTGCAAGGCAAACGCCCTACCCACTGTGCTATCGCTCCGGCCCCGAGGGGTGTGCTTTCTTGAAGAATTGTTTTCCAACTTTTTAACTTTTTCCCCTAAATTTTATTTTATTTTTATAAAGTTGTTCACAACATTTTATTACATTTTATATTCAAACACCAATCCCACCACCATTGCACCTTACCACCACCATATTTTGAATATTTCCATCCAAATCCCAAACCGTGCCCCAAAGGCAGAACCAAAAATATTAATTTTGTATTGCTTGTTGTGAATAATCTGCTAAAATGGTCTAATCAAGTTTCCTTAGAGGAAAGTGTGTGAAGATTGTATTTCATTCTGGAACCATTAAGTCCTCATATAAGAGACTACAAACATGTTTGTTAAACTCAATCAAATGTTGTGTTCTACTCTTGGTACATCAGTGGAGTAGATTATGAGAGGTCATGTGGCTGCAAATGTGGCCGCATGCTCCAGAAATTCTAAAATCTAGAATACACTTATACAGCAGATTCACTCATAGATAAGACATATGTTGCTCTCTTCCAGGAGCTTTATTTCTGAGTATTTGGATCATGGCCATTAATGAGATTATCTGGCACTAGGGGCAGTTTGTGGGTGTGACTGCCTAGCTACTGGTAAACTTGGGAGATGGAGGGAGGAAGCTATTCCTGCTCTGAGTAAGCTTGGAGATTTCAGTCATGGGTCCTGCATACCTGGGTTTTTCTGTGGATTCCCTCATGGTAAAGCTCATTCAAGACTGGCTGTAGCATGGTGGCAGTTGGGTTTTGGAGCTTTTTGGCTGCAAGGGCTCTTTTGGGAGGGACACTCAACCCGTACCCCCTCTGAGCTGCCCTGGTGAAGACAACCTGGCGTGGGGTCCGGACGTTCTATGCTCTGCTTTCCAACCTTTGACTTAGAGTTTGTGTTTGCTAAGATAGTTCAAAGTGTGTTGGGTTCAATTTTCTAATCAGTGTCCTTTAATTGGTGCATTTAGGCTATTGACATTGAGTGAGATTATTGTAATGGGGTTTTGTGCCGTCTTTCTGCAGGAGTTTGATATGTTTGTGGGGCTTGTAATATCTTAAAGTAGCCATTTTAGTTCTTGTAACAATGATTTTGAACCTATGAAATTCCTGAGTTGTTGTTTATGTGTGAAGTTGTGTATTGTTCTTTCAAATCTGAATGAGGGTCTGGCTCAGTATTCTTGGTGAGGCGTTCATTTCATTGAGTTTTTTTCACTGTATCCCACCACTGTTTCAAGGCAGGATGGGTTTCATGTAATAAGTCTGCTGTAAATATTTTAGGATGCTCCTTTGTAAGTGATTTCCTTTTTGATCTTGTTGCTTTCAGTATTCTGTCTCTATCTGTAGTTTTTGTTATTCTGATTAGAATGTATTTTGGGGGTATTTTTATTTGGATTTCTTTCAGCTCATACCCTTTGGGCCTCCTGGATCTGGTTGTGTGCACCCTTCAGGTCTGGGAATGTCTTAACAATGGTGGCTTTGACAATTTTTTCATCTTCAGGGTTTCCTTCCTGTCCCTCTGAAACTCCAATGAGTTTTTAAAAGTGTTTATTTTTTTTATTGAATCACCACTAAATACAAAGTCACAAAGCTGATCATGGTTGGGTTTCAGTCATACAGTGTTCCAATACCCATCCCTCCACCAGTGTATATTTCCACCACCAATATTGGGAAGTTCTTCCTGCCTCCCTTCCCCCAGTCTGTCTAAATTCTAAATTCCTTCTCAGAATGCTTATATAGCTCATTGTTATTGGTTGGATTATTTGGGCTGGCGTCTTCACTCCACAGAAGCCTGGTGGTTTCTGCATTGCTTTATCATTGTGACCTTTGCAGTTTGGAGTTGTTTCTTGTGTGATGTTGTGTAGCTAGGAACCTATACTTAGGGTGTCTTTGCATGTTTATGGTGTGTTATGGAGAGGTGAAGAAATGTGTGGTCTCATAAAAAGCAGAGCTTCCCCCAGCTGGGCTGGTCCCCAACAAGTATTTTTGAGGGCTTAATTCTGTGCTTTGTCTCGTGGAAGTTATCATAGATGGTGAAAGAGATGCAGGTTCATTTGGTATACTGGAGTAGAAAACACTGCTTCGTTTCAGAGAGAAAAAAGCATCATGTAGGGGGCTGGAATGATAATACAGTGGGTAGGGCACTTGCCTTGCTTGCAGTCAACCTGGGTTCAATCCCCTGCACCCCATGGTCCCCCAAGCTCAAGGACCCTGAACTCAGATCCAGAAGTAAGCCCAGAGCAGCATCGGTGTGCCCCCCAAATGATAAAAAACGACCCCCCCAACAACAAAATAACATCATGTGCAGTAGGGTGTGGGTTATGGAGTGAAAGGTTACTGGGCTGGAATCATTCACAAGAACCGAACAGAGGAGAGATATTCCTTCTAGGCTCAAAGACTGCTGGCGATGTAGAAGCCAGAGCATGCTCAGTGCAGGAGAATCAAAGTGGGTGGATGGCTTGGAGAAGACTGGCCACATTCAGCAGAAAGTAGTCAGCTGGAACATGGTTTTGCAGCATGTATGGTGTGTGACATACCCATTCTGATCTTTCTCTAGGGATAGGCACTTTGGGATACTTGCCTTTGCTTGCATTCCCCAATGGTGAGACCATCCTGTTTGATGGAGGGGATTGTTCTTGCTGGAGCTTTCAGGGTTGCAAATGATGATTCCCTCCGTGTGGTCCATCCTATAAAGGGATCACCCTCTCTCTTGGTGCCTGCAGGAAACTGCAGCCATTCCTCACTAGGTAACAGTGCTTGAGGCAATTAGAGACAGGTTTCTCTTCTCCTCTCTCTCTACTTAACTCTTCAGCAGTCTTGATCTTATGCTATCCTGGAATCCCTTCGCAGTTTGTACCTTAATTTTCTAAGTTATTCTGCTCATGGAAAGAATTTGGTAGATGCAGTTTTGTCTGGGATTGGTGTTTATTCCATTTTTAGAGTTTTGTTCTAGTTGAAGAATGATTTGGGTGCTGGCTTCTATGACTCTATGACTGAGAGATAGCTTCATTGCTCTCTTTTCCAAGAAATGATGATAAGGATTCTTTTATGACTTGTTTGTCATAATCTGGAGCAGATTTTCCAAGTCAGCTTCCTTATGACAAAAGACTTCCCTTTGCTAGACACCCACCTTCACCTATAGACTATGCTAGACCACTCATCTCCTGTAAATTTAAAAAATCATTTTCTGTCATAAAAATTCAGAATTGCAACTGAGAATGAAATAGAATTGTTAGTGGGAAATGTACCACCCATCAAACAAAAAGATGTCCCACAATGCTTTGCAGAAATAAGTTCTGCATTCATCCCATGCAAAAAACCGAAGACACGTAAAACAGTGAATGAAAACCTTAGTATTTTGCACCGGGAATGATAAAAGTAAGTGGAATTTGATAAGCATGAGACAGCAAAGCAAAATATGTGGAAAGTAGGTAGAATGGTCTAAGGGGAAAGTTATAGCAACCAGTATATTAGAAAAGAAAAAAGTTCTCCAATCAATTCTATAAATGTCTATTTCTAAGACACCTCGAAGGAACAAAATACTCTGGTAGAGAGGAAGTAGCGAAAATGAAAGCATATGGTGGGAATGCCGACTGGTTCAGCCCTTCTGGAAAACAATTTGGACGACTCTCAAAAAATTAGATATTGAATTCCCATTTGACCCAGCAATACCACTGCTGGGAATATATCCCAGAGAGGCAAAAAAGTACAATCGAAACAACATCTGCACATGTATGTTCATCGCAGCACTGTTTACAATAGCCAGAATCTGGAAAAAACCCGAATGCCCCAGAACGGATGACTGGTTGAGGAAACTTTGGTACATCTATACAATGGAATACTATGCAGCTGTCAGAAAAAAGGAGGTCAAGAATTTTGTAGTCAAGTGGATGGGCATGAAAAGTTTCATGCTGAGTGAAATGAGTCAGAAAGAGAGAGACAGACATAGAAAGATTGCACTCATCTATGGTATATAGAATAACAGAGTGGGAGACTAACACCCAAGAACTGTAGAAATAAGTACCAGGAGGTTGACTCCATGGCTTCGAGGCTGGCCTCACGTTCCGGGGAAAGGTCAACTCAGAGAAGCGATCACCAACTACATTGTAGTCGAAGGCCATGTGGGGGAAGGGAGTTGCGGGCTGAATGAGGGCTAGAGACTGAGCACAGCGGCCACTCAACACCTTTATTGCAAACCACAACAGCTAATTAGAGAGAGAAAGCAGAAGGGAATGCCTTGCCACAGTGGCAGGGTGGGGTGGGGGGGAGATGGGATTGGGGAGGGTGGGAGGGACACTGGGTTTACGGGTGGTGGAGAATGGGCACTGGTGAAGGGATGGGTTCCCAAACTTTGTATGAGGGAAGTGTGAGCACAGAAGTGTATAAATCTGTAACTGTACCCTCACGGTGATTCTCTAATTAAAAATAAATAAATTAAAAAAAAAAAAAAAAAAAAAAAGAAAATGAAAGCATAACTCAATAAAATGAAAAGTAGAAAATAAATAGGGAAAAATCAATTAAAAAACCTTGATTACTTGGGGGAAAAATTAAGCAGATTGATAAACCAAGCAAGGCTGAAAAAAAGATGAAAGGAGAGAAAACACAAATCACCCACTGCAGGAATGGAACAGACTTGGGTGACAGTTGGACTGGTTCTCAGTCATTCAAGGCCAGACGGCTGAGACTGGTCTCTGGAAGCAGAGTGAGGGAAACAGGTTTTGGGTGAATAGTCTGGATGGCAAAACCAGGCATCCGGAGAAGTGCCTATGTAAGACAATGAAGGCCTGGTGTTCAGCCTGGGCCCCAAGGCCAGAGTTGGCAGGAAGAGGTCTGGCCGAGAGGGTCATGAATAGTGGCACTGGTTTCAAGGTAGCAAATGATGCAGATAGGAGATAAGGAGACTGCTATCAGGAGGCATGGTTGTTCGGGGATTTATTTATTTATTTTTTTTGAGAGGTGCATTTGAAGAAACCCGACACCCAAGGCTTGAGAATGAATTTAACACCAGGCAACTAATTTGGTGTCAGAGCGGCTGATAACCAGTCAATGAAAATAGAATTACAAGGGTTGGCTAATTTTGACCCCTTCACACTTATCCAGAAGGTGGCTTTAGCAGTAATTCCCATGTGTATTTTGGCAATATTTCTGCTCCCTTTCCCTTTCCCCTTGAATAGCAGCTGTGGCCTATTGCATTGCTGTGATTTTCAGATGAAAAGAAGCACAGTCGTTTACTTTGAACCAAACCGCAGCCCTACTTCCTCTCTCTGACTCAGCTTCCTTATGAGACGGATGACACATGCCACCAGCTAACATTTACAAAGGCATCCCAGTTCTTTTGATGAAAGCCTATATGGCATTTGTGTTCATATAATTTTCTCAGTGAGGTGTATGATTAAAAGAAAATCGTCTTACTAGCTAAGGAAAGTTAGACCTGGGGTTCGGATGTAAACAAATGACACATTTCTGAGTTAGTATTCATGGGAGCTGACAAAAATCTGACAAGAGCTAGGGAAGTGAAAGTGGGTTGTCACTTCTTTCATACCCAATCCATTTATTCCCACGAGGCCATCCGCAGCTCCCTCTTGTTGCCTTTTGTGCCCTTTCTCTCTCTGAAAACTATTTTTGGCCTGTTGAAGTCGAGCTTTACTCATGAAAGATACGCTGGTTTCTTTGGGCATGTGGACAGCTGTATATCTCTCTTAAGGTAGTGGAAGCACTACCTTGGGCTGATGCCTGCTGTGTGGAGGTGCACCTGAACCTGCAGTCCTTTGTCTAAAATTAGGGTGACTTCAACACTGTCTTTATAGGGTGATCATGAGGAGTGAGTGAATCAACATTTCTAGGGCAAATAGGTACAGTGTCTGGGTGACAGTAGATGCTTCCTGAATGTTCCCTACTTAAGCCATCCATAACCCTATTGTTAAATACAGAATCTACCTCCTCCAAATTTTGTGAAGACAGACTTTGCTTTCAAAGTGGTTGGTTATTAATTTACTTTATTCAAGACAAAGTCTTATATCTAAGGAAGATTTTTTTTTTAATCTGGGAGAGTCTGGGGTACACCTGGCAGTGTTCAGTGGCTGTTACTGGCTCTGGGTTACAAAGGAGTATTTATAAGGTGCTAGGATCTAGGGTCAGTAAAATGCAAAGCTAGCATATTAACCCTGGTACTTTTTCTTTTTTTTTTTTTTGACCCCTAAGAAGGGTCAGATTTCACAAGATTCTACTCCAATCCATGCCACTTCAATTTCCCAGCTCAAATCCATTCTGTAAGATGTGGACATGGGGTTGAAGGTCTGAAGTGACTAAACGTTCTTCTGGCCTCAATTTGGGTCTTTAGGTTATAACGTTTATGAATTCTCTTTGGGAATTCGGTAAAAGAACACAAGTCTGTCATAAGGGGTGAATGCCAAGGAGATAATGAATCACTTTTGCATCCTATTGGGAGAAAATCCTTTTGGCACAGATAGAGGGTACCATTGGGCGTATCTATCAGGCTGTAATTTCTGGATCAGAGCATTCTTTTCTTTCTTTTTTTTAATTGTAAAATTGTATCACTACTTTATTTTTATTTTATTATTATTTTTTAAATAATGTAGGAGTACTGCTATTTATTCAGCCATTGATTAAGCTGATTGAATTGGGCATGAACTCTACATTACTTTTATTTATTTATTTATTTATTTTGCTTTTTGGGTCACACCTGGCGATGCACAGGGGTTACTCCTGGCTCATGCACTCAGGAATCACCCCTGGCGGTGCTCAGGGGACCATATGGGATGCTGGGAATCGAATCCGGGTCGGCCGCATGCAAGGCAAACGCCCTACCCGCTGTGCTATTGCTCCAGCCCCTCTACATTACTTTTTAAATTCTATTCTGAATGTTAATTTTATTGTATAATTATTATTCCCGCCCACTTTTTTTGATTCACCATGAGATACAGTTACAAAGCTTTCATGTTTAAGCTTCAGTTATACAGTCATAAAACACCTATCCCTTCACCAGTGCACATTTTCCACCACCAAAATCCCCAGTATTCCCCCCTCTCCCGTTCCAACCCTTCCCCTGCCTGTGTGGCAGATAATTTCCCCCATACTTTCTCTCTACTTTGGTTACATTCGATATTTCAACACCAGTCTCACCACCACTCAAACCTGCTGAAAAGGTAATCCTAGACGATTTGTTTTGTATTACTTGTTATGGATAGATATAATATCCAGGAAATTCTGTGTTGTTCTCTTCTGGGAGATTTATAAAGTCTCTGGGTCTTGGCTGTTGATGAGTTTACATGGTGCAGGGGGCAGTTTGTGGGTGTGACTGCCAAGCTACTGGAAAACTGGGGACGTGGGGGAGGAGGCCCGATCCTGATCCGAGTGGGCTTGGAGATCTCAGCCACGGGTTTCTGAATACCTGGGTTTTCCTGCCGATCTGCTCTCTGGTGAGGTTTATCCCGTCTTGGGTGAGGCTCATCCAAGCATGAGGAGTGTGGTTTTGGGCATGGTGGCAGGTGGGTTCTGGAGATTTTCAGCTGCCAGATCTCTGCTTGGGGCAAGGAGGGAAACTCAAAGTGCTCCCCTCCGAGGTGTCCTGGTGAAGACAGCCTGGCACGGGGTCAGGACATTCTGCAGCGAGCTCTTCTGTGAGCTTTAGTTTATAGTCCCTGGGTCTTGGCCGTTGATGAAATTATATGAGACTGGGGGCAGTTTGTGGGTGTGACTGCCAAGCTACTGGAAAACTGGGGACCTGGCAGGAGGATCCAAGCGGGCCTGGAGCTCTCAGTCACGGGTTTCTGCCTACCTCCAAGCTACAGACCCTAACTGCATCTTTTGATCTCTTTTGATATTTTTGGGTCTCTGAAATAAGGCCAATAAATGAACTTATATAGCTGAACCAGAGGTGGTTTATGGGTATGTCTCCCACATACCTAACTTTTGGCCATTTTCTTGGTAAACTTGGTGTCAAGTTGTTGGGGTCTGGCCAAAGGCACAGCAGCAATTTGGGGGTATCTGGAAGCCTGAGGCACCCTCAGGCTGCTGATGCACTTGCTCCACAGGTACAGGTTGACCTGCTGGAGGCACAATACCCCTGGAGCATCCTTTTTGGATTGAAGGTCACACTTGGTGGTTCTCAAGGGGCTATTCTTGGCTCTGTGTTCAGGAACTGGAGTCAGCCACTAACACAGCAAGCACCTTATATTCTGGACTAGTTCTTAATTTCCTCTGGATTAAAAGCTGATCATGTTGATAAGGACCTTACCAGTGGCCCCTGTTTTATAAGCCAGTGAATGGAAACGAAATTGTTATAAAGCGTCAGGCGATATTCATCACAGTGCCAAATTATTTTACTGGGTTGAGGAGAAAAACAATTTTAATTTTTTGGAGCTGGCTTATAGTTTACAGAATTTTGTATAATGATTATACATAAGGAAAAGATAAATCTTGAAAATGAAACACATTTAGGAACTTGCTTTTTGTTTTCTGGGTCCTACCCATTGATGATCAGTGCTTACTTCTGGCACCACAAGCACGAACAACTCTGAGATCACTCCTGGAAGTGCTGGGAGGAAGGGGTGGAGACCATATGGAATGAAGAGATTGAACCCAGGTTGGCAGTGTGCAAGGCCTTGCCCACTGTATTATCTCTCAGGCCCAGGACTTTTTAAAAGCAGTAATCCTTACTTCTTACTATTGAATGCATACAAGCCAATGCAGCCTTAACTGCTGAATTTGATGAGTACATTTCCATGCACATCACACCTTCATGAGGGCATGCAGGCTGGTGATGATACTTGCATGCCCGTATGATGAGAAGAATTAAGCCAGGGTCAGTAGATGCAAGTCAAGTATGCTTATATGCTTGTGCTGTTTCCCTGGGCCCTGGTTAATTGATTTTTGACAAGGGTGTCAAGACCATACAAGAGAATATTAGTTCAACACATGGTGCCAAGACAGATACTCACTTGCAAAACAGTGAAGTTACACCTTAATTCATGTGTAAATATTAAGCTCAAAATGGGCCAAAGGCCTAGGTGTAAGAGCTAAAGTCATAAAACTCACTGACAACACATGAAGATAAATTCTATGACCATGGATAAAGAATTAGGTTCTTAAATATGGCACCAAAAGCACAAACAGCAAAAGAAAAATAGATAAATTGAACTTGATTAAGATGGAAAACTTTTGTGTTTCAAAGAACACTCTCAAAGTAAAAAGACAAGCACGGAATGGGAAGAAATATTTGCAAATCATGTCTTAGAAGATTCTGGCATTTGGGATAGATAAAAAATTATGACAACATGACAATAAAAAGAAAACTATGCAATTGAAAAATGAGCAAAGGGTTGAAGTAGGCATTTGTCCAAGAAAGACATGCAGATGGCTAACAATCTCTTCAAAAGATGCTCACCAACTTTAGTCATTAGGGAACTGCAAATCAATACTACAATAAGAAAATCAATACCACACCTACTAGAATGGGAAAAATGAATACAATGGACTATAGCAACTGTTGGAAAGAAATGGGAACTCATGTGTTGTGGATGGAATGCCAACTGTTGAATCTCCTTTGGAAAACTGGTGGTTCCTAACTGCTGGTTATGCTAAACATAAAGCATGACCTCCGTAACTGGTGGTTATGCTAAACATAAACTTGCCACGTGAGCCAGAAATTTTGTTCCTAGTATATATCCAAGAGAACTGAAAACATTTACACAGTAACTTGTATCTGATTGTTCGCAATAGTGTTATTCTTAATAAAAAGTGGGAGCAATACAAATGTCTTAGGGACAGCTGAATGAGTAAAAATAATAGTCTATTCACATAATGGAATAGTATTTAGGTATAAAAAGGAAAGAAATGAGTTCTTGAAATACATTAAGCTGGCCGAAAAAACTATTAATAAAAGGACACATAATATATGATCTTTTTTATGTAGAATATCCAGAATTAGAAACTCTATTGAGACAGAATTAGATTAATGACTTCCAGGAGTCAGTTATGGAGAGAAAGGATGGGGATTTTATTTAGTAATTTTTTGGGAGAACCACATCCAGGATCACTAAAGACTGATTGTGTGCTCTTCTGGGGGCTGAACCAGGGTTTGTCACAAGCAAGGCAAACACCTTAACTCCTATACCAGCTCACTGACCCAGAGGATTTTGAATGGGTCCCTACATAGTTTTATTTTAGTGGTGCTGAAATGTGCAGGAATTAGTAAGGGATCTTGTTACAATATGAAAGTACTAACATAAAACTAACAAGCTGTGGGGGCTGGAGCACAGGGGGTACGGTGTTTGCCTTGCACAGGCCAACCCGGGTTCGATCCCCGGCATCCCGTATGGTCTCCCATATGGTCACACTGCCAGGAGTGATTCCTGAGTGTAGAGCCAGGAATAATCCCTGTGCATCACTGGGTGTGACCCAAGGGAAAAAAAGACTAACAAGTTGTATGCATCAAAAGAATGAATTTTTATGCTATATAGGTGGTCTCTTTTATTTTGAAATAATGAAGTACATATTTATTTTGTCCCTCTTTTTAAGATTAGTCTTTCTCCCCTATTACTTTATAGTTGCAAATGCAATCTGAGAAGTTTATTTGAATTAATACAAGTAGAGGAAAAGTCCCAGTTACCAATGAGATATCTAGGGTGTAGACAATTTCAAGCACAGTCAGAAAATGTTCAAGTACATTACCTAGCATAAACCAGTACAAATTGGTGCTAATTAGTGAAATAAAAAGCTAATAAAAATGATGATTCATGAGATTTCTACATTATCAAATGAAGCTTTCTATTTCTGATCACCAGGGGGATGTCAAAAGCCTCTTTAACTTCATTATCCTTGCTGAGTACATTCAGCAAACACTTACTTTGTACCCATTACATGGGAGGCAATGGGAACACAGACAAGAATCAAGACACGGTTCTATTGATTCCTCTGGGAGACAAAAATGATAGATGGTGGGTCTGTGCTGGTTTAGGGGATGGTGATGCAGGACTCCAGCCACAGTTTGAAATCAAGCTGGGGTGTCACCAGGTGGACAGGGACAAAGGGGATGACAGCAACAGAGAGCCTTAGGGATTTAAATTCTCTGGTTTGAATTTCTGCACCTGATTTTCTCATGAGCTCAGTGCTAATCATTACAAGGGAATGAAATCATAGAAAGTCACTGTGGAACTAGGTATGAAGATCAAAGGTGGCAGAGCAAGAGTTGCTTTTATGGACTGAAGAGAGTTATTTCTTGCTAGGTGGGTGGTGAAGGAGAATATTTTTTTTTGCACAAAGTTTATCTTGTCATCGTGAGGTCTCAAAGTTATTCATGATTGGGTTTCAGGCATATAATGTTTCAACACTGATTCCTACACCAGTGAAGGGAGAATATTCTTGGTCATCTGCTACTTGTGGATTACTAAAGATATGAAGGATTCAGAGGGAAGGGAGAGCACCAATGTAGGGATGAGGGCAGGAGGAATGGTGCTGAGACCAATAAGGAGTGGGGAGGGGACAAAGAATTCATTTGGCTGAACTATTGGTAGAAAAGTTGATGGTGAAGTCCAAAAGGCAAGTGAAGTACAGACTTATTACTATTCACATATATTATATATATTACTGATTGATTTTCCTAACAAGAATGGATCATGACCAGTCCTGGAGTTCACCTTGTTCTCTGGGTCCCCCTCAGTGGTTGATCAGCATTTGCATCCACACTTGAAGGGCCTGGTCATGGAGCCTTATTGCCAATCACAGACATAGTTGAGGTTCTTCAATCTCATTCTGCATTATCACCCTCATGTATTTATTTATTACAGTGCTGATGGCATTTGGTTTTATTAGCCAGAGATATTTTTGTGCAAGCACACCTTGGAGATATATGGATTTGGTTTAACACCAGAACAATAGAACAAACAGCTCAGTGAAATGAGTCATGATTTTTTAAAATTGTTTTTCACGGTGCATATACAAGTTATATTTTCTTAGTTCTGCAGACTAATAAGTATGACAGTATCATAGCACATTTTAATAACTTTAAAATGTAAATAATTTTATTACAAATACTTTGCTGCTGTCCAAAGAATCGTCTGAGATGTTGGGAAAGTGGCAGAGACAGCCCTGTTTGAGATAGGCCACAGTACACCTTCAATTGTAAATACACAATACAGAAAGTAGTATCTGTATGTTTCTTTGGTAGATGGATTGATTACTTTGTTCTTAACAGTACTGTTTCACATTCAAACTTTATGCATATGTTCAGTTTTAGGAGAAAATATCAAGCTGCTTTTTCAAGCTTTTCTCAGTTTATACCCCTAGCGGTATATACAAGAGTTTCTGTAATCCACATTTCCCCCAAACCTGATAATATATCTTCTACCTTACCACCTGGTGGAGATGTCTTGTGTGCATTTTGGTTCAACATGCACTCATGACTAGTGATCTTTCCTTTGTGAGTTTGGCACCTGAAATGACCACAAAATGTAAAGCATGGGTTTGGCTAGAAGTTTCTTAGTATTATCTCTAATATCTGAAGTGTATCTGTGTTCTTGTCCAAAGCAAATAAGAATCTCATATAATTTCCCTTACCTTCATCTTCATCTGGAACTTTAGCTCCAGATTTATTATGATACTATAAACCAACCACAAACTATTTATACTTGATTTCATTAATTATAAATTTTGCATCATGGTTCCCATTTATTTGTCTTGGATTTATTTTAATTATTTTTTTTTTTTTTGCTTTTTTGGGTCACACCTGGCGATGCACAGGGGTTACTCCTGGCTCTGCACTCAGGAATTACCCCTGGCCGTGCTCAGGGGACCATATGGGATGCTGGGATTTGAACCCGGGTCGGCCGCGTGCAAGGTAAACGCCCTACCCGCTGTGCTATCTCTCCAGCCCCCTATTTATTTTAATTCTTGTGTAAATCCACAATGAATTATCTCAGTGTGTTTCTGTGAAGATTTTCCCATTCTACATTGTGGAGGTTGTTCTTCACTTTTTTTTGTGGGGGGTCTACTGGATAGTTTAGCTGGTGTTGAAATCTAGACTCTAATGTTATTTTTAACCAGAATTGGGAAGATGTTCCTTCATTCTCTTTTGGTACCTAAAGTTGCTAAATGATGGCTTCTAAGTTTTAATTGGACTGGAGCCAGAGCACAGTGGGTAGGGTGTTTGCCTTGCACGCGGCTGACCCGGGTTCGATTCCTCCGTTCCTCTCCGAGAGCCCGGCAAGCTACCGAGAGTATCTCGCATGCACAGCAGAGCATGGCAAGCTACCCGTGGCGTATTCGATATGCCAAAATCAGTAACAAGTCTCACAATAGAGACGGTACTGGTGCCTGCTTGAGCAAATCGATGAGCAACGGGATGACAGTGATACAGTGACAGTGAAGTTTTAATTCTTTAATCTTTGTACTATATTTTTCTGTATATTATCATCTGTGCATAAGGAATCATAGGAAAGTGTAACAACATAAATTATCATCTTGACCATTTTTAAATGCATTCAGTCACTGTCACTGTCACTGTCATCCTGATGTTCATCGATTTGCTTGAGCGGACACCAGTAACGTCTCCATTGTGAGACTTGTTACTGTTTTTGGCATATAGAATACACCATGGGTACCTTGCCAGGTTCCACCATGCGGGTGAGATACTCTTGGTAGCTTGCTGGGATCTCCAAGAGGGATGGAGAAATCGAACCCGAGTGGCTGTATGTGAGGCAAATGCCCTACTCACTGTGCTATCGCTCCAGCACTCAGTATATATTTGCATTGTTGTCATGTATTTCTTAAGCAATTTGGTACTCTTCCCATACCTCAAAACTTCTAGAATTTTCTCTCTAATATTGCCCTGACATTGCATCAAAACACGGGATTCTTTTGATCTTGTTAATAGTGGGTGAAATATTTCACAGGAAGATTTGGATCTGCTGGGAATTTTCTCTATTATTTTTTTCTCTATAATTCCACTCCTATACCTGCTTTGATGTGCAATAGAATGTCAGGATGTGTGTACCATAATATAATTTATTTATTCTTTTCCTTTTGTTTGCTTGCTTGAAATGCCCATTTATGCTTTCCACCTGTGTGTCAGCAATCTGTTTAAGAAAACACTCCCATTTCTAGGGGGCCCTTGATTTCTCCAAATCAATAACTGGAATTATGTTCCTTGTAAATGCTGGTTCAGGAATCCCGCCAGTGCCAGCATAACACCTTGTCTTGGCAACATTATCTTGGGTCTTCAATATTTCTCAGAGTCCCTGTGTCAGCCCTCTACTGTAGGTACATCTCTTTTGTGATCCCAGTCCTATTCTGATTGGCTTTCCTTTCGGAGGGATGTCTGTTCATTCATTTTTCACTGAAACTAGGGACTCACTTATTCCTTCTCTTTCTCTGCCACAGCTGAAGATTTGAGTGGAAGTGGAAGATTCCTGTGTGCATGCAGTTTGCCAATGTCATCCAGAATCTGCCATACTTATTAAAAGAAGATATTTTTTCTATTCTGTTATAAATATATTTCCCTCATATTTTTCTTGTCTTGGTTATACCTTCTCATAATTTCAAATGATGCCCAGTATTCAAGAAAGACTATTTCCTTGCCAATTGTGTTTACCTTTATAAATGGACATCCTAGAGATCTTTGTCCTGTTTTTGCTCAGGCTCACACTCGAAGTCATGTCTCATTTTTGTTTTATCTGCATTTCCCTGATGATTAGTGATGAAGAGCATTTTTTCATGTGCCTTTTGGCCATTCGAATTTTTCTGTGAGAAAGTTTCTTTTCATTTCATCATCCCATTTTCTGAGGGGATTGGGTATCTTTTTCTTGTAGAGTTCAACCAATGCCTTATATATCTTTGATATTAATCCCTTATCAGAAGGTATTGGATAAATATACTTTCCCATTCCATAGACTATCTTTATATCTTGGTCACTGTTCCTTTTGAGGTACAGAAACTTCTTAGTTTAAGATATTCCCGTATGTTTTTCTTAGTTTCCACTTGCTTGTCAGTGGTGTTTCAGATTTAAAGATAGCTTTAGCTTCAGTATCATGGAGGGTTTTGCTTGCCTTTTCTTCCCTATACCTTATGTATTATGGTCTGATGTTGAGGTCTTTAATCCATTTTGATCTGACGTTTGTACATGGTGTTAGGTAGAGATCCGAGCCCTTTTTTTTCTTTCTTTCTTTTTTTTTTGCTCGTAGCTGTCCAGTGTTGCCAGCACCACTTGTTAAAGAGGCTTTCCTTGTTCCACTTCATATTTATTGCTCCCTTATAGTTGATGCGATTTTATCTTCTTGATTCTATTGAGGTATGTTTTGTGGTCTATCTTGGAAAATGTTCCATTTGCACTGAAGAAAAATGTGTATTTGGGTGGGGGGCTGAAAATCCCTGCATTAGCCCTCTTTCTTTGATTTATTCCTTCAGAACCAGTATTTCCTTGCTGAGTTTTAGTCTTGTTGACCTTTCAAGAGGTGACAAGGTGGTGTGATGCTGAAGTCTCCAACTATTACTGTGTTGTTACCAATGTCCTCCTTAAAGTCGATTAGCTATTGCTTTAAGTATTTTGCTGGTTCCTCATTGGTGTGTAATGTTTAGGAGTATAATTTCTTCCTGATGTATATTTCCCTTGATTATTAAAACATTGCTTTTGGGATCCCTTCTAATTTTTTTCAGCCTGCAATCTATGTTGTTGAATACTAGTACGGCCACCCTGGCTCTTTTGAGGAAATTGTTTGCTTGATGGATTGTTTTCTTTCTTTTGACTTTAAGTCTATGCTTGCTCTGACTATTCAGTTGTTTTTCTTGTGGGTAGCTGAATATTGGATTCAGGTTTTTAATCGATTTTGCCACCCTGTGTATCTTGATTGGTGCATTTAGACCATTGACCTTGAGAGAGATTATTGTCATGGAGTTTTGTGCCACCTTTCTGTAGAGGTTTGTTGTGCTTTTAGGGGTTTGTCTTGTTTTATGGTAGCCCCTTGAGCCTGTCTTTTAAGGTTGGTTTTAAGTCTATGAAGTTGCTAAGCTGTTGTTTTTCCATGGAGTAGTGTATTGTTCATTAGAGTCTAAATGAGAGTCTAGCCAGATAAAGTATTCTTGGTGAGAAGTTCATCTTGTTGAATTTTTTTCACTTTATCCCATCACTGTCTTCAGGCCAGGATAGCTTCATTGAAAAAATCTGCTGCAAATCTAAGAGATATTCCTTTGTATGTGATTTCCTTCTTTGAACCTTACTGCTTGAAGTATAGTGATTCTATCTATGGCATTCGTTGTTCTGATTATGATATTTCTTGGAGTCTTTTTATTAGGGGCTTTTTAAGCTGGTATCCTTTAGGCTACTTGGATCTGGATGACTGCATTCTCCAGCTCTGGGAACTTTTCAGCAATGTCTTTAACAGTTACTACCTCATTAGGGTTGCCTCTTTGTCTATCTAGTAATCCGATGATTCTTTTTTAAAATTAATTAAAGTTTTAATTGAGTCACCATGAGACACAGATACAAAACATTGATGATTTTCAATCATGCAATATCCCAATAATCATCCCTCCACCAGCGTACATTTCCCACCACCAGTAACCCCTGTATCCCTCCCCCTACCTGCCTTTATGGCAGGCACATTTATTCTCTCTCTCTCTCTCTCTCACTCGATCGCTCGCTCTTTTAATCTCTCTCCTTTTGGGCATTATTGTCTGCAGTACAGACACTGAAAGGCAATTTTGGTTGTTTGCCCACTTTCAGCACACATTTCCAATCTAGAGCAATTCCTTCCAACCATTATTGTCATAATGGTCCCTTCTCTGTCCCAACTCTCCTCTCCTCCAGCTTATGAGGCAGGCTTCCAACCACAGACCATTTGTCCTGACCCTTGTTTCTACTTTCCTTGGGTGTTAGCCTCTTACTATGTTTTGTTTGTTTCTTTTTTTTAATATCTCACAAATTAGTGCAGGCATTCTATGTCTGTCCTTCTCCTTCTGACTTATCTTACTTAGCATAATACTCTCCATTTTCCATCCATTTATAAGCGAATTTCATGACTTCATTTTTTTTCTAGCAGCTGTATAGTATTCCATTGAGTAGATGTACCACAGTTTCTTTAATTAATCATCTCTTCTTGGGCATTCAGGGTGTTTTCAGATTTTGGTTATTGTGAACAGTACTGCAACGAACAGACAAGTGCAGATGTCATTTCTGCTGTTTCTATTTTTGCAGCCTGACTCCAATGATTCTTATGTTGTCCTCTTAAATTCATCCCATATGGCTCTTACTCGCCCTTGAGCTATTCTGAGATCTTTTTCCAACCTCCTGTTGTAGCCTGTATGCTTTCTGCAGCTCCTCTTCAAGCTCCTTTATTCTGTCTTCAGCTGTTGAAATTCTACTGTTGAGTGCACCCCTGAGCTTTTGATTTCATCTACCAAATTTTTTATTTGTGACACTTCAGTTTGTAGCTTTTTAATTTCTGCTCTCATTTCTTCCTGTAGTTTATTGGCTATCCATTCCACCATTTCCCTTTATATCCTCCTGTATTTTATTAGATGTATATTCCATTATTTCTTTGAGCTCATTGAATATCCCCACCATTTCACCTCTAAATTCTTTATCAGAGAGATTGTGTATGTGGGTATTCCCTGTTGATGATTTAGGGCTCTTTTCTTCATCCACTCCTTGGAGTAGGGATCTGTGCTGTTTCCCCAGTTGCTGTAGTAGTATGAGGGTGGATTCCTCTAATTCACTATCAGTGTCCCCCTCTCACTGCCAGGGAGGACTCTGGACAAGATTGGTAGATGGTGGTCTCCTCTTTGCCCTTCAAGAGTATCACCTTCCTCTTTGGTGCTCCTGTGTGGGACCTATAGCACAGCTTCAGAGCATGTGTTCTTTCAGATTAGGTTTGTACAAATTCTTGTGTCCACCGTTATTTTGGTGAGCTTTGGGAGGATTTTGATTGGAATAGGCTAGTGGTAGACTATTTGCCTAATGTGGTTGGGGGTATCCAGACTGCCCTGTGTAAGAGTCAGGTAACGGAGGCTGAGATATGAGTTCAGTGCACTATGAAAGGAGAAATTAACTAGCGGCTATATGAGCACCAGCCCTGGAGGCCACATCACTCACCAAGGCTGTACCTGTAGAGGAGGGGCCCTGTGTTGGTGCCTGTCCTGGGTTATAGCTCGACTGCTGGCATATTTCTAAAACCGCAGGTGTCCCTCTCACGTAGGTGCTCACTTAGCCAAGGAGGGACCTTCCAGTTCACTGTTGCTATTCACTCAGCACACCACTAAATGCTTCTATTTTTAATACCTGAAATTTCATGATTACTTCCATCTATTTTAAAGTTACTTAAGAGACAACTTTTTCCCCAGTACTAGAACCTAATAGACAATGTTAACAGGTAGAATTGATTTATCTTCCGGTCTACCATGGATAACATCCCCATGGATAAATCATGTTGAAAAATAACAAAACCAGATACACTGATTGCAAGTGAGCCGAAAATATACCTCTAATAGAGTAGAAATCATCAGGGTTAAGCATTCAGATGTTTTCTGTTCTCCTAAACATTGACTGGGAAGGCTTGGGGCCTCAGGAGCAATGACTATTAATTGTATAACTCTCAAAAGTAGTTTTGGATCTTATAGTGCCTAGAGAGTAGACGATTCAGAAACCATGTCAGCATATCCTGGTTTGTTACTCATTGGCTTGGCTGAGATCATGTACGTATTTTTTTTAAATTGAATCACCATGAGATACAGTTATATAACTCTGATGTTTGAGTTTCAGTCATACAATGAACAAACACCCATCTCTCCACCAGTGCACATTTTCCACCACCAATGTCCCCAGTACCCCTCCCTCACTCCCATCTGCCCTCTATGGCAGACAATTGCCCTCTTACTCTCTCTATGTATGAGTATTATGGTTTGCAGTACAGATTACAGATAATGAGAGGCCATCATGCTTGGTCCTTTATTTTCAGCACACATCTCCCAACCCGACTCCTCCAACCATCATTGACTTATTGATCCCTTCTCTATCCCAGCTGCCTCCTCCTCCAGCTCATGAGGCAGGCTTCCAACCATGGAGTAATCTTCCTGGCCCTTGTCTCTACTGTCCTTGGGTGTTATTCTCATATTACGATATTTTATATTCCACAAATTAGCGGTCATTCTATGTCTGTCCCTCTCTTTCTGACTCACTTTACTTAGCATGATGCTCTCCATGGCCATGCACTTATAAGCAAATTTCATGACTTAATCTTTCCTAACAACTGCATAATATTCTATTGTGTAGATGTACCAAAGTTTCTTTAACCAGTCATGTGTTCTTTGGCATTCGGGTTGTTTCCAGATTCTGGTTATTGTGAATAGTGCTACAATGAAGGTATAGGTGCAGATGTCATTTTTACTGTGCTTTTTTTTTTTGCACCCTTGAGATACATTCCCAGAAGTGGTATTGCTGGGTGAAATGGGAGCTCAATTTCTAGTTTTTGAGAAATGTCCATATTGCTTTCCAGAAAAGCTGGACAAGTTGGCATTCCCACCAACAATGAAGGAAAGTCCCTGTCTCCCTGCATCTACACCAACACTGGTTGCTTTTGTTCTTTTGGATGTATGCCAGTCTCTGTGGTATGAGATGATGTCTCATTGTTGTTTTGATCTGCATCTCCCTAATGATTAGTGATGAAGAGTGTTTTTTCATGTGCCCTTTTGTCATTCAAATTTCTTCTTTGAGAAAGTTTCTGTTCATTTCATTGCTTCATTTTCTGATGGGATTGGATGTTTTCTTCTTGTAGAGTTCAACCAATGCCTTGTATATCCTTGATATTAAGCCTTTATCAGAAGGGTACATCCTTTCTCATACCGTAGGCTGTCTTTTTATACTGGTCACTTTATTTTGAGGTGTAGAAACTTCTTAGCTTAAGATAGTCCCATTTGTTTATCTAAACCTCCACTTGCTCGGTCAGTGGTGTTTCATCTTTAAAGATACTTTTAGCTTCAATGTCATGGAGGATTTTTTTTTTTCACTTTTGTTAGGGTTTTGGGTAAAGCGTCAGGGCTTCCTCCTGGCTCTGCACTCGGGAATCACTCCTGGCAGTGCTCGGGAGACCCTGTGGGATGCCGGGGATCAAATCTGGGTCAGCCTCCTGCAAGGCAAACGTCCTGCCTGCTGTGTTATCGCTCCACCCCAGTTTCTTTTTTTTCTTTTTTTCTTTTTGGGTCACACCCAGCGATGCACAGGGGTTACTCCTGGCTCTTTACTCAGGAATTAACCCTGGCGGTGCTCAGGGGACCATATGGGATGCTGGGAATCGAACCCAGGTCGGCCGCGTGCAAGGCAAACGCTCTATCCGCTGTGCTATCACTCCAGCCCCTGTCATGGAGGATTTTGGTGACCTTTTCTTCATGGAGGATTTTGATGACCTTTTCTTCAATACATACCTATTTTTTATTGAGCGCTGAAACCAGGTGATGGGATTCAGTGATTCCACATTAATCTGCATGGCATCTTCAGAACACGTAACTCATCACAGGGGATCCTGATACAACTTTGTATTTAGAGTAATTTGAATCAATAATGTATCATAAAGTAGCAGTCTAATTTTATTAAGTTTGGGGGCTTTGGGGGTGGAAAATAGGAAAACTTTTTATTATTGAGTAACTGTATGATAAATAAGCAAATATATCTCTTTGTAAAATGCCTAAACAATGCAGATAAGATCCAGAGATAAAGGCATTATTGCTGTTCCCTGTTTCCAGTTTCCTCGTTTTAACTGTCTTTATCTCTCCAATGTGGACTCAGTAAACGAAGCCCCTTCATCTTCGTACACCTTTGATGGTCTCCTACCTTTGAATCTGGGTAACCCTATGACTTTCATTAGCTAGTAAAATGTGGAAGAAATAGTGTGTTTCCTGGATACTCTGAGATAAAGTTATTAAAAATGTATCTTCTTTGGGAATCATGTTTGGGTATGTCCCAAGTATTTAAATATACATGTATTGATAAAATTTAAGTAGGGGCTCAAATTTTTGCTCTATATAGGTAATAAATAACAAATATTTTCATATATACTTTTGTGCACTTCCTCATGAATGGAGTTCTACAAATAGCATTACTGGGTCAAAGGCAGCATATATCCATATTTATAAATAGTTCCAAATACTTCTCCAAAAACAGTTCACCAAATTACACTGGATATAAGTACATGTGAGAGGGCCATTTTTTTCTTCTGCTCACCTAATTTGACCATTCTGCTGGGCAAAAAATTGACTCTCAGGTGATTATTTTAGGTTCTCTGATGATTCCTCTTTACAGATGCTTTTTGGTCCCTTGCCCACTTCCTCCATGGATTTCCTGTTTGTTTCCTTGCCTGTTTTTGTCTGTAAAGTTGATGAGCTTTTTAAGGACCCAAAGAAACCTTTTGAGCAGTTGGCCATTAACTTTTTCTATTAAATTAATTGCATTTCTCCATCATTTGTTTTTATACTTACATTATACTTACATATTTCATGCTGTTAGTCTTTTCCTACAAAAAGTTTATTCATTTTAATGAGCTTGCTGATGTTTTTCAGGCTTAGGTCTTTTAACAGAAGTCTTGTTCTCAGTTTTCTTAGAATACTTATAGGAGTTTGTTTCTAAGCTTTACCTCTAATCTTTCTGGGATTTGTTTTGTGTTAGAGATATGGTGGACCTTCCTACTCCACAGTGTCTAGAACAAAGGCTTCCCGCTAACACACACAAACCACAATGGGAAGGACAATTTCATGATATTCTTTCTCAAATGTTCGATGAATTATATCACCATATTTCTTGATAATCTCATCTTTTCTACAGCGACTCTCGTAGATGTGGAAGTCCTGTGTTATGTTCCCATTCTGGTTCCTTGCATGATTTATGTACTTTTATGTAAAAAACACATACTTTTCACTAGTCTGTTTTCTTTTTCTTCCTCGGGAGGAAGGTTTCTAGGGGAAAATTGGTGCCCCCCCCCTCGTCATGTGCTCGAAGATTCAGGGGCCACTTCCAAAGATACTTGGCCCTACTATGTATTTGATAGGTCATTGTCTGGTGACCTGGTGCTACTCAAGGTAGAAGAGAATTAATTTTTTCCCATCATCACGCCTGATGATGCTGGAGATTGAACTCAGAGACTTTTATAGGCCAGGAATATGCATTAGCCTTTGAGCTGTTTTTGTGGTCCCTAGTTTGTTTGTGTTTTTATCTTCCTCCTGGCTTTACTTGTGTTCTCTAGGACCTTCCTCTATGACATTAACTCTGTTACTAAACTTTTAAGTTCTGGGGAGGGAAATCCTGTTGGAACTTTCATTTTATTACAGTATAATTGTAGACTAATTTGACAGGGAATAGTCATGTTTTCAGCATTAAATTTTCCACTCTGGTAATAGGGTATATCTTTTGATATGTCCAGGTTTTCCTTGATTTGTTCATCCTTTTCTAAAGTTTCTTCAAATTTGATCTTGCGCACAAATTACTTGAAAAAAATATTTTGTCCTTTTTATTGAAAGAAATCTCCCCCTTTCCGTTCCTGGCTGTGGTTCTTGTGAGAACTGGACGACGCTCATGTTTACTTACAGCGCCTGCCAGGGTCTGTCATGGGGCTCCTACTAGGCTGCAGTGCTCACCAATGTCACACACACTCTCTTAGTTGTGGTCCTTACACACATTCTTGTTGTGGTGCACACACAGACAGGTGTGCTCTCAGAGTGTTGTGCTTGGCTGCAGGGCTGTGCAAAGATCACACACACTGTTGCAGACTGTGGGGCCTTGGGAGGCAGACACTTAACTGTTATCCCCTGGATTCCACATTTCTTTTTAAATTTATTTCATTTTTTTCAACATGTGATTGTAAATAAAATATTTTCCATTATAGCTCTTCTTTCTTTTTGTGTTTGTTTTGGGATCCCGCCTGGTTGTGCTCAGGGCTTACTTTTGACTCCTCTCTCCCTGATCAGTTCTGGTGGTTCTTGGTGTTTGGAGGATCTGTGGGGTGCCAGGGATTGAACACAGGCTGGTCATGTGCAAGGCAGACTCCCTAACCACTGTACGATGTCTCTCTAGTCCAGACTTGAGTTCCTTTGCTAGAATTTACCTGAATTAGAATCTGTCTTATATTTCCTGGTATAGTCACTGTCACTTAAACGAACATGTATTCTTGTATGTATTGTGTTAAAGTCTTTCACTTTAATTGGGTGGGGTGGAGGGTTAACTATTCACAATGGCTGTGATTACTGGGTTAAAAAGACCTCGAGAGGTGTCTGGGCTTATTACTAATGGTTTGTGTTAATTTTTTCCCTTTCTCTTCTTTATGCCTTTTCTGCTCCTGCCCCCACCCTTTGTTTTGCTGGCTGAGTTATTTTGTCTGAAAGTCAGTTATCCTGTTCTTATGTTTCAGTGGTTTGCAATTTTTTTGCTCATGTGCATAATGTTATATTTTCAGTACTAAACCTGCTTTCACAAAACTCAGAAGCCCTGGAATATTTTCTTCTTCTCTTAGCTTCTTTTGTATACCTGTATATTTTAGATTTCCTGAGATTTTACCTCTCCGTCATTGTAAAAATATATATTTAAAGTTATGCCTCAATAAATATTAAGGAATAAGGTGTACCCATAGCTTTTGTTGATTCTTTTTTTTTTTTTTAAATAATTGTTGCTTTTAGCCCACATTCTCGTCTTTTTGTATTCATTGTTTTTCTGGAATATTCTCTCAGAGTGTCTGTGGGTGGATAGCTTTCTGAGTCCTCCTTTGCCCTCCCACATGAATGCCAGTTTGGGTGGAAATGAGATTCCTGGCTGAATGCTTGGCTTCTCCAGACTCAGGAAGATGCTATTTGTCTCCTTACAATTGGGGCTGAGGAGAAACTTCCTTTGTAAGGAACCTGCTTTCTTCTTCCATCACCGAAGTCTTTCACGATGTTTCTCTTTTGATCCTTTTGTCTGGAAACTGAGCTGCTGCGTGTCTACAAGTGGATCTTTCCACCCCACATTTTTTCTTGAAATACAGAAACTTTGAAAACATAAAACTCTTGTTTTCCTCCCACAGTAGATATTTTGTTCTTTCATTTTCAAATATTCCCTCTATATTTTCCTTTTCTTTACATGAAATTCCTTTGAGGCAGATGCAGGAACTTTTAGATCTAAATTTTTTCTTACATATATAATACCCATTTATTCTGGATAAACATTTTTGCTATAGAAAATTTGCTAACAGAAGATTTTGAATGGCTTGGAAAAACAGCATTTTAAATAGTTTATCTTTCTAAAACTTAGGTGACTTTTAAAACAGATGATTAGAAAAGAATAACGTAAAGTCAACTGCTATAAAAACAAAAAAGCATAACTGAAAAACATTTAAACAGGAAAATTAGTAAACTACACAAAATTTTATTTGTCTGCATACTATCAAAAATTTACTTTTGAGTTTAAAAAAACCAGTTCAAGCATTTCTATATATAAAAATTTCAAGTTTAAATTTATTGAAAGACAAAAGTAACAGAAGTTCTGTCACAGTAACCATATATATTAAGATATATATTTGGAACCATGAAAACAGAAATAGTGAAGTTTCAAATTTGACAATATTTTAATAGTTAAATAATTTGCCCAATGCAGCCATTTTTTTTTCTTTTTTTTTTTTCTTTTTTGGGTCACACCTGGCGATGCACAGGGGTTACTCCTGGCTCTGCACTCAGGAATTACCCCTGGCGGTGCTCAGGGGACCATATGGGATGCTGGGATTTGAACCCGGGTCGGCCGCGTGCAAGGCAAACGCCCTACCCGCTGTGCTATCTCTCCAGCCCCTGCAGCCATTTTTTTTTGTTAAAAATAACTTCACTTTTTATTTACTATAGTGTGTTTAAAAAAAAAAAACACCAAAATACAATGGTATTAGGTTTACAGAACAGTTATGTTTATCTAGATTTAACAACCTTAGGAATATAAAACTCAAATTAGTAGGAAAATATGTAAAAACATGGAACTATATTTTATCCCGTTAAAAATATAAATGTACCTTCAGTTGATTATATGAATATCAAAAACTAACCATTATGATCAGAAAGTAGTTTCTATAAAATGTAGCAGGCATTGTTTGTTCTTTGAATAAATAAGAAATATTTCTCTCACTTAAGTGTAATAGCATTTATTAGCAAAAAATGTAGCATATACAATGAAAAATAGGCATTGTCCTGTATTCATGTTTTCAAGTTTGATTTTCATTAAAATGTTTTTTACAACATATCTAGACAAACACAAGTAAAAAAGATAAGGTAAACATTTTACACTTTTCAGAAATTACTTGAAACAACATTCAGATCTTCCCAATGCTTCTTCGGTTTAGATCAATGCTTATATAAAACCCTCAATAGTGATGTCATGACATATATGACATGTCAGCAAACTGCAGGATTTCCTGACCTCCGAGTAGGCAGTGATATTCTTCTCTACTGTTGGGAGTCATCATGACTTTGCTTCAGTGTGGATTTACGTGAGACACCATGCTACAGTAAGAGCAGCAACAATACCATTCAATATTGCCATGCTATAACCCATGTGGAAAGAATGTCTAGTCAGTTTCCTGAACTTGGCAGGAGAGAGGAGTAGGAGGAAACATTCCTGGTTCAGAAGAGTCAAAATAAGTCACTGTCCAGGAAAAGCTGCAGCAGCAGAATCCAGCAGTCAGTGAGACTGCAAGTGGAGTCCAGAAACCTCTGGGTTGTGAGTTCTAGAGAATGGCGGACACCATGTGGGCGCTGCTGCTGCTGCTGCTGCTATCTTCCCCGTAGAAAGAAAGCGTTGGGAGAGAAAATCCTTCCTCCTCCCTGGGCAGCATGGGGTTGTAGCTCAGCTCACAGTCTAGATGCATTTCTATAAGAAGTCTCTGGATGCCAAAACGGGTTAGTAGACTTCCCGGATCATAGTCTTTAAGGAGGAGAGGGGCCGTGTCAATCTCCTAGATCTAAATTTTGAGGCTTTATACTTTCTTATTTTTATTCTCTTATTTATTTATTGCTTTAAGGCCACACCCTGCAGTGTTCGGTGCTTACTTCTGGTGCTGTACTCAGGGATCACTCCTGGCAGTGCTCAGAGTGATTCACTCCTGGCAGTGCCAGTATGTGATTCTGGGATTGATTGGACCATAGTCTGCTGCATGCAAGTCAGCACCTCTGTACCTTCTCTCCAGCCCATACACTTTCTTTTGTGTTTTACTCTCTTTGGTGCTGGAAAGCTTTCCTCAGTTCTGGGAGTTTTGTGAGTTCCCTGGTCCAGCTTGTATAACTCCTTTTTTTTCCCCACATCTTTGGAGGCTATTGATTGACTGTTCTTTTCCTTACATCCCAAATCGATAGCTTTTTCTTTCTGTTTGCGAAAATTGGGTAGACATGGGATTGAAAAAACCCCAACTCTCCTTCCTAGTGGTGGGCAAAACTTTAAAAAATGCCTTGGAATACACTGGAAAAGAAAAAGCATAGTATCTATCTATCTATCTATCTATCTATCTATCTATCTATCTATCTATCTATCTATCTATCTATCTATCTATCTATCTATCTGTTCGTCTATCTGTCTATCTATCTAGCCTTTAAGGACCATGACATCTCATTAAATGCAACAAATAGTATCTGAAATAGACACTATGCTCATTGCTTGGATAAAAAGTTTATAGCAAAATAAGTTCTTTACAAGGTAATGTGTGTGGCACTTTTGTTGGAATCCAAATAGTTTTTGAGGTGTGGGGGAACATCACAAAGTAATTTTTAAAAGCTTTAAAAATAAGGCATTATGATTTGCAAAGTTGTTCAAAACAGAGTGGTTAAAAATAGAGTTTCTGACATACAATGCCACTAACGTTCCAATATGAATGCCCCCATCAGTGTCCCTTTTCCCCACCAGTGTTCCCATGTTTACTTCCATCCCCTAATCTAACTCCTTAACAGGTACTTCCCTAACTGTGTGTGGGTCTCACTCTTGGCTCTGTTCACAGAGATCTCCCCGGAGTCTTGAGGGATTCTGTGTGGTTACAGAATTAAACTTGTGTAAACCTTATGTAAGGTATGTGCCATAGGGTCCCAATAGGCACATTTTAAAGCTTGGCTAGTGTAATTCAGAGCTCATAATTACAGCACTCTGGGGTCTGTGACTGAGGTATATACATATACCAAAGCTCTATTTCACTGATATTCCAGACCCTTGTCACTGCTACCTCCTGTCCACCTCTTCCTACTTCCACCCTTCCTTCTTTCTTTCTTTCTTTCTTTCTTTCTTTCTTTCTTTCTTTCTTTCTTTCTTTCTTTCTTTCTTTCTTTCTTTCTTTCTTTCTTTCTTTCTTTCTTTCTTTCTTTCTTTCTTTCCTTGTTCTTATAATTTCTATAATCTTATGGTCAAGGATAATCTAGGTATCCCTTTTGATATTTTATAATTCTTGTCCTGTTACTCTGCATACCACAGGTAAGTGAAATTATACTGTATTTGTCCTTAATTCATTTAACAAGTTATCTTCTAGCTCCAGTTATCTTCAAGTTACATCCAAATTACAGTGAATTGCATGATTTCATAATTCCCTGTAACTGCACAGTATTTTATTTTGTATGTATATTATATTTTTGTCATCCACTCATCTGTTGTTGTTGGCTACTTGGGTTGAGTTCATATTCTAGTATTTTTAAAAACTTTTACTGAATCACCATGAGATAGTTACAAGCTTTCATGTTTGGGTTACAATCACACAATGATTAAACACCCATCCCTCCACCAGTGCACATTCCCCACCACCAGTACCCTTGTTATACCCCCTTTCCCACCCTCCCCCTGCCTCCATGGCAGACATATTCCCCATACTCTCTCTCTACTTTTGGGCATTCACTGTCAACTCGATTGTGAGATTTATTTGTTACTGTCACTGTCACTGTCATCCCGTTGCTCATTGATTTGTTTGAGCGGGCACCAGCAATGACTTTTGGGCATTATGGCTTGCAATATAGATACTGAGAGGTCATCATGTTTGGTCCATTATCTACTTTCAGCACACATCTCCCATCCCGACCGATTCCTCCAGCCATCATTTTCTTAGTGATTCCTTCTCTATTCCAGCTGCCTTCTCCCCTCTACTCATAAGGCAGTCTTCCAGCTATGGAGCAATCTTCCTGGGCCTTGTATCTACATTTCTTGGGTGTCAACCTCATGTTACGTTATTTTATACTACACAGAGGAGTGCAGTCCTTCTATGTCTGTCCCTCTCTTTCGGATTCACTTCACTTAGCATTATACTCTCCATGTCTATCCATCTATAAGCAATGGATCTCTCCTGACAGCTGCATAGTATTCCATTGTGTAGATGTACCAAAGTTTCTTAAACCAGTCATTTGTTCTAGGGCACTCAGGTTGTTTCCAGATTTTGGCTATTGTGAACAGTGCTGCAATGAACATATAGGTACAGATGTCATTTCTACTGTGCCTTTTTTTTGCATCTTCAGGATATATTCCCAGAAGTGGTATTGTGGGGTCATATGGAAGCTCAATTTCTAGTTTTTGAAGGATTGTTTTCCAGAAAGGCTGGACCAGTTGGCATTCCCACCAACAGTGAAGGAGCGTCCCTTTCCCCACATCCATGCTAGCACTGGTTGGATCTTGTCATTTCTAAACTACTATTGCAATTCTGTAACTGCCATGAAAAAAATCATAGTTTAGTGAAATCATCACTATAAAGGGAATACGCTGTGGACACTGCAGGCACCAGTGTTGCAGAGTTGCATAAATATCACCAAACTGCATAATTATGTCAATACTATGACAAATGTCACAAATGTCACTTTTGTTCTTTTGAATATGTGCCAGTCTCTGTGGTGTGAGATGATATTTCATTGTTTTGATTTGCATCTCCCTGATGACTAGCAATGTGGAGCATTTTTTCATGTACCCTTTGTCCATTTGTGTTTCTTTTTTGAGGAAACTTCTGTTTATTTCTTCTCCCTATTTTTGATGGGGTTGGGTTTTTTTTTTTCTTGTACAATTCTACTAGTGTCTTGTATATCCTGGATATTAATCCATTATCAGATGGATATTGGGTAAATATTCTTTCCCATTCTGTGGGCATATTCTAATATTAATTTAAAAATTCTTAAAAAAGAATATAAGCAAGGGACATGGGAATTGACTAAAGAGGTGTAATGGGATAAAATTCAGGCAAAGGTTCATACAGAAAAGGAATCCAATATAGTTGGGACATCAGTTTAGGAAGAAATGGATGACTTTTAAAATCAGTGGAATGTATATAAATAACATCTGGAGGCTGAGCATTATTACTCAATCTATGTCCTATAGAAGAATTATAAACATTTAAAAACTAAATAAAAAGCATTAAATAAGGTACTTGAATAAGTGAATACAAAAAGCTGAATATATAAAATTAAAATAAAATTTAGGAGACTGTTTCTAAAGATCATCCTATGAAAAATAGAACATGTGATTGTATGTGATTAGAGTAATTACAGTATCACTATAGTAATGGTTTGTGTTAGATAAAATGTTGAAAGCATTGAAGAAAAACTAATTTAATAGGGGATTAATTTTCCACTAACTTGCGAAAGACACAAAGAAATCTCATAGAAGATTGGGTTAAAGACATGTAGTCAACAGGAAAATAGAAATACAAGTACCTAATAAACAGGGAGAGGAATCATGTAAACCTATTTGATATGAAGAAAATGTAACTTCAAGCAAAAATTAGATACTTTTAAGTATAGGAGGAAAAAATTCCAGAGATTTATGTTAATTGTATTTTGGTGGACAGAGAGAAATAAACTTATTTAGATATGGGTGGTGAGGTCCTTTGAGGAATTGCATCATTGGTTGTGGGATGTATGTACTTATGTACTATGTGAATATGGTGGTAACCGTATTACTTGTATTCACAGGTGTGTGAAGAGAGTTGTGAGCTTATCAATTGTGGTGGTATACATTCATATCACGAAATCCCATTAATCAATGATTTCTCGGGCGGGCTCAGTAACATCTCATTTCGTTCTTTCCCTGAGATCGTAGAAGTCCATCTCAACTCGGCCCTCCTAATGATGTTGCACTGGGGGCTCTTCAGGGTCAGGGGAATGAGATCCAGCTTGTTACTGGATTTACATATGAATACACCATGGGAAGCTTGCAAGGCTGTCCCATGTGGGCAGGAAACTCTCAGAAGGATTGCCAGTTTCTCCCAGAGGGAGAAGAAGGCTAAGACGGCTGCGTGCTTCTGAGAGCTTGCTTTTAAGTCTCTCTCTGGATGTTGGCCGTTGATGGGATTACACATACCTGGGTTCCTCTGCCCGTACCTTCATCCATGAGGCCTGTGCGAACGTGTGGAGAGGGGCCTCCAGCATGGCTTTAACCAGATTCTTTGGCCGCCAGGAGCTCTGCTCAGGATGGGGAGGGAAGCTGGAGCCCATCCCCTCTGAGGGGCCCCGGGGAAGACAGCCAGGCGTGCGGGCAGGAGACTCTCATACATTCATATAGCACTGCGATATAGTAGTAACCATATCACTTGCTGATGGCAGTGGCAGTTGATTTCATAGAACTCAGTGAGAGTAGTGAAGTACTGACTTACCTGTGTGATGGTGCCAACATAACAATGTGGGCCATGGAATTCCATAGCTTTCTCTTACTTTTGTTGGTGGTGTTCACATAACCAACAATCACAGTGTTATTATTCAGAGTTCATATACACAACTTTTGGGGTGTTGGTGGTTATATCTGTCACATTGGTATCCACAAAATTCTAGCTGGTAGAGGTGTTTATATTACCCTGTGACATTTGTCATGGTATTGACATAATTATGCAGTTTGGTGGTATTTATGCAACTCTGCAACATTGGTGCTTGCTGTGTCCACAGTATATTACCTTTATGATGATGATTTCACTAAACTATGATTTTTTTCATGGCAGTTACAAAATTGCAATAGTAGTTTAGAAATGACAGGATCCAAGTGGTGCTGCAATGTCAGTTGTGGTAGTTACATAGCCCTGTGGTGCCGGCTATAGTAGTCACATAGCCCTTGGTGTTAGTTCTGGTATTTACATAATCCTAATATTAGTTATAATGGTCATATAATCCAATAATATGGGTCCTGGTATAGTTTAATGGTCATGGTGGTATTCCCATAACTACATTATTAGTTATCTTCACAAGTAGCTTTGTGACACTGTACTGGACACCAATGTACCTGTCATCTGGTATTGTTTACATACACATAATTTGCAACTGTTGTAGTGCATTGATGTCATCTTTTGACATTGTTACTGGTGCTATCCCTAAAACTCTTGAGTTTGATCATGTTGTTCACATATATTCACTGTACAGTGCCAGTTTTGCTCACCATATATCTTCTGAAGTTCATCTTAGTTTTCACCTAATTGCAACTCAGTGGGTCATTACTCATAGAGTTCTGAAGCTGACCCTGCTTGTCCCAGAGCTATGAGGCTGATGTGGTGTTCAGATCATTCTCTGATGCTTCTGATGGTATTCATTAATGATCATGGGCCTCAGATCACTGCAGTTTTGTTGGAGGTGGTCCCTTGTGATGAGTTCATGGGATTCACATAACTTGGTGTTTGGTGATGGTATTTGTGTAGTTCTGTGACTTTGGTGGTGATTACATAGTCCTGGTTTTCACATGAGCCTGTAATCACAGGACAATGTGCAATGTTAGTGGTAATATAATTCATTCTACTCATTGGCCATAGAATGCACATATATGATGGTGTTGTCACATACTGGTGATTATTCAATGTAGCCATGCAGTGGTCAGACAAACAGTAACATTTATAGGGGTGGAGAGTTATGTTGAAAGAAGTTTAAAATTTGCTCAAAGTTACACAACAGATATGACAAAGTCAGACTCAAATTCAAATCAAATTTTTGATACTAGTCTACAAAACCTCTTCCTACTAAACTGACAATTAAAGTCATCAGCATAAAACATGTGTTCATTCAAACTCTCTAAAGATTGAGAATACCACTATTGTATCTGTCAATGAAGCTGTTTATGTATAGCTTTAGCTACATCCTTATATTCACACATGCTTTCATTTGTCTAATTCATAGACAATGACCACAAATTTGGTATAAAAATTGTACTTCTTAAAATCTGTTAAATAAAGCCTTTCTGATATCCAGGAGGAAAAAAAACAGCATTTTAAAAAAGTAGCACCCACACCTGGTGTTGCTTGTTGCTCTAGGGTTACCAGGGCCACACTTAGTAATGTTCGGTATTTGGAGCTGAAGATCAAACTCAGGGCCTTTCATGTACCCTGTATGCCACTTGAGCTATATTCCTGGTACATAAAGCATTTTGAGAGAGATCTAGTTTATTTATGAAACCTAGAGATTAATTGTGCTAGGGCGGTAGAACAGCGGTTGGGCGTTCGCCTTTCATGAGGCCGACCTGAGTTTGATTCCTCTGCCCCTCTTGGAGAGCCCAACAAGCTACTGAGAGTATCGAGCCTGCGCAGCAGAGCCTGGCAAGCTACCTGTGCATATTGGTATGCCAAAAACAGTAACAATAAGTCTCTCAATGAGAGACGTTACTGGTGCCCGCTTGAACAAATCGATGAGCAATGGGATGACAGAGATTAATTTATTAAATAATGGTTTCATGTTGGTTTTTAAATTTTTAAATTTTAAATTTAAATTTAAATTAAAAAATTTTTTAAATAGTGTTTTTAAATTTTTCTTTTAAAACTGTAAACCTTTAGATGCCTAATAAAGTATTAGAAATATGATTTTTGAAATGACAAAGTTTGGCTGGTATTTATACAACAGACATATGTTGAATTGGTCTTTGAATACTGCATTAAATATTTCTGTATTAAAGTCTATAAGTTATACTTTAATTAAAGTTTTAACATATTTTATAAATAAAATAAAAATTTGGGTCTCAGAAAAGTTAGGTGTGGTTTCATCTAAACACTCAGGAAGATTTTGAGAGATTGGGTATAAGAGGTTTTCTCAGGAAGTTCCACCAGAGACTCTTGTCAAGTTGATTCAATACAAAAGCTAGAGAGTGCGATGCTCTTCTGGTCTTGCACTTCTGGAGACACCCAGACCACCTTAGCAGTGCTGGGGGCCTCTGGGGCTATATGTCTTTATGCTTGGGGGATGATGTGGTGCTGAGATTGAAACGGGTCAGGTGTAGGCTAGCAGGCACCCTAACCACCATACTATCTCCCAGCCCTTAAGAAATCTTATGGCTATACGTAATGAAGGACTGCTACAGAAACAAAGTAACACCATGAATATGGAATTAAGATGTGACTTAAGAAATGTGCATGACTTCCAAAAGTGCACTTGTTGTATTTAAGAATAGCGTCTTCCTGCCTTTGGGGCTCATAATTTCCATTCTTTTCTCTCTGCAGTACTTGGGGTGCATTGAAGTTCTACGTTCAATGAGGTCTCTTGACTTCAGCACAAGAACACAAATTACCAGGTAAGCACTCTTGAATGAACTGTGATTTTACTTCAGAAAGGAATGATTACAGAGGTTAACAGACCAGGAATTTCCAGAGTGAGGGACTGTCCCTTGATTGTTGGTAATAGGGAGTCGGGACTTACTGTTTTTAAAAGGCTTTTGTGTTCCTCATGCCTGTGACAAGTTTCTCTTGACAAAAATACCCTGACGGACATGCCACACTACCAAAATCTTTTATTATTAACCTGCAGAAATTATTATAACCAGGAATGGAGTGTTTATGTTTGTTATGTAATACATGAAAGTCTAATATCAGGCTACTATTTTAAAATGTACTTAACTGCATTATTCTTTTTAAACAGAAAATCAGAATCCGGAGGGAATTTACAACACTCCACTCATGATACAATTCTTGGTGTTAGAAGTAGAAATATGCCTGGAAGTAGTAATCTAGAAAGCAGACCAAATTCTTAGGGTCATGATTTTGAGTAGGATTATGTTCTCCTTCATCAGCTAGATTCTAAAATTATTTATGGATAACCTTTTACTTAAGCACTGTTTTAATGAAAATATAATTAGTAGGCTCCGTGGGATCATGGACTGCTGGGGATTGAACCCAGGCTTTCTGCTGAAGTGCATGCGCCCAGCCTGTTGAGTTATTTCTCTGGCAGAAATAGCTACATTTTTATGGATAGTGACCTGAAATTGTTTGACAGTTGTGAAATGCTTAATGTAAATAATGATCCTGGAAAATACCTCATGTTAATTTCATTCAGATTACTCTTTATATTAACAAACCAAAGTCAAAATACTGACCCTCAGATGGTAATTATTTAAGCTTATTAGCTGCTAATTAATATAGCACTGTAGCACTGTTGTCCTGTTGTTCATCGATTTGTTTCAACAGGCAACAGTAATGTCTCCATTGTGAGACTTGTTGTTACTGTTTTTGGCATATCGAATACGCCATGGGGAGCTTGCCAGGCTCTGCCGTGTGGGCAGGATACTCTTGGTAGCCTGCCAGGCTCTCTGAAAAGGATGGAGGAATCAAACCCGGGTCTGCTGCATGCAAAGCAAACGCCCTACCCGCTGTGCTATCGCTCCAGTCTACTAATTAATATACCTACCTTAATTCTATGTTTTATATTTTGTTTTTGTTTTGGGGCCACCCCTAACTGTGTTCAGGGCTTAATCTTGGCCATGTGTTCAGGGATCACTCCTGGTTGTGGTAGGGGGCCCATATGCAGTGCTGGGTATTAAACCTGGGTCAGTCACATGTTTGGCAAATGCCTTACTGATTATCTCTCTGGCCCCTAAATTCTATGTTTTAAGACCCATATTTTCCTTCTCTCTGAAATTCGTGTTAAAAAAATGTTGATGTTTAATTTCTCTCAAGGTACACATAGTAGTGATACACCAATAAAGTAATAAACATAAGGAAGAACTCTCCACATATTTTTAGAAAATTGTTTATTAAGACTGCCAGAAGAAAGGACTATAATTTTAAGAACACTTAAAAGACAACTTAAAACATTCCTGTGATTGCAGCTTTGTAATGTGCTTGTCAAGGTGACAGGACGGCAGTGCAGATGGGGCTGGGAGAGGGAGTATGGGGACACTGGTGGAGGGAAGTTGACACTGGTGGTGGGATTGGTGTTGAAATATTATATGTCTAATGCTCAACTATCAATAACTTTTAAAGTCACGGTTCTTTAACTAAATAAAATTTTTTTAAAAAAGAATAGATTGAACATCTCTTAGTCAATCTTTGACTTATCTTACCCATAAGGAGTCAGGTGCAGTAGAGTATTTGTGGACAAAGCACTCTGCCACGTCCTTGAGTGTTCAGAAACAAGAGACGCTTCACTGTCTCCTGTGTGCAGAACTTTGTAAAGAGAACCGTGGGCTGTTTTTGGTCAATTTTCTTTAAGATTCTAGGATTATAAGAAATTTAATGCCATTTAAATATCCAAATGTATTTCTTGAGCATTTTATGTTAGATGTGTACAGATGTCATGTGCCCGATGTAGGCTGTTGTGCTTTATTAAACCTTCCAGTTTTGGGAAGAAGACACGGATACAAAGGACTGTTGGCTATGCAAAGAGCTCAAACAAGGTCCTACTCTTTGGGAATGGCAGGTCGGGAATAATGAGGCATCTAAATTCTCCCTTAATAAGGTTGATGACACTCTACAGGGTGGACCCCAACTAGGCAGAAGTAGTAACATGGTGAAGAAAGGTGAGGAAGAGCCATTAGTGGGTTTGGATACCTGGATCTCTTTGTTTTATCCTGCTACATTTAGATTTGAATAATGGGCCAAACGAACACCATTCTTAGACTCAGGAAACTTGATGTTGGATTACAGTTGTATCAAAATTACCTTGAATTTATTTGGAAACTTTTAAAAACTGCTCATATTTAAATATTTTCTTTCACCATTTTCCCATTTGAATGATTTCTTATTTTAGTTACTAGCAAAAGACTACATGCAGACAACTACTAGACATACGAATGTTAGGGAAAAAAAGTCTTTGCATTCAGGAGAGTAATAACCAGCAATATGGTGTATATGTGGAGCTTTTAAGGCCTCCATGGGAATGAAATCGTCCTTATTAAAATCTATTATGCTCTACCATCATTGTTTATAAACTCAGGAATCCTTGAAAACTGAGGAAAAGTTTATGTTGTAATCAGGAATATTATACAGGCTTCTGGGTGTTATTTTTGTAAAAAAATATTCTCACAAGCAAATGACCAATCCTAACTCATTTTCTTCCTTATTTTATGTTTTGGGTATAATTTTTTCTTGGAAATTATGTCAATTAAACCAAGTTCCTTTTGTTTTAGTTTAATTTTGAGCTGTCCCTATGTCTGAGTTTAGATTGATTATAGTGCTTTTAGGAGCATCACCTGTGCAATCTTCCTTTCAGAACAATTCAAAAACTGTCCTTGGTTATATACTTAGTTGCAACAGTACCTGTTAGAACCTTGATGTCTTAGCACTTTGGACAAGGATGCTGGTCCTGCATTCAAACTAATCAGAGTCTTCCTTGTAGAGGAATTGGCCTATCAGAGTCTAGCTCTGCAATTCCTACCTTGCTGCACTTCTATTACCGGTGAAAAACCAGTACCTAACTCAATGACTATGGTAAATGGAAGGCTTGCTACATCTGGTCCACCACAGGGAAAATTTGATGGAAAGACAACATAGTTGAGTGTTAGTTTTTATCTCCATGTCCTGCACAGTGAACACACATTCCAGTGCTCAAAAGAGCTATCTGCAAGCTATCACCAAGTCGTATACATGGTGGTCCTTGTAGTCAATACTTCTCAGATCAATCTGCCATGGATACAGAGGAGGCCTGAGGGGTGTGGCAAAGTCACCTGTAAATTCAGCCATTAACCAGGATACATGCAGAAAAAAGAAATAACTTCTACAGACTGTGCCCTTGTTTTCTAATTTTGCATGATGATGCAAGGGAAGCAGCCCTTGTCCTCTGTCCAGTAGAGTTCTGGAACATGGCATCTATCACCACAACCGTCACACCCCACGACTCATATCCCCACCCTCTTGTAGATTCACAATGGTGCAATGGTAAAAGCAATCAAAAATCCTCTTGCAGATGACCCTGAGCTTGTCTAGCTTTGGGGGAGAGCACTGTTTTCCCTTCTTCCTAACTGCCATCACTATTTTCGGGTCTGCGAAACCCACTGGGAAATGACCTTTCTTCCGGAATGCATTCAACACTATTCACACTCCCAATGCATTGTGAGAGAGAATTTCAGGTTTGCATCATCCTGGAATATGTGGGAACCTCAACAGAAGAATCTGTACTTTCATTTGAGTTTTGCAATTGAATTTCCACACAAAGTGATGATAGCTAAAACACCAAGTACCCACTTTTCCAGTGATTGCTTGATCTTGGCCTGGGCCTGAGAGTCAGATGACCCCTCTGTAGACATACTCTGCATCTTCCTGAAATTCTCTCGCAGCTACTCCCAAGTATGTTTAAGGGAAGATTTGTGGTCCTGCATTTTTCTGGAATAGATCTGTGGGAACAGATAGTAGATTTGAGAATCATGCTCACAGGTATAGAACTTAGTGAACAACTCCCTTGAATATGATGGTATAGTCCTAAAGTACCCTTGTTCACTGGATCATAATGATCTGGTTTTCTTTTTGCCTCTCATTTGATTTCCTCATCTGATTACTTTTCTTTATTATTTTAAGTTCCATTATTGCAAAGCATCTTATGCCATGCTTAGGGCCTGGAAGTCTAAACATTTGTATAGAACTAAAATAAGGTCATTAAGCAGGTGGTCCTCTCCACCAGTACATGCAATGTCGCACATACAGTCTAATTCTGAATGATTCTGCTAACTCCTGGAAATGCTTGGATTCGAGATAATAGCCAGGTGTGCATTTCCTCAATGTCAATAGATATGTAATCAGGCTCTGTCTGGCTTAGCTACACTCCCAGGGTAATGCCAGGTAGATTTATAATATTTCATCCAGGTCCAGCACTTCTTTTTCTGAATCACAGAGTGAAGAACTGAATATAGCTTAGGATATTTTTGTTTTGTTTTGTGTTTTTTTTTTTTGCTTTTTGGGTCACACCCGGCAATGCACAGGGGTCACTCCTGGCTCATGCACTCAGGAATCACCCCTGGCGGTGCTCAGGGGACCATATGGGATGCTGGGGATTGAACCCGGGTCGGCCGCATGCAAGGCAAACGCCCTACCCGCTGTGCTATCACTCCAGTCCCTTGTTTTGTGTTTTAATCTTCCAAGTTTTGAAAATCCTGTCATTTCAATGGGCTCTGAAGTCCTTGGTGTGGCCTAGGCCTTCCTTGTCAATGCCTTGCTGATGTAAGCAATCCTTGTTACCCGCTTTGTGGGCACTCATCCAAGGGTTCTGTTTCAGAATTGGTGGTGTTGAAAATTCTCCAGAAACATCCATAAAATACAGTTGACTTGAAGAGAAAACCCAAAACAAAACCCATACCTGGCAATGCTCCGGGCTTACTCCTGGCTCTTGGCTCTTGGAGGGCTCTGGACAGTATGGTGTGCGGGAATTAAAACCAGGTTGACTGCATGCAAGGTAAATACCTTACCCGCTGTACTATAGCTCCAGCCTCATGGTTAGATGTTAGAAGTGAGATCAACTGTTATTGACCAGAATAGTTCCTTATGATTATGTTTTAAGTCTTAACAAAATAGCAAGACTGCAGCAGTGCTACAGAAGAAGGGGGTAGAGACCCACAGTTTGTGTGTGTGTGTGTGTGTGTGTGTTTGTGTGTGTGTATGTGTGTGTAACTTTGTCTATAAAGAGAATTGTGAGCAGAATTGGAAGGCAGTCTGGTTGAGGGGGACTCTTCATTGACCCTCCGCATAGAAGGGTCCACCTGCAGTTCCAAGAAAGGGAAGCCAGATGACCTCAGCTCAGCTCCTCAACTTTCTCCACCCTCTCTTCTTTGAGTCGACATGAAGGCTTAAGAACACTCGCTTCTCCTGTCACATCTGGCTTCCAACATTCTAGAAACGGGCTCCAAAGCTGTCAAGGTAAAGATTTCCCCACACAATCCTTCAGTTGCATCAAGTCTCTGAGTCCTCATCTGTGTTTTTCATCTTAGCTCTGGTACATTTACTCTGTGTATAATTCCTCGAGACACTGTGGCCCAGGTGAACTTGAGAGGGACCAAAAAGGCTACAGGGTGCCCTTCACCTACTACTGACTATCATTTCAAATGTGTCTGTGTCCCATAACCATTTCATCAAAAACTCATTTGGGAATTGGAACAATGTATATGATATACTTGGGGACATGGCTACACTTACTAACAAGATGTCTATGTTATTTATAGATACTTTGCCATCTTTGGGGGTACGTGAGGGGCTCTGATGGCAGGAGGTGGACACCATGGAAGAAGCCCAGGTAAGGCACTCAATCCCTCACCCATCGGGAAAATCATGGTCTGTCCACAGAATAGCTCCAGGTCAGATTGCACCACCATGTCCAGTGGAATGATGGACATAGCTAGGATGGTGTGGCCCTGGTCACTTTCTGTTCAGATTTAGGAAAATTGTTTTCTCTTGGCAAACAGTGGTGCAAACATTGTTCCCATACAAATGGGCAGTACTGATTCTGTCATTTTCTCACTGTTCGAGCACAGAAAGAACAATTCTGAAGACTCAGTTACTGAAAATCTGACTCACCTCCGTGCTATTCCAGTGTGCACTCTGGCACGTGGCATATGCCAGAGGAAACAAGGTTGACTTTTGCTCAGGGGCTCCTTTGAGACCATTTAGTTAGTTTATTTTTGTTAGTTTCAAGTAACCCTGACAGTGGGATTACTTCTGGCTTTGTGCTCAGGAGTCACACGTGGAGCTGAGGATCAAGTCTGGTCAGCTGCATGCAAGACAAGCGACCTACGCACTGTACTATTTCTCCGGCCATATAATTGTATGATTAGGCTGCCTGGTGATGATAGTTTAGAATTCCTTTTTTTAGAGTAAAAAATACACTCTACTGTTGTAGGTTCTGTATGTCAGGAAAAGGAGCAAACATGCAAAAAATATTTCCCGTGGGAACCATTAGGCTTGTGTGTTCAGGGTTCGGAGGACTAGCTTATGATTTTAGCCTTAGGAGCACATTCTAAACTTACCTTTTCTAAACATGTTTTACAGACTGAGCCTCTTGATGTACCAGAGGGGCACAGAGTTAGATGTTTGATGTGAGAAGTGAATAGGCACTTATAGTAAGGTAGTTTTAAATTTCAACAAAATAGCAAGCACCGGAGTGGTAGTCTAGCAGGGAGGGCATTTACCTTGCATGTGGTCAATCCGGGTTTGATCCCTGGCATCCTCTATGGTCTCTGAGCACCGCCAGGAGAAATTCCTGAGTGCAGAGCCAGGAGTAATCCCTGAGCATCACCAGGTATGACCAAAAAAAGCAAAAAAAAAAAAAAACCTAAAAAAACAAAAAACCCACCAAAGAACAAAAAACCCAAAATAACAAGAAGGCAACATGATATCGAAGAATAAAGAAGCAGAGACCTATAGCTGCCACTTTCTGAATCATGATACCTGGGAGAGGGAAAGGCAGGCTCCTTGGGGGTACTCTTCACTGACCCTGTGCGTAGAAGGATCCATCTGCAGCCCCAAGGAAGCGTTTTCTCAACTTTGGGTTCTTGCTGTGAACACCAGCTTGCTAGCATACGAACACTTCCAGGTTTTAGACAGAGCAGGCTGGGTCCATCTGTTTTACTTCTAGATTGTTTCTTGGATTTCAATGCCAAGCAGGATAGTTTTGGACCACTATGCCTCCTTTCTTGGCACTTGTCTTCTGACACAGGGTGTGGGTTTTAGGGCCCAGGGGACCGAGGCCTTCGAGAGAAGTCGTAATGCAAGGAGCAGAACAGTCATGTGAACAGTGCCACAGAAACCTGGAGATGTTTCTGGGAGCTGGGTGGGTCTGACAGGCTTCATGGAGAAGGAAGCAGTTAAACCAGGTGAATTCCTTCCTTGATCACATGACCAAAAAAATGAAAACAAATCGTCTGCATTCTGGATGCAGACTTCAGTGATATTTGAAATGTGGACAGTGACTCATAAAAGTCCCTTTCTAGGCCCCACTTGATTTTGCCTGTGGACTCTCACAGTAACTCCAATGTGTGTCCAAGGCTGGCGGTAAAAGCTAGAGCAGCAAAGAAACACAGCAGACTTTGCACTGTTCCTGGGTCCTGCCAGAGCTTAGCTGTCTTGACAACCTCAGGGTGACTTGCTCTCCTACGTGCCCTGTGTCTCTGCATATGGAACACATGCTCATGGGGCCACCTGGTTTTGTGACAACTAAACCCGTGGGAACAGCTGGTGTAGGTAGTGCATAGGAGAGGTCCCCAGTACTGTTGCTTGACCAGAGCAGTACATGCAGTTCCTTTCTTCTGTTCCCTGGTGCAGACCGGAAGCCCCATGCATGAGCTCCTTTGGGAGGATGTTAGAAAGAACAGGGGATGGTGAGTGAGAGTGAGATTACCCAGAGGGCCCAAGGCTACTTATGTAAGCTTCTGCACACGTCCCCCTTGGAAGGATGGTCCTTGGCACTTTTGCTCACTGACTGCATCTCTCTAGGTTAAGTGACCAATAGGCCCAGGGCTTCCCTGAATAGGAAAGATAGTGGAGAAGCTTCCATCACAATGATGAAGGCCAGTCTTGGGGCACTGTGACTGCTTTATCTCCGAGCTGTGCTTCTGGAACCACTGGAGCACACTTTGGCTAGAGACATTTGGGTCCAAAGTCCTTGGCTCCTAGGCATTTTTCTGATTGTATATTTTAGCTGCAGCTTCTCCGAAGAACCTCTATCTTGTCTCCTCATAGCAGAGGACTATTCACATTGAGGTGATTCTCACTGGGCAGCAAGTATAGGGGACAAAGGGCTGCTACTACCCTTTACCTCCCTGGACTCGGGCTCTTGTCTATGGAGTGTGCATACACCTTTTATTACTACTTTTGTCGAAAGTGACAGAAATGACAACTGCAAAGTGTGGTTTGAACATGAAGCTAGTAGATCTTGGTAAGTCTGGGCAAGGTTATTGTCAGCACTTTAATTTTGTTGTTCATTTTCCTCCAAACTTCTACGTGTAATGATTTAAGTTACTGATTAAAAGTCTTATTAATCAGCAGTATCAACCAAGTCAGTGCTGGGTAGTTATTTTTTCCCCCAACTTAAAATATCAGTTGAATGCAATAAAATGAAGTTACTGAAGGTTATATTTGGTAACATGACATTTGCTTCCACTTGAGTCAATATTACCGAGTATTTTGTTCTATGCTTCTACTTTGCCACTTGCTAATAATAGTAGTGTATAATAACACTGACAACACTGATCACAGTATAATGGTACTCATATTGAGTCCTTACTGTGTTCCATGTTATGCCAAGCATGTCATTTATTCCTTTAACAAAATTTGAACAATCACCTGCTTCAATTTCCTCTTGTTTACCATAGTAGTTTTAGATGTGGATGCGAATATATGTATGTATATATACTATATATATATGTGATGTACACGATGAAAAGGTCTTATAAATTGTCACATACACACAACTAGGCAGTGGCACAGTGGTGACAGAACTAGGAAGTTTGGACCCAGGACCTGCTCTTGCATAAGAGACCTGGATCCTTCAGAGAGCCCGGAGTGTCGGCAAGCACTCTGCATAGGCAGGCATCCTGGGAGGAACAAGGGCACTGGCTGGTACCTCCCTCTCTTAAGACAAAGGAAACGAGGAGAAACAGCATTAGAATGAGATGCTTCCACTGGGCTGCCTGAATGGGGCCAAGACATTGGAAAAGGTTCAGTACGGGACATGCAGCACTGTAGGCATGTTTCTGTCTCATCTATGTGCTTCATTCAATGTAAGAACCCATTGAGGGACAGATGGTTGAGGCAGATGGGTGGGTGGGTGGGCGAAAGGGAAAGGAAAAATCTGAGCCGGGGTGGGAGGAGGTGGGATTGGACTGGGGTGAATAGGAGGAGCCTGGTGAAAGGATCAGAGGCTAGCTTTCTCCGCAGGGGAGAGAGCTACTTTTCTTTTTTCACCTTGAATATCTGAAAAAAGACTAATTCTTGTCCCTTTCCCCCCCTCCAAAAAACAAAAGACTTGGAAAGATACAGACATCATCCATTTCCTTCGCTCCGCGCCCCACTTCATGTGATAGTTAAGGTTTCCTCAGGGTGGCATGATTTCCTGTCAAGCCAGTGTCCAGGTTAAGTATCGTCTCTTCGGTGAGGACAATTACTGCTTTGAGGCATCAACATTTCCAACCTCAGGGAAATTCTTGAAAGCCTGGGAGGGGGGTATTCTTTGTAATGACATTCCCCTGGGCAGGAGTTATGGGAATTACATTCGGGATACGGGAGCGAGTGTAAAGGGACAGCAAGCCCAGGAATGCCTTAGAGCAGACTGTTTGCTGCACAGGTGAAGCAGGGTCTGGTGGTATGTATGGCACTGAAGGGCAGGTGTCACTGAAATGCACAGGAAGTGTCAAGACACAAAGTGTGAGAGTTTTAACCAATCCCGTTCAGGAATTTGTGATTCTCACACACTGAACCTCAACTTTATTTGTTTATTCACTTCCTTGGTAATGTAGTAAGGTAGTTTGTCTCCAGTTGTAACTTTCTGATTGGAAAAGACATGCCACTCTTTGAAGGCTGAGGAAACAGAAAATTTTCACCATGCTGTTACATTATTCCAGAGGGATTCTGCTTAGTGCTGGGGTTGGGATGACCCCAAAGGTGACCCTCTGAATATCAAAGAATGTTATAATTTCTGACTTGGGAGAGGGTCTCCAAAGATTTCATAAAAACGAATTAATCATTTCATGTTCTAGAGTAACACTTGGGGATGCATTAAAATCACCTAGAGGGCTTATTAAACTATGGCTGGTTACTACCTCTGGGGTTTTAAATTAAGGGATCTGAAGTGGGGCTGAGAATTTGTATTTCTAACAAGTTTACTTTTCCTTCTATTTTTTAAATTGAATCACCATGAGATACAGTTACAAAGCTCTCATGATTGAGTTTCAGTCATACAATGACTGAACACCCATCCTTCCATTAGTGAGCATTTTCCACCACCAATGTCCCCCATATCCTTCCCCCCTACCCATACCATCCCACCCCCTACCTCTGTGGCATTTTCCTTCTTACTCTCTCTTTACTTTTGGGCATTATGGTTTGTAATACAGATACTGAGAGGCCATCATGTTTGGTCCTCTATCTACTTTCAGCACACATCTTCCATCCCGAGTTATCCCCCAAACCATCATTGATTTAGTGGTCCCTTTTCCATCCCAATTGCCTTCTCTGCCAGCAGTTGAGGAAGACTTCCAAACCATGGAGTGATCCTCCTGACCCTTGTGTCTACTGTTCTTGGGTCTTAGTCTGCTAGTTTCATATTATGTTATTTCATATTTCACAAATGAGTGCAGTCATTCTACACATAGAATAACAAGTTTTCAGGTGATGCTGCTGCCACTGGTCTAGGTTTCAGCATTCTGAGCAGAGGTATTCCAGAGATCTATTTTTAGAGCCATTGCGACTCTTCTATCTATGAATCTACAGCTTTGAGAAATGAGCCCATTAATTTTTTTCAAGCATTCCCACTCATCCAAAAGTTATAAAAATGGAGTGCATAACCAAGTTGGTGGCTTACAATGGTTTAAATAGAATTCATGAGATGAATATGTGGAGTTCATTCCATAATCTCCTTAAGGACCATCTGGCATGGTGTATATTTATAATCCTCATGCCAGAAGCACATTTGTGTCAGAATGTACCTCTCTGATTGCTCCTTTTCTGTCTCTTTTACCAAGTTCTCTTTCCCTCCAGATACACTATTTGATAATACTTTTCCTGGCCTTGACAGAGGGCAACCTGTTATTGCAGGTCTTGGCTTGAAGTTATCCGGACTCAAATACAGGCCAAAAAGCTTTCCAGATGTGTGCCCCTTGTGCAAATACACGAAGTACTCTGTACTTTAATGTATCCAGTTTTGAAGTGGAAATTGTAAAGTGTTGAGAATAATTAGGCTAACATCTGAAAAACACTACAACATGTCTAGTACAAGGGAGGGCTCAAGACTTAGTATTGATTTTTAGATTTTTATTATATCTTATTCCTTAATGGGGTAATCACATAAACTTAACTTATAATACAAATTACTAAGTCCCAACCCTAAATTTTTATTCTGAAAATGAACATTTTTAGCTGTTGTGCATCTTCCCCGTGCGCCCCGCCCCCCCAGCCTCGATTCTACCCCACCTTTTTATTTTTTTGCTTCCCTAGGACTGGAGTGATAGCACAGCTGGTAGGGCATTGCCTTGTTTACTGCCGACCCGGGTTCGATTCCTCCATCCTTCTAGGAGAGCCCGGCAAGCTACCGAGAGTATCCCACCTGCACAGCAGAGCCTGGCAAGCTCCCTGTGGAGTATTCAATATGCCAAAAACAGTAACAACAAGTCTCACAATGGAGACGTTACTGGTGCCTGCTCGAGCAAATCGATGAACAATGGGACGACAGTGCTACAGTGCTTATTCCTGTAGATAATCTCACCAGTTCATCAATTCTTGTAGAGGTTAATGCACACACACACACACACACACACACACACACACACACACACACACACACACACACACACATATATATATATATATATATATCTGTACCTCTTAAGTTTTCTCTTAAATCTAATTATTTGGAGATGACATTGGGCCCATGTCTTCTCAGAAGTATCAAGTCCTAAGTGTTCAGTTCCTGTCATGCTTCTCCACTCTCTGCTTCTCACCATTCTCACCTCCACTACCATAATCAGGTCCAGGTAACTCCTCCTTGAATGTATGAATGCAGTAACTACCACTGACACATACTCCCAAGTCAGATACCAAAGAGCCATACCTTATTTATGATGAGTTCCCCCATTCATAGTTTGTCTTTTCATTTTGTTGATTTTTCATTTTCTTTGTAAAGGACATTGTAAAATGTAGTGTCATTTATTTACTTTGGCTTTTGTTGCTTTTCCTTTTGGTGTCAAATCCAGTAAATTGCTGCTAAGGCCAAAGTAGCAGATCTTAGTATAATCTGTGTTTTCTTTTAGTGTATTATAGCTTCAGAACTTATGTTCATGTCATTAATCTTTCATTTTGTTGCATTTTTGTGTGTGAAAAAGGAATCTAGCTTTTTTTTTTTTTTGCTTTTGCTTTTTGGGTCACACCTGGCGATGCACAGGGATCACTCCTGGCTCTGCACTCAGGAATAACTCCTGGCGATGCTCAGGGGACCATAGGGGAGGCTGGGAATTGAACCTGGGTCAGCTGCATGCAAGGAAAACGCCCTACCCACTGTGCTATTGCTCCAGCCCCTACTTTTATTTGTTTTGCAAGGGTCTGTCCAGGCTGTTCAGTTTTTCTAATTCCACGTACTGAAGAGACTATTGTTTTCTCATTGTATGTTCTAGTTTCTTTGTTGTACATAAATTTGTGGATTTATTTTTGGCTTCTCTATTCTGCTTCACTGAGCTGTCTTTTAGAAATATCAGTACCATTCTGTTTGACCATTCTTGTTTGTAATAGAGGAAGTGAGATGTCTCTAGCTTTGTTCTTTCTCATGACTTCTTTGGCTCTCTGGGGTCTCTTGTGAACCCATAAAAATTCTAATATTTTTTTTCTGTATCTGTGAAAAAGGTATTATAATTTTAAGGTCACTCTGAACCTGTGTATTTTTGTGTAGTATGAATGTTACAACAATATCAATTTTTTTCCAGTTTAATCAGTGAGCATAGACTATCTTCCATTAATTTGTTTTGTTCTTCAATTTCTTTTGTCACTGCATTATAGTTTGCAGTGTACAGATGTTTACCTACTTGATTAAATTTTTTCCTGGGTATTTAATACCTTGGGGCACAGTTGTAAATAAGGTTATAAAAAAATTTCTCTTCCTGATGGTTTATTGTAGTGTCACTGTCACTGTCATCCTGTTGCTCATTGATTTGTTCGAGTGGGCACCGTAACGTTTCTCATTGAGAGACTTATTGTTACTGTTTTTGGCATATGGAATATGCCACGGGTAGCTTGCCAGGCTCTGCCGTGCAGGCTCGATACTCTCCGTAGCTTGCTGGGCTCTCAGAGAAGGGCGGAGGAATCGAAGACGGGTCAGCCGAGTGAAAGGCGAAAGCCCAACCGTTGTGCTATTGATTTTTTAATGTGGATAATTGGTTTGTACCCTAAGACTTTGGAGGGACTAAAGGTGGGCCATATCCTGTGGTTCTCAAAGGCTATTTCTGACACTGTGTTCAGGAGTGACCCCTGACATTGCTTGGGGAACAATACATGGGCCAGGAATATACCAGACTTGGCCACATGCAAAGCAAGCACCCTATCTCTTTTTCCCAGTATCCTGAAAATTTCAAGAATTGTTTTATTAGTTCTAAATTTTTAAAAAATTATTGTTTTAGGGTTTCTATGTATAGATTTTCTATTAATAGAGAAAGTTTTACTTTTATTTGTTTATTTTGTTTTTGTGAGGGAGAGTCGCACCTAGCTGTGCTCAGATTTTACTCCTGGCTCTGTGCTCAGGAATCACTCCTGGCAGTCTTGGGGGACCATATGGGATAATTGAACCCAAGTCAGTGACATGCAAGGCAAGTACCTAATCTGATGTTCTATCTCAACCCAGAGAAAGTTTTACTTTTAAAAATATTTGTTGTTTTTTTAATTTCTGTTTTATGCCTAATTGCCCTTGATAGAACTTATAATATTATGTTGAAGAAAAAAATCATTGTGATTTAACTCAGAGGAAAAATTCAGTTTTTCACCATTGAATAGGATTTTAGTTGTGGGTTTATTATGTATTCTCTTTATTATTTATTTTGAGTTATGTGCCCTCTGTATCTAGTTTATTCAGAAATTTGATCATGAAAAGAGGTGGAATTTTGTCAAATGATTTTTTTCTGCACCTATTGAAATGTGACATTTCCCCCTTGTTTTGTTTGGGGGACCACACGGGGGATACTAAGGGGTTACTCCTGGATCTCCACCCAGGAGCCATTCCTGGCAATGATTTGGAGACCATATTGGGTGACTGGGATTGAACCAAGATGCCAGGGAAGCTCAATATCTGCCGTATTATCGCTCCAGCTCCACCCTCTTGTTTTATTACTGTGGTATACCACACTGATCAATTTGTGGATTTTGAACCATCCTTGCATTATAGGAATAAATGCCACTTGATTTGGTCTATGTTTCATTCAAGGTTCTATTGAACTTGGTTTAATAGTATTTAATTGAGAACTTCTGCATTAATGATTAGCAAAATAATCATTACTGGCATATTGGCCTGCAATTTTATTTGCTTGTCTGATTTTGGTGTCAGGGTAATTCTGGCCTCATGAAATGGGTTGGAAATGTTTCTTCCTCTTCTGTGTTTTGGAAGAGTTTGCAAAGGATTGGTATTCTTCTCCGAATGCTTGGCAGCACTCATCAATGATGCCATCTGGTCCTGGGGTATTCTGTGTTGGGGAAGTTTTTAATTACTGTTTCAGTCTCCCGTCGAGCAATTGTTCATTCAACAAGTCTTGATACATATACAACATGGATGAATTTTAAAAGTACTGTGCTGAGTGAAAGAAGGCAGACTTAAAAGTCTGCATACTATATGATTCCATTTATGTGATATTTCCAAAGGCTAAAATAGATCAGAGTTCTGGTTCATGGTGTCTGGATGTAGAAGAGGATTAGTCAAAAATATGTAACAGGGACTAGAAAGATATTACAGTGGATAGGGCACTTGCTTTGCACAGGCCATCCTAGGTTTAACCCCGGCACCACAGACAGTCCCTAGAACTCCACCAGGAGTGATCCCTGAGTTCAGAGCCAGGAGTAAGTCAGTAAGCCAGGAGTAAGTCAGAGCCAGGAATAAGCCAGGGTAAGTCACAGAAAATCAGCTGTGGCCCACAAACAAACAAATAAAAAAGAAAAAATGGACTTAAGGATATCTTTTGGGTATGATGGAACTATCTTATCTCTGATTTGACAGTGCTTACATGATTCACATGCTTTTCAAACTCATATAAAAGAACTACAAGGAATAAGGTTTTTTTTTTTTTGGGTCATACCAGGCAATGCACAGGGATTACTCCTGGCTCTGCACTCAGGAATTACTCTTGGTGGTTCTTGGGGACTATATGGGATGCTGGGACTTGAACCCGGGTTCACCACGTGCAAGGCAAACACCCTACCCACTGTGCTATCGCTCCAGCCCCGGGAGTAAGTTTTATCCCATGTAAATTCTATTTAGATAAATCTAAGTTTTAACAGGGTGGTCTGCTACCATCTCTGGGATTTTGTTTCAAGTCAGATCCATTCTGAACGTTGTAAGCAGGTAAGAAGGAAATGGTAATGACATCATAATTCTTGCCTGGCAGATAGTGATTTCAGGAATGTCAGACATCTGAAAAAATATATACATCTCCTGCTTGATTCAATGTGGTAACCTCTCTTCCTCAAGAAATGAAATCTTCCCTCAACAGCTCAAAACTCCTTGATGTTTCTTTGGGGCATGAATTTCCTTATACTTCTCTGACTGTCTTTGATGGTCAACAAATTTCATATTTTAAAACAAGTACAGGAACTCCTTCGCCCTTATCTAATAGGTGGAAATGTTTGTGCTTTGGGAAGCAGGGAATGCACAGATATAACCGGGCCATATAGTTTTGATGAAATAACTATGTTCTGTGGATCAAAATGTGTTCTTTTCTCTGATTATTAAAAAATAAACCATAAAATTAATGTGTGCTTATCGCTATAATATTGAGGAGTACAGAATCAGTGTAACCTCCCACTCACAAACCCAATAGCATTAGATATTTTAAAATACCTAATACCTTTCAATGTTCAGATGCACCCACTGCACATTTGAAATTCTCTGAAATCTGAATGTGTCACGGAGTCTGTAGTGTCTTACTCTCTTCCTGCCAGGTGGGTGGTGTTTCTGCTCTCACTGCTGAGTACACAGTGAACACTGGGCTGTTGTTCTTGTCAGCTCAGTGATCACCAATCATTCAAGGAAACACGAGGCCTCATTGTTGGACAAAATCCTTCCCTCAGCTCCCTCTGAAAAGGTCATGAATTAAAGCTTGCAGAACAGGCTTTATTGGCTTAGGAGATGGGAAATAATCACGGAGCATTTGCTTGAGAAACTGCTGTGTGACTTACATCCTTGATGGCTTAGGGGTGATGGTGTGTGTAGAATTGCACGACAACCAACAACAATCTAAAAGTGGTTCAGAGGTGCTGAAACTAGAATGTGAAGAAGTTCGAAGTATATTTTAATTCACTGATCTCACATATTTCTTTTTTATGTATGCAGGAGAGTAGATAGAGCAAAATTTATATTTCTCTGAAAGTATAAAAAAGATAATATATAAGTGATAAAAGTATTATGCTTTAGTATGCATTCTTTGTCTTTAACTATAGGATTCTTATGAACCATTTTATAATAGTTGTATTTTCAATTTAACTAAATAGAGCATATAAAAATTTTATCTTGGCAGTATTGTGCCCAGTTAGTGCTTACCTAGGTTAAAGTATGATTTTTAAGACAGTGTTGTTTTCTTATATAACCTTAGAGCAATAGACTTTACACTGATAGACTAACCCTCATCTGCAGTCATGACCGTGGTCCACAATTGCCCAATAATGTCCCCCACAGGTGTTCTGTCTACTACAATCCCACACACTATGTTTACTTGTCACAGTTCTGATCTCCTTTCATCAGGAATAGTTCTACAGATCTCTTTGCCTCTCTTGCTATTGACATTTATTAAGTGTTCATGCCAGCCATTTGGTTCTTTCCTCCATTTTAATTTGATCATTGCCTTCCTGTGACTTCTTTCGAGTTATGCATTCTGCCAATATGCTATGTTCTTAGCGCCATATATCTGGAACATACCATCTTCCTTTGTCTCAGCATTGACCACATCCACTTTTTAAGGTGGTGTGTTTTCCCACCCATTTTTGATATGGTAGTTTTCTGACTATACTGAAAAGCTGTATTTCTCTTTCTTCCTTTATAACCAGAAGTATTTTTCACACTTAAAGGATATTATCACCGTAAAGGACCAAACATGATGGCCTCTCAGCATCCATATTGCAAATCATAATGTCCAGAGAGAGAGAGAGAGAGAGAGAGAGAGAGAGAAGAAAAGTGCCAGCCATAAAGACAGGCTGGAGGAGGGGAAGGGTGGAGTGGTGGGAGGAAAACTGGGACATTGGTGGTGACAAATGTATACTGGTGGAGGGATTGAGGTTGGACCATTGTATGACTGAAATATGATCATGAAAGCTTTGTAAAAAGTATGTAACTGGCTATAACAACAACATAAAAATCTCACCACTTATTGTTCATTACTGGAAAAGAACAAAGTCTGAAGTGTCCAATTGTAGAGGATTCAGCCAAATTATTTGGGGAACTTGAGATTGCTCCTTTTGATGGCCTCAGTGTCTTTATGGCTTGTTAGGGGACTTGAACATCCTGGCATGCATCTTGTGTGCACTGTGTAGTAGGTGATCAGTCAGTATTAAAATCTGAAATGTTCAGGAGTCCAGAAAAATGACGAAAAATGAAACAGGAGGAAAAGCACATTGCTAATAGTGCTAGCCCAGATAATGTGATTTGTGATTTATGTGGAAAACATAATACCAAATAGTTTTCTTTCCTTTCTGCTTCAGGGTATTTTCTTGGAAAATTAGTGCAGTTGCCTTTGCTTAGAATATAAAAGTTACTTGTTTTAGAAAACCTGGTGTGCTTTGTTTGCATATAAAGATGTTTTTTCTCTTCAGGTGATTACTTACCAAGGACAACCTAGAAAAATGAATTATTGAAAAATTTAAAAACTAGTAACGTCAATCTCCTTTTGCAAGAAATTCCTTGAGCACTGTAAGGCAAATTTCATGAGCCCATCCATAAGTTCTTGCAATTTAACGACTGTGATACGTACAGTGTCTAGGGCCAGAGAGAGTGAAGAAGGGAGTGAGCTTGCCTTGCACGCGATGGGCCTGAGCTGGATCCCCAGGGCCCCAAGCCCCTGAGCCCTGCCAGGAATGACCCCTGAGCACAGAGTCAGAAGTCATAGCTGGATATGGCCCCAAAACTGAAAAAAAAAATCTGATAAGAGACATTCTTGAGCAGTGACTCTGCCTCCTTCAGAGAACCTAGTTTGCGTTTTTTTTCTTTGTTTATTTTTTTTTGCTTTTTGGCTCATATCCGGCGATGCTCAGGGGTTCCTCCTGCCTCTGCATTCAGGAATTACTCCTGGCGGTGCTTGGGGGACCATATGGGATGCTGGTGCTTGAACCCGGGTCTGCCGTGTGCAAGGCAAATGCCCTACCCGCCATGCTATTGCTCTGGCCCCGTAGTTGCTGTTCTTTGAAGAAATTGATTGTGCTGGGGAGGGGTCTAGCGGCCCATCAGTCCTGTTCCCCACTAGATCCTGAGGGGACTGGGAGAGACGGGGGAGTGGGCGAGAGGAGCCCTCCCTGTCTGCTGCCCTTTGCTGAGGGTTCTGTGCGCCCGAGTCCCCTCTGGCCACTTGTCACACTCTCTTCCGTCAGCAGGCCACCTTCACTTCCTCCATTGAGTTTATCAGGATCCCGGGGCCACCTCCACCCCTCAGAGCCTGCTCCCTTCCTCTTGGTCCTTGAGGTTTCAAACCTGGCAGAGGTGGCTGCAGCCTCAGCAAACCTCCCGGCTAGGCTAAGAGCCTGGACAGGCTCCCCCTGCTCCTTCTCCAGTGGGCACAACAGCCTGTTGTTGGGACCCGAGGCTGACCCGTGGGGGCCTGCTGAGCACCTGGAGTGATTTACCAGGGACCCTACTTTCTGGGAACTTTTTCTTCCTTTTTTGGGCGGCTCCCGGGAGAATAAGTACAGCTGTATCCCCCTGTTGGTAGTTTGGGCAGAGAGTCCAGGCTCTGTCGGGGGGAGTTACATGGCTGCAAAATGACTGGCTTCCCCGGCCCCCCCCCCCCGCCCCCCCGGATCCTCAGCCCGGGCACCTGTGCCATCCAGAGCGGGATCGTGCTTTGCTGCGTGAGGCTCTTCTGGGCATTTTAGAGCATTTAGCAGCCCCGCATCCCGCGCTAAAGGTCCCCCAGCGTTTGCTAACCAGCACTGCTTCTCAGTCAGTTCCCCCTGGGGGTTAAACAAAACTGCTGCTCTACACTCCTGAAAACAAAATTTATGTAGGATCAAAGCCAGACATCACTAGAGAAAATTTAGGAAAACAAAGTCCTGAAAGCACTATTTCCCGGTGTCATCCCTCTATTTGCAACTACAGTGTAGAGAGTTTTGTGTCTTGTTTATTACAGTACGTTGTTTTGTTTTGTTTTTTGTTTGGGGGCCACACCTGATGGTGCTCAGAGCTTATTCCTGGCTCTCCATTCAGGGTTCATTCCTGGTGGAGCTTGGGGGACCCTATGGGTTTCTGAGGATCAAACCCATGTGCAAAGCAAGCACCCTAACCACTGTACTATCCCTCCAGACCCAATCGGTATATTCTTAAGTATCGAATTGAGAATATTTATTAGTTTCATGGCATGTACTGTCTTCATGCCACCCTTCTGTTCATGCGATCTCAGTGGAGATTAACCCAGCCCGGCACTTTTGGTAACACATAGCTCACCTGGGGCTGTTGGAATAGGGTCTCTGAACTTCTTAAAACAGGGCACAAGCACGAAACAATGTTCCCATTCTCAGGGGAATTGGCGATTCCCGTTCCCATTATTAGTGGGAAATAATTTTGTATGTTAGGATAAATTTTTGTTTTCTTCCGTGCTCCTGTTTTCACCTTTCCCTCATATTCAACACTAGTGCATGTTGTAGTAGAGCAGAACCTGAGCCACGGCAGTGTGTGTGCCTATTGTCATTTTCCCGCTGTGTTTTGTTTACCCGGGAGGAGGTGCTCCTGGCGTGTGCCAGGCACCCACACAGCCTTTGAACAGCTGCGGAGCAGAGGGTGTGTGAAGGGGGTCCCAGGAAGCATGGGTTTATTTAGCATTTTGGTTTGAAGACTTAGCTCAAGGAGTTAGAGCCACAGCAGGAATTCTATCATCATAGTAAAAAATTACATGTATATAACCAAAATTGGATGATGCATTTGACAGGAAGTCCTGAAGGTTTGATTATTCCTGGAATGAAGAAGTTTAAACTTGCGATGCTCTCAGCTGCTGTGTGGCTGGTGGGTCAGCTGGCAAGTGGGAGACACACTTGCTTGATGTCCACAAAGGCACTTGTGACTGTGCACTTAGCACCTGGTGTCTGGATTGAACAACAGTTTGTTGTTGTTGAGGAGTTTATACTTATGTTAATTGTTATAAAATAATATGACATAGTTCATTGTTTTATTTTTTGGTTGAATTTTTTAATTGATTCACCGTGAATTGCAAAGTTGCAAAGATTTATGACTGTGTTTCAGATGTATATTGTGCCCAATACTCTCTACCAATGTTTGCAGTTTTATTCCCTCTACCCCCACCCCCGTCTGCCTCTCTGGCAGGCAGTCTCTCTCTCCCCCATTGTTTTCGTGTTCTGTTCTTTACCTCATCCCCCTCACCTCTGCCCTAGTGCCAAGCTTCCTACCGAAGTCCAGTTCTCCTGGCATTTGATATTTTCCTAGGAAATTTCTTTATATCCCACCTGGGAGAGAGATCATTCTGAGTCTGTTCCTCTCCCTCTGACTGCTTTCACTTCACGTGTTATTTCCTAGATCCGTCCACATTGCAGCAAATTGTATGACTATATTTTCTTAAGACTGTGTAATATTCTATTGTGTATATGTATCATGGTTTCTTTATCCAGTCATCTGTAATTATTTCTTTAAATTTTTTATTTTTTATTTTTTTTAAATTTTACTTTAAAATTTATTTTATTGGGGCTGGAGAGATAGCACAGCGGGTAGGGCGTTTGCCTTGCACGCGGCCAACCCGGGTTCAAATCCCAGCATCCCATATGGTCCCCTGAGCACGGCCAGGGGTAATTCCTGAGTGCATAGCCAGGAGTAACCCCTATGCATCGCCAGGTGTGACCCAAAAAGCAAAAAAAAAAAAATTTATTTTATTTTACTTTACTTTATTTTATTTTAGTTTGCTTTTTGGGTCACACCTGGTGATGCACAGGGGTTACTCCTGGATTATCCCTGGCGGTGCTAGGGGACCATATGGGATGCTGGGAATTGAACCCAGGTTGGCTGTGTGCAAGGCAAATGCCCTACCCGCTGTGCTATTACTCTAGCCCCCCAAATTCAATTTTTTTTTCTTTTTGGGTCACACCCAGCGATGCTCAGGTGTCACTCCTGGCTTTGCACTCAAGAATTACTCCTGGCGGTGCTTGGGGGACCATATGGGATGCCGGGGATCGAACCTGGGTCGGCCTCGTGCAAGGCAAACGCCCTACCTGCTGTGCTATCGCTCTGGCCCCTCAAATTCAATTTTTTAAATAATTATTTTATTAAAAAATATTTCCACTTTATTCAAACAGAGTGGTTTACAAAGTTGTTCATGATACATTTGTTACACACATTAATTTTCCAACTCTGATTCCCACCACCAGTATGACCGTCCTTCCACCAAGTTCCCCATTTTCCCAACTCCCCCAAGTCTGCTCCCTTAGCAGCTCCAAAATAATTTATTTTATATTTCTTATTACAACTAAATGGCTAATGGAATTATAAAAAATATATGTCAGTACAAGGAAATTTGTGAAAATTGTTATGTCTCACTATAGGGATATTAAGTCCTAGTCTGCGTCAGGTTTAATAAACTCTGGTTGCTAGTTGAACCTTCTGTTTTAGCGTTTTTGTTTATTGAACTTCTACGCTACATTTGCATCTAATCTCTACGGTGCGAACATCCTACTGGGATGTTAATATTACAGAGTCCTGAGATAGTGGTGGTGTGGAGGTACGGGTGTGGCTCTGGGGCTTCAGGAAGTACAGGGGATGGGAGACTGCCGCTCCCACTCCAGGGAGACCCCGGAGTTCTCAGTAAAATCAAAACCTGAAGGTTTGGGAAGTTTGGCGTCTCTGCAGCACTCATTCCTGAGAAGATGGGTCTGACTGTCGGCATGGTAGCAGTTGTTGGGGTGGGGGTGTGACTGTCGCAGCTTCAGCTGGGTGGACAAGGGGCCTGCACCCCTCCCAAGGACACCCCAGAGTTTTCAGCCAGAGACCGACATAACCATGAGTTTTTGAGGCTCGCATATCTTTTCTGAGATTTAATCATGAGTCTGTAAAGCTGCACCAATAGAGGAGCTTACATGGCAACAGTTGTGGGGTGTGGGTCAAAATTCATATTTTAAGTGTATAGATTGATGATTCATGTGTAGATCATTGTATTTAGTGTTTTACTACCACCTCTATGAAGATACAGGATATTCCTATACCTTGTCTAAATGCCCCTGTGACTTTTGCCATTAGTAGTTATCCCCAAGTCAGTTCTAAGACCAGGGAATTTTCTTTCTTTTTTTCCTGACTTTTTGGGTAACACCCGGCGATGCACAAGGGTTACTCCTGCTCTACACTCAGGACTTAGTTCCTGGTGGTGCTCAGGGGACCACATAGGATGCTGGGAATCAAACTCTGGTCGATGCGTGCAAAGCAAACGCCCTCCCCGCTGTGCTATCGCTCCAGCCCCGGGAGTTTTCTTAATGGGCTGGAGCATGTGTTTTGTATGCAGAAGCCCCAGCCTCAATCCCTCCTTCCTCACAGCCTCCCAGTCCCCGCCAATAGGCACGGCCCTCAAGTCAACAACAGCAACAAAACCCCAAAACTTCTCCAAGAATTATTGTATTGTTAGAAGTATGACTTTGCCTTTTCTAGAATTTCACATGAATGGAACCATACTGGACGAGGATCTTCGTGTCTGGCCTCTTTCATCCAGCTTCGTGTCCTGAGGGTTTCTGTGATTGTTTCTGGATGTCACTGCTGGTAGGCATGGAAAAAGGGACAGCTCTTTGGAAAGCAGCGGGGAAGTTTTTCAGAAAGTCAAATACACATTTGTCATACAGCCCTGCTTTAGAAACAGGCCCATACTATGTCATGCTCACTGTTGCATTATCCGTAATGGAAGTTAGCTAGGAATAAGCTAATTGTCAGTGGACAGTGGACAGATAAATAGAACCTGGTGCAGCATGCTTTAACCACTACTTACCAATACAAGGAACCAATTGCTGATGCCTCTAACATGAATGACTTCTTGTTCCATTTATAAAATTATTTTAAGGCCATTTAGTTAAGCAATGGGATGTTCATCCTAACAAGCATTGTCTTAGTCAAACAATATAGAATTTTAGAAAGAAAAATCTGGCTTGGGGCTGTGGGTTGAGTGGAGAGCACAGGCCAGTTTCCCGTATTCAGCACCACTGGGTGGGACCCTGGTGGGCCCTGAGCACTGCCAGGTATTTGTCCCACATCAAGAAAGCAGTTTGTAGAAGACACAGTTCCTCCTTGTTCCAAACGTATTTTCCTTAAGTGATGTTATAAGTAAACATAGTTTTTCATTTTGGTTTGGTTTGGTTCATTTGGGTCACCCCTGGTCATGCTCAGGGCTTGCTCCCAGCCCAGAACTGAGGGAACAGGGTACTCACGGGTCCATTTGGGGTTCTGGAAACCAAATCCATATCAGCGTGTTCATGGGAAGGACCTTACTTGCTGCACTGTTGCTCCATCCTATAAGCATGAATTTTTTGGGCATTAATACATTCTAATGCATTCACTTAGACATACATAAACACATACCACACAAATGTCACACACAGGACACGTACATACTGCCTCAACAAATAGGCCCTCCTTTGAAAAAATAGCAATGGGAACTGTAGCACACCTGTTTCCCTACACATTGCCTTCTTCATGTCCAGATGAGTAGGTTTACATGTGGGTCCTCAGTTTTCATAATGCCAGCCCTCATGCCTGTACAACAGTGCAGTCAACTGCCCCGTTTTTATTCATTTTCTTGGTGACACTCTGCAGTGGGCACCCCCGGGCTTCTGTGCTCCGGAGGCGGGAAGCAGCTTGGGCATTTCCCAAGGAGGTTGGGGATATTGTTAATGACATTCTCAGTAGAGGTGGAGGCTCAGAACTCAGCCTTGCTCCGCCCAGTGTCCCTCAGTAGTGTCGAGTGGGCCGGGCCACACAGCAGTGCTGCTCTGCTCAGTGCAGGCTGTGGCCATCGCAGAGCTGAGGCCCCCCTCATTACTGGGAGACCACAGGGGTTCCTGCTTCCTTACTCACCGGGCACTGATGGCAGTGTGGCCCCAAACCACTGAGGGTCTTGGGAAGATTAAGGTGTGAGATCTTGGTCCATAAGAGGACCCAGTGCCTGGGAAAGCCTGGCTTCAGGGCACTGAGCTCCTAAAGTTTGGATTGGATTTCATTCGGTGGGTGAGGTTCGGGAAGAGTTAAGTATGTCTTGGAGTATTATTCCTTTAAACTTAGTTTTTCCCCAAATGAGTGAGAGGGAACCTGTATCTCCCAAGTGGGGTTCAAGGCTGAAGAGGGTTATAAACACAGAGGCATCTGCTGTCCCTCTATCTGTGGTGCGAGCTCACCAAGGGGTGTGTGTGTGTGTATGTGTGTGTGTGTGTGTGTGTGTGTGTGTGTGTGAATGTGAGTGTGAATGTATGTGAATTTGAGAATACATGAACCTTTGCAGAAGTTGTGTGTGTGAACTTCCATCCTCATAGCTGAGCCCCTGTTCTCAGAACCTGTGACCACCTCCCAACCCCTTCACCCCAATTCCAGTCCCTCCTTATGTCCATGGAATGGGGGGGGTGTCAAATTCTCACACAGCGACTCCCAGGCTGATTTCTGTACAACTCGTTTGGCATCTGCTGATGTGTACTCAGCCCCCTCTTGGTCTTTCTCCTCCCCAAATTCAATCCTTGGAACTTGGCTTTACACTTCACTGGGAAACAGAAATGGAGAAGAAATGAAGAGGGAGACTCCCCCACCAGGACCATCTATAACCTCCAGGAAAGGAACCCACCCTGGTCTCAGTAAACAAGCGCCGAGAATGCTTGCCATGGGGAGGGACTGGGTGCGGGGAGCCCCGAGACTCAACCAGCATTTCTCTTCTTGCTTTGCAGGTACCTGTGTCCCAGGAGGGATTATTCACAGGACTGGCGATGGCAGCTCAGGACCAAGCACCCCTGCTGTCTCTGGGGCTCTCGCTGGCTGGTTGATTCACACCCTGAGTTCTTCACACTGCCCTGGTGTGAAGTCCTGCTCGCCCTCATCCTGCCAAGCATGTACCTCGACTTCGTGCACTCCCGTGCTTCCCACGCCGCCTGTCTGTAGCACTTCCGACCAACTGTCTTGTACCTCTTTCGTGAGAGTAAACATTCTTTTGAGGATGGGAACCGATGGTGTTTATGGAGTCTTTATTTTTGGGAGTCTGAGCTGGGTTTTGGTGTTCTTGGGGCTCGTCCTCTGGATCTGTTTAGAGAGCGTCTGCAGGACCCTGCTGAAGGGGAAAGTCAGGAGAAGGCTCGAACCGTGTGAGGTGGGCCTGAGCTGGAGATCAGCTTCCAGTAGGGGGTGTGCGTCTTGATTTAATTCAGCACTTGCCCCTTCCTCACAGAAAGTCCCCCCCTGAGCGGCAAGAGGTGCCCTTGCCCTCTGCAATACTGGAAGAGGATGAGCTTCTTGATCCACAAGTTTTCACTGTCCCGTGTTCACTGCTGAAGTCACATGGATCACAGAAAAGGAAACAGCAGTTTACATTTCAGTTCAACAATGACTGCCTTTCTCACTGGCTTGTGAGTGCAACCAGAACACACACATTTCTCCTAGTCTGTATGCCTTGCCTGTATGTGTGGGCCTGTGTGCAGATAGATGCTGCTGTACTGTATGTGAGTGTGTGTGTGCATGTGAGTATGTATATGTGTCTGAGTATGTAAGTAAGCGGTCTGTGCTGTATGTGTTTCTATGTGTACATGAGTGTTTGTGCATGTATTTGAGTTTCTATGTGTGTGTGTGTGTGTGTATCTATGGGTGTATGTGAGTGTTTGTGTTCAGATGTGGTTGTCTGTGTTGTGAGTTTTTGTGTTTGGATGTGAATATCTATGTGTTTATGTGAGCATCTTGCATAGATGTTAGTGTTTGTGCATGAATGAGAGTGTCTGTGTATGGAAGTGAGAGTGTATTTGGAGGTGAGTGTATGTGAGTGGATGTGTGTGTCTATCTTTGGATGTGATTCTGTGTGTGGATGGTGATTTATGTTTTTTGATGTTAGTGTTTGGATATGAGTGTGTGCATTGGTGTGAGTTTTTGTTCATGGGTGTGAGTGTCTGTTTGGATGTGAATGTGTTTGGATGAGAGTTCTTGTTTGGATGTATGTGTGGAAGTGAGTGTGCATGGTGAGAGTGTCTGCATTTGGATGTGATTGTCTGTGTATGGGTGTGTGTTTGTCTGGATGTGAATGTCTTTGTGTGGATGTGTGTTTCTGTGTCTGGATGTTAGTGTTTGTGTGTGCATTTTGTGTGTCTGTGTGTAGACGTTAGTGTCCATTTTTGGCTGTTAGTGTGTGCATGGATGTGAGTATATGTGCATGGGTTTGTCTGTGTTTGGATATGAGTGTCTCTGTGGCTAAGTGTGTTTGTGCTTGGATGTATCTTGGTGTGGACGGGAGTGTTATGTGAGTTTGAGTGTCTGTGTGTGGACGTGATTGTCTGCATGTGGATGTGTGTCTGTGTGGGTGTGTCTGTGTGTGGGTGTGTCTGTACCTGGATGTGAGTGTCTGTGTCTGGGTGTAAGCATCTGTGCTCGAATTTGTCTGTGTGTGTATGTGAGTATCTGTATGGATGCATGTTCTGCATGATGTGAGTGTCTGCGCATGGATGAGAGTGTTTGTGTGTAGATGTGCATGTCCGTATTGTTGTGAATATCTGTGTATGGTTGTGAGCATCTGGTTTGGGTTGTGAATTCCTCTATGTTGATCTGTGTGTCAGTGCAAGGAGGGCCCATTTGTATGGAGTGTACAGAGTCACTTTCTGACAGCCTCAAAAACTATGTCTTGCATATCAGAATTAACATAAAAATGTTAATACAAACCCCATTGTTGACTTTTTTTGCTTACTCGTAAACCAACGTTTTTTTCTGTACTGTTTTTGTGAATGTAGTTTTTTCTGTATCTGAGTCAGATTCTCATCAATGTGAAATTGCATAGGACGAGATTAGCTACTAGCGTCTTACAGTTTTCTCTGTGTCTGTGTGTCTCTTGGTCTCTGTCAGCAGAGATTTATTCATATGCATATGCATTTAGCTATGTACATATGCAATCAATATTAAATCAGTTCATAATCCTCCAATTAAGGATGTTTTCATTTGTGTAAATGGTGGGTAGTGTGGTGTGGTGTAGCAGAATGATAATACAATGAGTAGAGCATTTGCCTTGCACACGGTTGACCCTGGTTCGACATCCTGCATCACATATGGTTCTCTAAGCCTCACCAGGAGTGATTCCCTGAGCCTCACCAGGGCTGAGTGTAGAGCAAGAGCCCTGAACACAGCTGGATGTGGCTGCAAAACAAAAACAAACAACCAAACAACCAAACAGAGGAGTATAGTATCCTTGGTTGGGTATCGAAGATCAGAACATCGGTAGCTTTTGTGTGACCTAATACCAGGCTCTATTCATGTTGACAGACTTTGTGCTTTCCAAGATGATCTTTCTTTTCTTTTCTTTTTTCTTTTCTTTTCTTTTCTTTTCTTTTCTTTTCTTTTCTTTTCTTTTCTTTTCTTTTCTCTTTTCATTTTCTTTCTTTCTTTCTTTCTTTCTTTCTTTCTTTCTTTCTTTCTTTCTTTCTTTCTTTCTTTCTTTCTTTCTTTCTTTCTTTCTTCTTTCTTATTGATTTAATTGTTTATTATTTATCAACCAAACCCTTCAGTGCACAGGCACTACTCCTGCTCTTTTTTTGTTTTGGGGTCATAGTCAGCTATGCTCAGGGATCACTTCTGGTGGTGAGGATCTAATCCATGGAGGGACACTCTGGGCAGTGCTTGGGGACCACTCTGGTGTTGGGAGTTGAACAGGGCACCTGTGATGCAAAGAAAATACTCCATTGGACTGAGTCATCTCTGGTTTACACGGATAATTCTTTAATCCTCATGCAGAGCCCATGAGATGGGTTTGATTGTTACACTCCCAACTGACTATTTAGCCCTCTGTTGGGGCAGAATTTACATCTGGGCCCTAGAATACTGGTCCCCTCTTCAACCCCCACCCTGTGAGTCCCTCTGGGCACAGGGAACCAGAAGGATCACTGAGGGCTAGCTATGTCTACTTCTTGCAGGCCTGATCGCAGTGGAACCCAGAAAGAGTCTGACTCTCACATCTTGAAGACCTTATTTTGGAAAGCCAATGTGTGTTTCAAAGGGGTGTAACTTTTATGGGTTTGTTCCAGGGAGAAACTGTGCAAAACTTACTGGAGTGAGCAAAGTCCCACACCACCTGCCTACCTTTACTCTTTCTCCACCTGGGCCCAAATTGCCGTGACCTGGAGGTGTGAGCAATTTGTAGACTGAGAAACACTTCATATCACATTCATTTTTATTTTATTTTCATGAAAGTCAGGGCTGTTTGGACTGATGATTAAAACTATGTCCATTTTTGGGGGCTAGAGCAATAGCACAGCAGTAGGGCATTTACCTTGCACACAGCCAACCCAGGTTTGATTCCCACTATCCCATATGGTCCTTCGAGCACTGCCAGGGGTAATTCCTGAGTGCATGAGCCAGGAGTAACCTCTGTGCCTCACCGGGTGTGGCCCAAAAAGGAAAAAAAAAATGTCCATTTTAGACCTTAGGAGGGAAATATTGGCTCAGATAAGAAGACCTTAATGATGGCATTTTCAAGACTTATCCAAACCTCCCAGTCTTGACCTCCTGTAAAGTTTTCCATTAAATGTTCATCACCCCAAATCTAGACACTGCTATGCCGTGTCGCTAGCTAATTAGGTCACAACACTCGGCCTAAATTTGTGAGGAGTAAAAACCTAAGGGCTTGTTTTTAACCTGAGCACACATGAATTACAGATTCAATCATTTCTAATATTGAATCTCATTTCTAATATTGAAATGAGATTTGCAAAAGATCATTTTTGTAGCACCCATAGTCATTCTTTGTAATGTAACCTGAAATTTATTCTGCCTCACTGTGGTGCCATGATTTGATTTTCACTTTTTGATGTGGTCTATGAGAAATGTAGATTTGGGTGATTTGGGTGGGAAGAGGCAGAGTCTGTGAGGTGATGCCTCCCCACACCTCGTCAGCCCAGCCTGTTCTGGGGGCCGTTGTCCCTGGAAGAAAACGTAGTTCCTAGACTGGGAATATACAGGAAGTAGAACCTAATCAGGAAAGGCAAAGTCCAGACACCTTCTCCTCCATCCTACTGACAGCAGGGCAGTGTTCCAGCTAGGCTCTGCTGCTTCTCACTAGCAAATCTCCACTCACCCCCACCCCCTACTCTGGCCTCTTTTCTGGGCCTAGAGTACTGTTCTTCCCTTTACCCCCAACCCTAGACCCCTCAGGGCACAGGGAACCAGAAGGATCCTTTGGGGGACAACTGTGTCTACTTCTGGCAGGGCTGAGCATATAGCAGAGGTTGAGGATGTTGGAAATATAAAGGCATGCCTTTACTTTCCCCTAAGGATAGCTCTGGAACTGAAGCCCAGTGTTTTCGAAGGACATTAATCACCACATACAGAAAAAAAAAAGATTGTTACATGTGTGCCAATATACTAAAATACGGTAGAATTAGCCCATGTGAAGTTCAGCAACTTTTTCTTTTGCTAACATCTCAAAGATGTCATAGATATTTCTTCTCTCTGGTTTTAGTTTTGTTCCTTGGTCTTTGTTCTTATATAACAATGCATTATGCACTATAGGTAATTTTTATTCTTTTTGATCCCACTTATCACTTACCACATTTTACCACTCCCACAGCAGCCCACCTCTGGCAACCTCCAATCTGTCCTCGTGGTATCTTGTTGATCTTGGGTTTTGGTGTTTTTCAGGGTTTTGTTGTTTGATTTCTAGATTTAGTTTATAAGAGCTTGATCATATGATATTTGCCTTTCCTCTCTGACTTATTTCATTTAAAATAATGTCTTTGAGGTTCATCAACATTTTAAAGTGAATTTCTTTCATTCTTATGCCTAAATAAAATTCCATTGTGTGCGAGTGTATATATGTTTATTATATGTACATATATTTTATATATATACATTCCTTGATAGACACTTGAGTTGCTTTGATATTTGGCGGTTGTAAGTAATGCATCTTTAAACATGGGGTGCACATATCTCTTTTTTTGATTGTTTTGTTTTAGGGCCACACACAGCGATGCTCAGGGTTTTTTCCTGGTTTTGCACCTAGGGATGACTCCTGGTGGTGTTTAAGGGACAATATGTGGTACAGGAGATTGAATCTGAGTTGGCTGCATGCAGACAAGTCCTTTACTCACTTGGCCATCTCTCTGGCTCAATTAACAAGCTTTACAAATTTGTATTTTTATTTTCTTTGGGTAAAAAGGCAAAGTGAAATTGCTGGTAGTTTTTTTTTAATATTAAGAGAATTATTGAGTACTATGAGAGGTAAGTGGGTTGGAGCGATAGCACACCAGGTAGAGCGTCTGCCTTGTGCAAGGCGGGCCCAGCTTCGATTCCTCCATCCCTCTTGGAGAGCCCGGCAGGCTACCGAGAGTATCTCGCCTACACAGCGGAGCCTGGCAAGCTACCCATGGTGTATCGACATGCCAGAAACTATAACAACAAGTCTCACAATGGAGACGTTACTGGTGCCCGCTTGAGCAAATTGATGAGGAACGGGATGACAATGATACAGTGATGAGAGTTAAGTAGTTCAACTTTTATTTTTGAAAAACCTTCATATAGTTTTCATTTCCAGCACTGACAGTGCATGAGGTTTCTCTTTGTCCAACACCCTAGCTCATACATGCTCTCTCTCATCTTTTTGAAGGCAGCCACTCCAACAGGTGTGGGGTGACATCACATTGTGGACTTGATTTCCATTTCCTTAATCATAAATCATGATGAATATCTTTTCATCTTCCTGTTGGCCATTTGTATGTCTCTTTGAAAAACTGTCTGTTCATAGTGCATGCCCATTTTTAAAATTTAATCACCATGAGATAGTTACAAAGCTTTTATGTTTCAGTTTCAGTCATACAATGATCAAACACCCATCCTTCCAACAATGTACATTTTCTACAACCAATGTTCCCAGTATCTCTTCTGCCACCCCATCCCACACCCTGCTTCTATGGCAGACAATTTCCTTCTTACTCTCTCTCTACTTTGGGGCATTATGGTTTGCAATACAGAACTGAGAGGCCATCATGTTTGGTCCTTTGGCTACTTTCAGCACACATCTCCCATCCCGAGCGATCCTTCCAACCATCATTGACTTGTCTATCCCTTCTCTATCCCAGCTGCCTTCTCCCCTAGCTCAGGAGGCAGGCTTCCAACTGTGGAGCAATCCTCCTGTGCATGACCATTTTTATTTTATTATTTTTTTTTTTTGCTTTTTGGGTCACACCCCAGCGATGCTCAGGGGTTACTCCTGGCTTTGCACTCAGGAATTACTCCTGGCGGTGCTTGGGGGACCATATGGGATGCCGGGGATCGAACCCGGGTCGGCCGCGTGCAAGGCAAACGCCCTACCCGCTGTGCTATCGCTCCGGCCCCCTGCATGACCATTTTTAACTGGGATTTTTGGGGGTTTATTGTGGTAGTTGTACTGGCTACTAATACATATTGGACACTAGCAACTTATTAGACATATTTTATCCCATTTTGTAGGTGACTTTTGAGATTTTATCAATAATTTCCTTTGTTGTACAGAAGTCTCTTAGGTTCACACTGTCCCTTCTCTTTTGCTGACCTCATTGCTATGACACATGTCAAGGAGTCTGTGGTCTATGTTTACTTCTAGGTGCTATATGGCTTTAGGTTGTATATTAAAGTTTTTAATCTGTTTTGAGTGTGGTGTCAGTGGTCTAGTTTTATTCTTATATATGTGAGTGTCCGATTTTCCTAATTACTTTTACTGAAGTGATTTTCCTTTGTGCCATGTATGTTTTAGATACTTTTTAAATTAATTGACCTTATATGCATGGTTTTGTTTCTAGCTCTCTGTTCTGTTCCACTGATCTCTATGTCTATTTTTATGCCATCCCTCTAAGATGCAGGAACTACATTGTTCCTCCAAAGATTCTTAATGGGAACATTTTAGGAATAGTGCTCAATGTACAGTTATTCATGGTATGATTAAATTTTTTTTTAATTACCTATAACTGGCTGTCTTCCCCAGGGCCCCTCGGAGGGGATGGGCTCTAGCTTCCCTCCCCACCCCGAGCAGAGCTCCTGGTAGCCAAAGACCACCAGAACCTAGCTACAGCTATGCTCGAGGCCCCTCTCCACACTTTTGGACAGGCCTCACGCATGAAGGTACCGGCAGAGGAACCCAGGTGTGTGTAATTCCATCAATGGCCAACATCCAGAGACTTAAAAGCGAGCTCCCAGAAGTGCGTGGCCGCTTTGCAGATGCGCGATATCTTGTAGCCTCCTTCTCCCTCTGGGAGAAACGGGCAAGCTTCTGAGAGTTTCCTGCCCACATGGGACAGCCTTGCAAGCTTCCCATGGTGTATTCATATGCTAAGTCCAGTAACAAGCTGGATCTCATTCCACTGACCCTGAAAGAGCCTCCACTGCAACATCGTTGGGAGGGCCGAGTCGAGAGAGACTTCTAAGATCTCAGGGAAAGGACAAATGAGAGGTTACTGAGCCCGCTCAAGAAATGGACGATTAATGGGGATTTCATGATAACTTGATGAAGACCTGTTAAACCTCCTGTTCCTATTGTGGAAGTCTGTGGCCCCTGGGGGAAATGGAGGTGAAGCCTGGTAAAACACAGTTTATTCATCTGTGGGTTCTAAAGACAGGAGATATGACTTGTGGGATCAGTAGTGAGATGTGAAGGTGAGGGATAAGGGTAGAAGGCAGAAGACAGGAGCAAAGGAATGAGTTTTAGGGCACAGTATTTCTTGAGGGTACAGCATTTCTGTGTATAAGGCAAGATGAGACTTGTAACAGTTAGGGCTCAGCTAGTTGGATTAATCCTAGGGGACTCTCACTATGAGGGTGGCTCTCAGTTCCGGAGCACCCACATCTGGGATGATTAAGGCAAAGCTAATCCTTAAGGAAATCTCGAAGGGCACCCAGGTGAGATAGAAGAGATCTGGATGTGAATTGGTGCATTTCCGTGTTCAAAGCCCACAAATAGTAACATACTTATTTGTAGATGAAACTGGTTTGGATTTTCCCCGAGAACCCAGTGGAATTCTGGCTTCTGGCTCTATAATGTCTTATTCTGGCTGGCTTCCTGCTGGTTTCCTTCCAGGAACTGGATGCCACCCTCACCACTGTGTCTTGGTTCTTAGGATGTAGATGATGGTCATCTTCCACATGTCCCTAGGAAGAGGGGCTATCGCTCGAACATACCCCTTGATGAAGGAGTGAGACACCGATGGCCCATTGTCAACCTCCATTTCTCTGTCTCCAGCACCATGTGTTACAATTAGGCTAGCGTGTTTTCCTCTCCAGATTGCTCTTTCCATCATTCCCAGAAGTCCATTCCTGTCTTCCTGTGCAGTCTCTCAATTTGTCTTGTGTCTGCCACGGGGCTGCCAGATCTATGTCTATTCCATCCTGTTTCTAGCACATTAGTTCTGAAGTTCATCCTCAGAACTTCTCCCTTGTCTAAGAGCTTCTCCTCCTGGAGAGCAATTCCTTTTCCCACTGCTCTCTGCATGTTTGTTCCAGCTACCATTTCCCACCCACCTGCACAGACTCCACATTTGTCCTCCATTCATTCAGGCCTCAGGTTTATTTTGTGATTTCCTGAGAGATTTTACTCTCTCAGCTCAGATTTTAGCCTGTCCACACAAAGGTTTTCTTGGCCAATCATGGTACTTTCTTCTTATTTCTCAGAAACAAGGGATGCACTCTGGAAGTGAACAGCATGCATTAGCTATGATCTTCTCTGGACAATCCCAGGACTAGTAGTTTCCTTGAAATTCTAAGGCTCTTGAGGACAGTCTTCCTGTGGCAGAACTGTGTGGATTGGTATTGATGTGACATGAGATGGATCAGAGATAGCTCATGGTTGGGAGGACATTCCTGTGGGCCATCATTTTCTGTCTTGGGAGGATCAGAAGAGGAATGTGTTAGTGGGAACAATCAGACTTGGTTTGCAAAACCAAGTCTGAGAGGACTTTAAAACAATGACATGGAATATCAATTGTGTGTGGCAATTGACTCAGATGCTGGTTCTCTGGGGAGATGAAGAAACTTGAGTTCAAGACACATTTGAAGCAAAACAAGACGGGATGTCTTAGGATAGGGTGGGTGGAGATAAAATGGGAATCTGGCTCTCTCCAACTGAGTTCACGGGGAGCGAGACCCCAGCAGTCCTGAGGGGGGTGGAGTGCAGGACCATTCAAGCATGGCCGGGTAAGGCAAGGCAAAGTGAGGGTCAATTTTGTTGCTATTTTCCAGGAGCCACAGAGAAGGTGTAACAGGAAGAGGTTGGGAATTATGAAGATAATTTCTTGGAGAGACTCCCATGTCATATTACTCTCCAATGTGGCAAGGCCCTGCAGTTCCCTCTGGCCTCAGCCAGAGTGTAAGGCTTGGAAGGATAATGCAGATTTTGGCAAATGTCTTTCTCAAAAGTCTGGGGGCCCCCATGAACCTGTGAACTCAATTGGTGACACCTGAAGCAGGCATGGGTGAATTTGGGGGAGAATTTGCCTCCTGATATAGCCTGTAAAAGCATTAGGGGTAGGCGGGTCACAAGTGAGCCTGCCCCAGAGGGCCTTCTACCAAAAATTAGGGCATTCCCATCACAGGAGACAGGAGCTACTCTCTGCGTCTCGATGCTGGGGAGGCCGATGGAGAGTGAGGCTGTCCCTTTCATGGCTCTGGCCTCCAGATACTCCTGAGGGCCGGAGCTTCTGAAGAAGCAAGGAGAGTGGGAGGAACTGGCTGTGGTCATGGAATTTTGGTATGAGACAAAGTTATACTTTATTTTATATATATATACATAAAGCCAAGAATCTTGCAACAGTTTCTAGTGCCAATTAAATTTCTTTTCCTGTGAACTTTTAGACAATGTATTTTGCCTATTTTTTCCCCTTTATAGTTTTCTCATTGACTCAAATTAAGACTATAGTTTCTAATTTTTTGGCGGGGATGGAGGGTTTGGTCCATATTCAGCTATGTTCAGGGCTTGTTCCTATCTCTTAGGTCTGTAGTCTACTTTGATTACCTTCAATATTTGCTCAGGAATCACTGCTGGTGGTGCTCAAGAGATCATATGTGGTGCTGGGGATTGAACTCAGGTCAGCCACATGCAAGACAAGCTCTGTACTATCTCTCTGGCTTTCTTTTTTTTAAATTTTTTTTTTATTAGAGAATCACTGTGATGTACAGTTACAAACTTATGAACTTTTGTGTTTGCATTTCACTCATACAATGATCATTTACCCACCCCTCCATCAGTGCCCATTTACCTCCACCAATGATCCCAGTATCCCTCTCACCACCCCCACCCCATTCCCCACCACCCCACCCTGCCTCTGTGGCAGGGCATTCCCCTTTGTTCTCTCTCTTTTGGGTGTTGTAGTTTACAATAGAGGTATTGAGTGGCCTTCATGTTTGGTCTGTAGTCTACTTTTAGTTTGCATCTTCCAACCCGAGTGGGTCCTCCCAACATCTTCTACTTGGTGTTCCCTTCTCTATCTCAGCTGCCTTTTCCCCCAGCATGTGAGGCCAGTTTCCAAGCTGTGGGGCAGACCTCCTGATCCTTATCTCCACAACTCTTGGGTGGTAGTCTCCCACTCTGTTATTTTATATTCCACAGATGAGTGCAATCTTTCTATGTCTGTCTCTTTTTCTGACTCATTTCACTTAACATGATACTTTCCACGTTGATCCACTTATATGCAAAGTTCATGACTTCATCTTTTCTATTTATTTATTTATTTATTTATTTATTTTTTATTGAATCACCATGTAGAAAGTTACAGAGCTTTCAGTCTTAAGTCTCAGTTGTACAATGCTCAACACCCATCCCATCACCAGTGCACATATTCCACCACCAGGAGCCCCAGTATATCTCCCCCCCCAACCTGTGTAGTTGATAGATTTCACTTTACTTTGATTAACTTCAATATTTCAACAAAATACTCATTATTATTGTTTGGAGTTTCCCCCCAAAGTCAGACCTGTTGAAAGGGAACCATTTGATAATGTTTTCCATTGCTAACAATTAAGAGATATGAGGTCACGCAGCTGCAACAGCAGCCGTGCAGTTTTGGATTTATGTATTTTAGCAACTAAGTCCAGGGAAATTTCTGCCAGAAATTGCATCACTGCAAGCTTTTACTTCCCTTTTGTGGTGCTCCTAAAATGGAAAAGCCGAGAGAGAAAAGCTCTTCCCTCCTGGTGCAGCATGAGGCAGTGGATCAGTTCATAGTCTAGAGACATTTCTGCAAGCTGCTGGTGCCCAGAGTAGTTTAGCTGGCCTCTGGGATCATGCTCGTGCAGCAGTAGAAAAGGCCGACTTCATCTTTTCTAGCAGCTGCATAGTATTCCATTGTGTAGATGTACTAAAGTTTCTTTAAACAGTCATCTGTTTTTGGGCACTCCAGTCTTTTCCAGATTTTGGCTATTGTAAACAGTGCTTCAATAAACATAGAAATTCAGATGTCATTTCTACTATACCTTTTTGACTGGATTTCTGATTATGTTTTTCTTAAATCAGTCTTCTACTCAAAGATAATTTTTAAAAACTTTCTCAATTGTTGGAGATGTGATTCAATGGTAGATGACATAGCTTGCATGTATCAGAGACTGGGTTTGCTGCCTAGCATTAAAAAAACTTCCTAGTTTTCTTCTAATAATTTATGTCTTAATTTACAGACAAATTAAATTTATACTCCACCTAGGGTTTCATTCCTAAAGAATTTGAGATAAGGAAGCTGGAGTGATAGCACAGCGGGTAGGGCATTTGCCTTGCACACGGCAGATCTGGGTTTGATTCCCAGCATCCCATATGGTACCCCGAGCACCGCCAGGAGTAATTCCTCAGTGCAGAGCCAGGGGGAAGCCCTGTGCATCGCTGGGTATGACCCTCCCCAAAATAAAAAGAATTTGAGAATTTGAGATAAGGACACAACTTATTTTTTCTTGGCCTGCTGTCCCAGGACTCAAATGCCCTTTTAAGTAAGTCTCCCAAAGATGTGGCCTTCTCATTCAAGGGGAAGAACATCTTTTCCTTTCTGTCTTAGTTTCTCCAGCTAGGACCTACAAATTAGACTGATGAAAAACTACAAGAGGAAAAAGGTGATTGATTAAAATGATAAGTAACTAAAAATGTGGTCATAACTTGAGGATACATACTATCCAAAAAACAAACATTGCATAGAGAAATGCAAAATTCAGGGAAAAGAGTCTGAATTTCTAGGGTCTGCAAACAGTGGGTTGAAAATTATGTGAGAGGACTAATAGTGGATAAGTTGACAAGGCTTGTTATGTAGATTCTTCTGCTGTGCTTCTGTTTTGGGAAGGTTTGAGAGATGTCTCCGGTGACCAACTTCTGTCCTCTCTGGTAGAGGAGCAAGTGGGAACATCTTTACACATCCATATCCTGATTTTAGGTAAATACTGGAAAGGTTTTCCTAACACCTGATCTTTCCCAATCACCTTCAACTCAAAACAATCTTCATGCCAAATGGTAACTTTGTGTGTGGCATATTCTATCCCTCGTCAACTCCTAAATCACTCCTCATTTCTTCCTTGCTCGATGAAACTCAGTATAATGTTACCTTATATGTTTTTGTTTGCTGACCTTCTCCTACTAGACTATAACTCTTCAGGACAGCAGTCACCCAAAATGTCCAATTAAAAATATTTAATATTTTTTTGCTCAAATGTCTGTTTGTTTTATGAGATGGTGCAGGCTGTGATGAAATAAATAATGGGAGAAAGTTGGTTATTTATAATTTAGATGGATCCAGTTCAGCAAAGTCCTATATCCCAGTAACAAAGTGGGTTACTGTGAAAGATCCTGACTGTAATGATGGGAATTTTAGACTGTACGCAGGATGATGTTGAAATCACAAGAAAGTGAGGGTTAATAGTGTTGGGCCTCGCTCTGGGTGTACCAATGCCCCATTTCCATACTAGGAAGGTCAGAGGTTGGCTTACTGAAATGGGATTGTACCAAACAGAAGGTTGAGAAGCAATCTCTATTATTAAAAACAGGGCAAAATTGCTACCTGAGACTGAACCTGGGATTAAGTAGAATTAAACAAAGCTAAATAACTATTGCAAAATGAACAAACTGAAATAGTAGCATTTACCCAAATGTACTGTGCTTAACAAGGCAGGAGGAACAATGAGCAGGGCTGCAACTAAATTTAGACATTGCAGTTAAATTTACTCATCAAAATATTGCAGATATTCATAGTCACATCACTTCTATTTTATCTATTTCTAGAAATAGATGCCATCAGCCTGTCTGAAATAAGAATTCACATGCACACATGTTATTGTATGAGAATTAGAAATAAATTTATGTTGGCAATAAAAGGAGAGCATTTTTTCTGAGCAGCAGCTTGATTTGGAGATATCTTTGGAGTTTCTTGAGATTCTAAAAATATCCTGTATAATTCTCTTGAGTATATGAGCTCTGAGAAATTTCTGGAATTTCTGACACTTGCAAGTTTAGAGGATCAAAGATTGAGTCTCTGAATCTGCCCCAGATGCCGCTGTCTCTCTAGGGGAGGACTTGTTTGATGAGTGTTTGTGGGGTGAGTGGTTTCTCCACAAACCCATTCTGAAGACTCACTTCTTTCCACCTCTCTCCCCCAGACGTAGCACCAAAGGAGCAAGTCTGCTGCCAAAGCCTCCTGGCCCAACTAGATTAGATGCTGAACGGCGTCTCACTTATATAACCAGTGAGATTCTGACAGTTACCCTTTTGGACACTGTCATCCATGACTGATTTTTCCATCTGTTATCTTCCATGTCTGCAGATGGAAAAAGAAATCTCATCCTTATTAGGGATATTTAAGGAATGACTTACAGGATGCCTCCTACTATCTAATGTCTTTGTAGCCCGCTGAGACCCTTAGGGATTGAGAAGCTTTGCTCAGCTAAATATATCACTTAATACAGCAGGCACAGGGCAGAGATGCAGTGGGCTTTCTTTTTAAAATTAAATGGATAAAATATAGATTTTTATGTACACAACTTGACCTTCAATAAATCTGCTTTTAGAGAGAATTTGGGACGTATTTAGACATTTGGATGTTCTTTTAGAAAGTATTTTGATAGAACCACAGTTATAATATTATTATAAAATAAATGACTAAGCATAAACATAAAAAACATTTATTTCTCTTAAATAATTTTTTTTCTGAGTCACGATGATTCAGTCTCCGGTATTCACAGCATCTGAACTTTTAGATCCAATTTCTTTTCCCACTCCCTGTGATAAATTGAATGGCAATGTAGAGCTTATCTTTATAGTCTTTTACTTAATTTGACAAGAACATATTTCACTTAGAAGCACTGTATTGTGACAGTAATTATTTTTCATCTGGCTGATAGAAAATAATTCAAAGAATACTTGCAGAACAATGCTGAGGACTTATTCTCTCTCTCTCTCTCTCTCTCTCTCTCTCTCTCTCACTCTCTCTTTAATCATTCAGCAAATCTTCAAATCCCTGTTTATTTCCCCCTGTATTCTGTTACCTGTATGGGAGTTGATTGAATTTAACAAAGCTCCTCTGGGCTCTGTTTTGGAGACACCGTAGGTGTCTTTATTACCAAGACGTTAAATTAAGTTTGTTTTCAAGTAACCCCTCCCCCTCAGTCACATCTTGCCTCCAGCATCTGGCTGGAGCACCTCCATCTCCAAACGTTTTTGCTCCCTCCTGTTCCCCATCTCCCTCCCTGTGGCGATCTCCTGTCCCTTGCCGACGTGGATTGTACTCTCTGCAGCTGGGACTCTGTCCAACTCCTTCTATCAGAGTGCCCCAGGTCACTTTTTCAGGATAATACCTGGCACTGTATACGGGCTGGAGCGATAGCACAGTGGTTAGGGCGTTTGCCTTGCATGCGGCTGACCCGGGTTTGATGCTTCTGTCCCTCTCAGAGAGCCCGGCAAGCTACTGAGAGTATCCCGCCCGCATGGCAGCCATACTCAATATGCCAGAAACAGTAACAACAAGTCTCACAATAGAGACATTTCTGGTGCCCGCTGGAGCAAATCAATGAACAATGGGAGGACATGCTACAGTGCTACCTGGCACAGGGTAAAGTGTTCTGTGGATCAGATCGACTGACATAGATCTCTTTCTGGGCATTTGCATACCACTGAGGTTACGTCCCTTCTCCCAAACCTCTTGATTTTATTATATTTCCTAACTGCAGAAATTGGAATAAAATCCAAAGCGTCATGGAGCTAAAGAGGTAGAACACGGGCTTAGGCACTGCCTACGCCACCCCTCCCCCTCCTCAAAAGCACCACCAGGAATGATCTTGAACCAGGAGTAAGCCCTGAGAGCAACTTGATGTGACCCCAAAATAAAAGAATGTTTTTCAGAGCATCAGCTCATTTAAAATTACATTCTAACTCATTTCTGGTGTGTCTTGATTAATACTGTTCTTGATCAGGGCCTGGAAAGACAGTAGAGCAGTAAGGTTTTTGCCTTGCATGTGACCGACCCTGATTTATTCCCAGCACCCATATGGTTCTCTGAGCATCACCAGGAGTGATTCCTGAGTGCAGAGCCAGGAGTGACTCCTGGGCATCATCAGGTGTGGCCCCAAAACACGCAAACAGAAATGCTATGCTTGATGACTTTGTATGTCATGCCACAGTCATAGCCAGGAAGAATATACTTCATGTTACTAATTAAAAAAAAACTTAACCAAAATTTAAAAAATGAAGTGTGTCATCAATCTATATCACATCATTAGGCTGCACTAAGATGTGCCAATCAGAGGTGTGGTTTGCTCAACTCTGTTGTGAAGACGCCTGTGGGCACCTGGCCGTGAGTCCTGCTGACCGTGCTGAGACTCAGGCCACTGTTTTTGCAGGATGTTAGTGTAGTGTCTGGGAGTTGACGTTTAATAAACTGGCTCTCTTTTCCTGTCTTTTTAAGGGAAGCCATCAGTCGCATTTGTGAAGCTGTTCCTGGTGCCAAGGGAGCCTTCAAGAAGAGAAAGGTACTGCCATGGTCTCTCTGTATCCACCTATATCTTCTCTGTTTTCTTTCTCTTCAGTCTCCATACAGTATCCTTAATCACACGAGCCCCTTCAATTTCTTTTTTCTGTAGCCTGGGTTTTGCTCTTTCCACAAATACAAAGTTCTGGTCTGCCACGTGTTGAAAGCCTCCGAACTCCCACTGCCACCAAGGCTCAATACTTCGGGAATGCACCCAAAGCCCAGAGATGTAAAGACAATGGGGGTCATGCACACGTATCCAGGGGCCAGGCCTCCTCCCAAGTCCTTAGATGCTTTCATCCATTCACAAAACAGCTCTAACATACACACCCATGCTGCTAAATGCCTCACAACTCACTTTCTGGATGGACACAAGGGAGCGAGCAGCCTGAGATCTGTTAGCCAATTCCCGTGGTGTGAATCCTTCCACCACAGCCGGTTTCAAGCTCTAGCGAGAAGTTCTTGAACACTGAGTTGGCAGCGGCCATACAGTGGCACATCACGGTGTCAGCTGAGCTTCCCACAGTCCCAGTGAACGTGGATCACCTGCTCTGTGGGTGATAGTCAGGGCAGCCAAAATGAAGGGGCAAGCTTTGAGTACTTAGTGTTTGTTTGTAAATGTCTTTCATTGCAAGTTTTTACAAATGCGTTTGTAAAGGCTGCTGATTTTAGGGGCAGTAAATAAAATTCCTAGAAATAGAATGATCTCTCATGAACTGGTATGTCAGCTCTATAATCCCATTGATGCTCCTACTTTTACGGAGGATAGTTTTGGGGGCCTGTGATGAGGCTGCAGCAGGTAGCTGGCAGAATTTAAGCCTAGACCTTTTGGCTCCAGGGCTACCCACTCACTCCCCTTTTGTGGCTTTTATATCTGCGAGGAATTTGAACCACATGGAAAAAGAAAAGATTCGATTAACAGGAAGCATAAGAAACTGTTCAGATAAGGGTCTCATGATTACATAATGCAAGACCCACAATACAACTTTTTGTTGCTTAGACTGAATTTTGGGGCAGTGTCCCCTTGAGAGTCTCCAAATATGAGGCTAGGACTTGGGGTCTTTCTTCTACCCAAACTTGGGGACATTCAGAATCCCACAGAGCAATCTAGCTTTAGTCAGAGAACTCTCCATAAAGTTCTAAATACTGACCTGTATTTAGCGCAGCCCACATGGGACTTGGGGACCAAGCAGTTATTCCAGGATTACTGAATATAGGAGCTAGGGGGCATCTAAGAGAAGATAAGGGGAGCCTCCGTTGACAGAGCAGAGGACCCTAGCCACCAGCTTGTCCCGGGTTTCCTCACAGTTTTATTCGATGAAGAAGGTGGGAACAATGTAAATTTCTGACGCGCACCACAGCTATATTTTATCAAGATCTCCAGGATGAGACCTAGGCACCTTTATCTTAAATTATTTTTGTTGGGGGGGGACACACCAGGCTGTGCTTAGAGCTTACTCCTGGTTCTGCACTCAGGGATCACTTCTGATGGGCTCTATGGAGTACCAGAGATCAAACCTGGGTCAGCCACTTGCAAGGTAAGCACCTTACCCGCTCTGCTGTCTCTCTGGCCTGGAATCTCTATTTTTTTAAGTAGATCTGGCATCAGTTAAAAAATAATATATGTATACCTGATTAATAATGAGTGTTAAATATCAAAACAAGGCATGGCCTAACTGGAAAAGAATGGGGAGATTAGCAATGGACAGGTGTTAACAGTGCCTAGGAAGGTGAGGGACTGTCAAACACATCCATATATCCACCTGTACCAAGGACATTTCCAATGAACTGATGAATGTACCGATTTGAATTCAACCATATTGTTCTAGCTTGCCCTGGCTTGAGTCTCATCAGATACTCATCAGACCATTTGTGAGAGCCCCAAGTCGTTTGTATTCCATTGTCTCATCAATGAGCATTCTCGCAACTCCAGGGGCGACTTATTAGCACTATGACTGGTCCCCTTTACTCAGGTATGAGTGGCTTCAGTCTTGGAAGATAAAATCCACCCCTGACTCTGCAAAGGTTTGAGTAGATCCTGGGTTATGTAATTTTCTTTTGTTTGTTTTGGGGCCACACCCAGTAGGGCTCAGGGGTTACTCCTGGCTCCGCCTTAGGAATCACTCCTGACGACGCTCTGGGGATAGTATGGGATACTGGGCGATGGAACCCAGGTTGGCTGCATGCAAGGCAAGTGCCTACCCACTTATACAATCACTCCGGCCCCATTTTCCCCAAGTTTATGTGTGACCACATCAGCCGAAGATATCAGAAGTTGCTTGGAATATTGCTACCCCTGACTTTTCTGCAAGGATTCCCAACTTAGAGAATAAGTGTCAGAAGTTTTACTGTTTGCATATTGAACATGTACAGTTGCCTTAACATAACGAACAAGATTGAATCTTAAGTAAAGGGCAAAGGCGACTTTGGCCATACTGCCTTGAATGCGTCCTATCTCATCTGAATCAGTGAAGGCATGGGAGAGAAGAATGTCCTAGAGGCAGACCCTGAAGGTGTGGCTCTCGATGAACCAGATACTAAGGTGACACTGTTTGACTTCACAGCCTCCCAGCAAAATGCTGTCCAGCATCTTGGGCAAGAGCAACCTCCAGTTTGCAGGCATGAGCATCTCCCTGACCATATCCACCGCCAGCCTGAATCTGCGCACACCCGACTCCAAACAGGTCTGTAGTGCCCAGACCCCCGGTTCTACCCCTCTCTATGGGGATTTCCCAGAATTCTGTTTCAGCTTCCCCCTGTCTCTGGTGAACACTTCGTGTAAAACCTTCATCAAGTTTTGCATCCTTGGGCCATGTCCAAGGGTCACCGAAAGAATAATAGATGGAGTTAGTTCTCTTATAATATTGTTAATTATGATATATAAACATAAACCAGACATATGTAAGACTACACAAAATACAATTATGTATAATTCTGCTTAACTTGCTTTTTAGAGCATGAAATCATTGGTTTATTTATAGACATAAAAATAGGCATGAATGCAAGTAAAGTCTCTTCATGTCTCTGTCCCAGTTTATTTTCTCTGATACTTTGTTTCTTTGGCTGTTACAGCTTATATTTTATAATCTTTGAAATGTGTGGTCTCTTATGGTTGAGTGACAATAGTTTTTCTTAGCAATGGTGTGTTATGTTGTAGCGTCTCGGTGTTATAGTGGCATGGGGTTAATACCGTGTCTGTGTGTGTGTGCATGTGCACATGTATGCATGTGTGCATGTGTGTGTGTGTCTGAGTGATCCAGGGGAAGGAGTTTCTTGCTATGGGGTATGATGCATGTTGAGGTTCCATTGGACTGATAAGTTCCCCTGCTCTATCTTTGCTTTCTTTGATGGTTAGTTCCTTCAGTCACAAAGATAGGAATCTGAGAATCTGAGGGTCTGAGTAGCTGTCCTAGGTACCCACAGGATGATTCTGAAAGCCAAAGAAGGAAAATGCTTGTGGCTTTCAAGAAAGGCTCAATTTGGACCCCAGGGCCAGTGCTGTGAGCTGGAAGTCAGACACGTCTTATAGACAAAATGGTACAGAGACCTGTAAGTGACACATGTCCTGACTCCCACAGCTGTCACCGTGTGCATATTTATATTAGTTGATTTCCAAATTCCCCAGCAAGCAGGCAGCACTCCAGCTTCAGCTATTCCTCCACCCACACCCTGAAATGTTGAAATAAAGTCTAGATTCAGAGATGACATAGAGGGCCGTGCTAGGCACCGTGAGGGCTGTGATTTGACAGAACATCATTACACACTCCTTTCCTTTGTCTTGGCCAAGCTACTGTCCATCCCTGGCCTTTTCATGCTGACCCAGCTAATGGGCTCTTACCCATCAACTCTATTTCTTTCCTCCCGGCCTATGCTCCTTCTGTTTCTAAGGATCCTCAAATCATGGCCCTCAATTCAGTGTTGCTTTATCACCTAGCTGCCCTTTTATTTTATTCCTCACCTGGTGGAGGGATGTAAACTAAATACAAACATGGAAGTTCATAAGTTTGTAACTATACCCCATGGTGATTCACTAATAAATTTTTTTAAAAAAAATCCTCAACGCAACTCTCAGCAGAACAGTAGGAAGGTTCTTGTGTGGGGTGGGTGCACCTACTTCTCATCACCCAGCATTTTAGTCTAGGTGAGTGGAGAGGGTGTCTGGCTTAGGAATCTGGGGGTTGTCCAGTTGAGAAAGACTTGGAGGGAGGCTCTGTGGGGTAACGGTAGAGCAAAAAGCAGCTTGGATGAACGTTTCCTTCCTGACACAGGGGTAGAGAGAACACAGAAAGGCAATGTCTGCTCTCTGCATGGAGCTGGCACAGAGAAGAAACAAGCTAAACACGCACTCTCTTCTCCCTTGAGTTCCCTTAGCTCTTCCCCAAACCTGCCATACCGCAGGGACAACATACCACTGAACGGTAGTGATGGTGGAAAATACAGACCTTACCCCTTCCTCCCAATCTACTCTTCTCTTTCCTTCACAATTCCCCACTCTTAGCACGGCCTAAAAAGAAGCTCCTTCTCCAAAGTTGAACAAACAAAAATAAAATAAGGTCAAGAACCCTTTAAAGGTCACAGGTCATCATTATTTGGGGACTGTGATGTCCTGATTATGCTCCAAGAAAGACCAAACTTAGCTGGGTGTTCACTCGGAGACAGTCTTGCTGATTTTATTCATTTATATGCTCATGTCTTTCTGGCTCCTGCAAAGCTTTGCATGTGCCAACAGCTGAAGTAGGCATTTATAAATCCCATAGTGTATCTTGTAATTCATTTAGAATTTTGCTTCACATTTTTCCAGAGTCTAGTTGGAAAAATCCCTCAGATGGTAGCACTCCAGTGCTGACTCCTGTCTGGGGGCCTGTGGGCGCTGCCACAGAGAAACCTGGTTATGTTGAGATGGAGGCTAGAGCCCTGTTTCCACCCCCGGAAATTTACTTCAATGTCATTACATTGTCTTTAAGAAGATAAAAATAGCATGGAAGACTTATGTGGCTTTTTAAATTTAGGGCAGCTCCTAATTTACTTGGTGTCTATTAAATTCCACTGTATGCTGCAGTTCAACACTAATGGAAATTTTCCATTTTAAAAATTAACTTGGAATGTCCTCTCTGATTCTTAAATTGATAAATTGCAAGAGGGCCTGAGATGGCACCAGTTTGGAGTCTTGACTGCAGACTTTAAATTTATATGCCCTTGCTCCTGAAGGGGCCTTATGGAGTGTATAGACACACTTTTCCTACTCTATCTTGAGGTCTGGATGAAGATGACATTATCTCTGGAAACAGGAATGGCACAGTCAACTGTTCCAGTTTTTTCTTCCTCAGGATACAGACATTAAAGACTTGTGTTCAATTATAACACTGCCTAGCTCTGTTGGTACTTTGAATGTCTCGCCCCTGGGGCCCTCAGACCCTCATCTTTTACACACTCCATGTTACAAGGGGTCACAATGATCCCCACACGCCAGGCGGCTGTGAGACTCAAATGAGTTCATTCTTGCAAAGCAGCTAGTTAAGCAGCTGACACACTGTGGATGTTTGCTCAGGGTTACCTGTGGCTGTTGCTTGTATGATCGTTATGTTTATGTGGCTAACAATTCTGTCAATTTGTAGGAGACTGTCGATTCATATTGCCTGTCAACAAACAGGTGAGATAATAATGGCACATTTTCTTTCTTGTTTTGGACCACAGATTATAGCTAATCACCACATGCAATCCATCTCCTTCGCATCTGGGGGAGACCCGGTAAGTTCTCAGAATTGCTTTCTCTTGCTCTACTTGGAAAATTTTGAGATAGGTTCCACTCTGAAAGAGGACTTTTAGGGTATGCTCGGGAAAATTAACCATAAGTTTCCCTTTCTTTCCCCTCCTGATTTCACAAATTATCTTTGACTATTTTCAATGGCTGAGTCAAGATGAGAACTCCCACTGATTCATTGCATCAGCCAAGTGCTGTCCACCATCCCTGAAGTGTGGACAACGGCACATCTCCCTAGCTTTTTATACTGACATGTATTCTCACTTCACAGGGAAAACTCTGCCCTTCTCCCTGTCACTGTCCACTGGGTCCTCTGTTATTGCATTTTCTTTCTGCGCTCAGGTGAATAACTTGATCTAATATCTTTATGGCCATTTAAAATAGGCATTGTTGTCTCCAAATTTTATTCTGTTGCCTTTTAATGTATTTCACTGCTAACAGAGAAGGAGCTGCAGAAAGAAAAGAGAGAATGGGGAAGGTAGGGGGATATTCCGTTCAGGAGTCAGACTGATGAGGGCATTTGCTCCCCACATCTGGTCAGTAGAGCTGTGGTATGATGTCAGGGCCTTGCAAGGTGGAACTCAGAACCTGCTCCTCACGGACCCATGCTGAACTAGCTGTTGACATGTGGCCCTTGGGAGGAACCTAGGCAGAAAGCCAGCCACCGAAGAACGAGGTCCAAAAGGCATTTAGAGACTGGAACAATAGTACAACTGGTGGGGCATTTGCTTTGCACGCAACCAACCAATTGAACCTGGGTTCAATTCCCAGCACCCCGTATGATCACCTGAGACTGTAGGAGTAATTACTGAGTACAGAGCCAGGAGTAAACCCTGAGCATCTCTGGTGCTCAAAAAAAAAAAAGAGAGAAATCAGGAAAATATTGATATCTGGTCTCTCTACAATGAATGGAAGACAAGATTACACACACACTGTCATGTATTTCACTGGCCAGTGTATAATTTTCACCAGTCCAGGGAAACATTGAAATATTAAGACAACAGAATGTTTTCTTTGGAAATATATTTATTTCTTTTTTAAAAAATCAACTTGTTCTGGGGGCTGGAGCAAGAAGTACAGTGGGTAGGGCATTTACCTTGCACACGGCCAACCTGGGTTCAATTCCCAGCATCCCGTATGGTCCTCTGAGCACCGCCAGGGGTGATTCCTGAGTGCAGAGCCAGGAGTAACCTCCGTGCATTGCCAGGTGCGACCCAAAAACCAAAAAACCACCTTGTTCTGTATTCTCAAAAGATGATGTTTTGGTAAGAAAACCATTTTATGGTAAACGACTAATGACTTAGAAGTAATGCTTTGTTATTATTGTTCTTTTTTTCCACGGGAATGCTCCCCAAAGTGTATTTTTGGAAATTATATTTGCTGCCTTTGCCCTCACATATCTGTTTCCACACTTGCTTTTCCTCTTTTGTTTGTATCTAGTTTTAATTTTCAGAGCCTATTCACATGCCCAATGTGATGCTTGGAACCATAGATATTAAATGTTGAAGGTAAATCAACTTGAAAAATAAAAGGAAAAGGCGTTGTCCATATGCATCAGTAGTTCCTCTCAGGAGCTTGTAGCAAATTTCATCTTCGTGATGATTGTATTAGTGGAGATACAGCGACCTAGAAAGCAGTAAACCAAATGCATAGGCTTGTGTTGAAATTATGCATACAGGATGCATACAGGATGTTGAACTGTTTTCAAACTTCCCCTACATCTCCTTATTTGGAAATGGAAGCACTCACCCATTACTGCAAGTAATGAATTACTCTCCCAGTAATTCATGCCTTTTTTACCTTTTTTCTGATTTAAAAAAATGCATACAATGTCAAGGGTATGTATTATTGATTATTTTTCTGTGCCTCCATTTACCCAGTGAGAAAAATGGTATTTTGAAATATCAAGATTGATTAGAAAACACTGGCAATCCCTGAAAAATGACACTACAACTCTAGCCTACCGTTATTATCAGTATTAGAACACCATTAAATGAATGCCCGAATCATGGTTGCCTAGGAAGGTTTTGGGAGTGAAACAGAGATGGATAAATATAAGGGATACCAGCATCTCCACCACTGATGTTTACTTTGTGAATGTGTGATACCAATAACACTGTTTTGAACAGCAACATCATAGACAGCCCCATTATTCCAGAAAGAGTCAGTATTAATATCAAAGTTGCTCCACATCTCTTTTTAATTTCAAACTGAGCTTGATTGTAATTTTTCAAACTGGAGTCAGAGTGTCAAAAGAAACATTTCCTCTATGTCACTAGTGTTGACTCAAATTCATCTCGTTACTCAAATGTGCTGAAAATGATGAAGATATAAACTTTTTACTGGACTGCAAACTCCCGTAAAATTTGCAACTTAAATACTAATAAACGGACTAACGTTGATAACATTCAAAATAACACCACTTACTGTGATGGACAAAGTCTTGGGAAATGGAATCTTTGCTTCTAAAGTGGCTGTGGAACCTCCCCCTGCTGTGCAGAATACTTTGGTCTTGAACATCCCTCACAATCAATAATGCCAGACGATTCTCCCATGTACTTCTTCCGGCCAGGCCTACCCTCCTGACCATCATTGAACACAAAAGGGATGCTAAATGGGTTTAAGAGTGACAGCAGAATACAATCTGTTCTACTTCTTTAAAAATTCAGCACCTCCAGGGCTGGTAACCCAACAGCTAGTCTTTATTTGTTTATTTATTTATTTATTCATTCATTTATTTATTTTTATTGAATTATCGTGAGATACACCAATAACCAGTCTTGGCACAGACATTGAATGGCATAATGGTCACGCTGATGATTCTGAAAATTCTTTTTTTTTTTTTGCCACACCCCGCTGCATTTAGGGCTTACTCCTGGCTCTGTATTCAGGGATCACTCCTGATGGGGCTTAGGATACCATATGGGGTGCCAGTATTGAGCCTGGGTTGGCTGTGTGCAAGGCAAGCTAGTTCTCAGAATCCCAGTTATGAACATTTTCGTATTAATTTTTTTAATTATTGTGAAAGTGAAAATCACTGTATCACTGCTCATTGATTTGCTCGAGTGGGCACCAGTAACGTCTCCACTGTGAGACTTGTTGTTACTGTTTTTGGCATATCGAATACGCCACAGGTAGCTTGCCAGGCTCTGCTGTGAGAGCGAGATACTCTCGGTAGCTTGCCTAGCTCTCTGAGAGGGATGGAGTAATTGAACCCAGGTCAGCCACGTGAAAGGCAAATGCCCTACCCGCTGTGCTATTGCTTCTATTGTACAAAATTATAAATATATTACTGTGATATCCCAGAAAGTGGAGAACATACCTGTCCAATTTTTTGGTTCCATAGATCTCAGTTAGAGAAGGGTACTTCCTAAACCCCTTAGAGGTGAACAGCTTCTAAATCCAGGAAGAGTGTCCATGGTGACAAGCTACCATTCTTACTATTGCAAATAGCTTCAGAGCTATCAGTGATTTCAGTGATTTCCCTTGATGGAAATGACAAGAGGCTCAGGGCCTTTGACTTGACTGTTCTGTCCTCTACTCAGGTCAGTAGGAGAATGTAGCAGTGGGTAGAGACTTAAGCAGATTGAAAGCTAAGGTGGCTGCTGGTTGGAGAATGAACGAGAAAGCAGTGCATTATGGCAAGAACTGCAGGAAGAGCCGCCCTCCCTGCTGCTCTCACATGGTCATGGATAGGGTTGGAATGAAGCCTGGAGATGCAGGCGCGACCTCTCCCCAGACTTCACCCAGGTTCCCTCTTCCCTTTTTGGCTGGAGGGTTTTCTGGAGCAATGGAGAGAGAGGAGGCATCTATCCTCTGTGCACAGAGATAACAATGCAGGAGCTCAACCAGAGGACCTGTCAGATGCTGAACACACTGGAAGGAAATCAACGAAGCAACGGCACCTGGGGAACCTCTGCATCACGGGGAAGCCCTTTGACTACGGCTCTCTGAGACTTCTCCTGAATGTTGGAAATGTCAGCTTGGCAGGGAGCTCTTTCTGCCTTCAAGAATGAAGGGCGTTGTTGCTTCCCAGGACTGCTTGAGAAAGAGAGGGACACGTGGTTGCTGGGTCTCTGAAAGGTCATGGCTTTGTCTGTGTGCTGACCAGCTGGGAGGCAGGTAGGGAGTCTCACAGCACGTGAGGAAGGGGGAGGCTTTCAGAGCTTACAGTTGTGAGATTTTTGTTTTGAGGCGAAACCTTTGTTACTGTGAATAAAGTTCTGTCTGCTCATACTAGAAAATAGGCAAATTCAGAATCACTTCCAACCGTATCATATGGAAATGGAGGATCTTTATTCAAGTAATTATTTGGTCTCTAGCAGAAACGTGGGCATGTTTTGAAAGAGTGTTTGTAGCAGAAATGTTGGCATGATGGAGGAATCAGTGAAAATGCATAGTATAGGGGTAAGTGGGGCTTAGGATTAAGGACACAGGGGCATGGGTGAGGCGGGGGGAGGAGCAAGACTTTCCTCTTTAAGTCTTACAACACCTCAAAGGATTCAAACCACTGTTATATCCAAGGAAAGAAAAAGAACCATTAAGTCTCATCTACCCTCGAGGTGCTTGTCAACTAACCTTTGAGCATCCCCTGATGTGCGTCAAAGTGGACCCAGAGGAGTCACCGTGGCTTACTCAGAAATGCACATTTGACTTAACAAGCCCCGAAGGAGATACTCAGCCCAGTTCCTAGGTGGGCTGCTGAGAAGGCAGCGTGGACGGCAGGTGGTCATCTTGTTTCAGAGCAGAGCCTACAAGGGAGCGTGGAGGAGTCCCAGACACCAGCTCTCACATCTGAGACAGTGAGGTGGGGTTGTGTGGGGGTTGGGACTGGCAGCATGTTTTCCAAGCTCCCAAGGGCCCGATGCAAAGCTGGATGCCTCTCACGCCTTTGCTGCAGGCGTGGCCCTGACGTGCAGCCCCTGTGCTGGGTTCCGGGAGCAGAAGCAGGCGATCTCACCCTCAGTACCTCGGACAGGCGTTGGGACAGCACTGGGTTTCAATTGGGTCCTGTGATGTGTGTTGGGTCATGCTTTCACTCGTTTGTGGTTAGTGATGTAAACAACTCCCTTCTCGTTGACAGGACACAACCGATTACGTTGCGTATGTAGCCAAGGACCCCGTAAACCGCAGAGGTGAGCAATGCTGGCCCCCACCCCCCACCTCCCGTCTATCCAGTTAGGCTGAATGCAGCTACCAGGTTTTTCTTGTCACCTACCAGGGAAGGAGATCTTGGGTTTTGTGAGCTCCAACTTATAACTGTGTCTAGGTACTCTGTGGAGTCCGCCTGACCTGTGCCTGCTCAAACTCAGAAAGTGGCCTCTGACATAGAATAATTGTACTTCATCACTGTCATCCTGTTGCTCAATCCTGTTGCTCATTGATTTGCTCGAGGGGGCACCAGTAACATCTCCATTGTGAGACTTGTTGTCACTGTTTTTGGCATATTGAATGCCAAAATGGGTAGCTTGCCAGGCTCTGCCATGCGGGTGAGATACTCTCAGGAGCTTGCTGGGCCCTCCGAGGAGGATGGAGGAATCGAATCCGGGTCGGCAAATGCCCTACCCGCTGTGCTATTGCTCCAGCCCCTCATCCTACTTATTTGCAGGATATTAAAAAAACATAATGTGAGGATAATAACCACAGACTGTCGATAGAAACAAGGGCCAGGATGACTGGTCTGTGATAGAAAGTGTGCCACAAAGGGTGTGGGGTTCGGCAGTGCAGGTAGGGCAGAGAAGGGACCACTATTTCCATGATAGCTAGAAATGATCACTCTGGACAAGAACTAAGTGCTCAAAGGAGGTAAATGGATATGCATGATAACCTATGTGCATGTGTATTGCAGACAGGCAGGCGGAGGGGTGGAGAGAGAGAGGCTGGGAGGGAAACTGGGAAATGCACACTGGTGAAGGGAACGGTGTTGGAACATTGCATGGCTGAAACTCAGTCATGAACATTGCAACTGTGTATCTCACCATGATTCAATTAAAAAATTAAATTAAAACGAGAAAAGAAGTAGCCTCTGTGGCAATTTATGTGTGTTCCCTCTCAAGGAAACTACCCCAGGCTCAGGTGCTGTCCCTTTACTCTGTGGTTACTTGGAACTCAGGCATGGGCTGGCTGGAGCATCTGAGTCTCGAAATATTTTTCCCTCATCCATGTCTCTGGTCGTTTATAAGATCAAAGCCCTAGGGTGGGTGGGCTCACTCAGACACAGTGCTCCAGAGCATCGGGCAGGCTAATGAATCCATAGGCTCCGATGAAGGCAGGTTTACTGGGGCCCCAGCACAGCTATTATGAGTAGTGTGTGGTCATACAGGAGGTCCCTCTTTCTGAAGTTGTTTATTCTCGCCCCAACAACAGGAGGCTCTTTCTCAAATGTTGGGGCAGGTCCAGGGGCTGTGGTAGATTTAATGGCTGGAATGTGAGGGGCTTGGGTTTGCTCTCTGGCACCCAAAAATATAGAACTGTGTTAAGTGTTGGTGGGACCCTGCCTTTTCTCACCCATTCCAACTCATCATCATGCCCATGGGATCTGTAGAAGCTCTTACCTGCTCTGTCCCCTGGCCCCTTTCCTAGGGTTCCTCTTTTCTTCTCTCCTCCTCAGTGACCACAGTCTCTTCTGGGACCATCCAAGCAAGCATCTACCTTAGGGCCTTTGCACCTCCTAGAATCTCCTACCACTGCGACATTCTTGGCCCAGATCTTTCCACCATACATTACCTGACTTGTCTAGGTTTCTCAGTGTAACATCTGGGAGACTCTCTTTGGTCACCCTGATTATCACCTGAAACCATTGTTTTCAGTCATCCCCTTTCTTTGACATTAATACCTTCATGGCTGTAGTCTTTCTTTGATTGTTGTGATCAGTTACTACCAACTTGGAGGCTTCAAGTCATGGACATTTATCATCTCATTGTCCTAGGGAACTAGATATCACAGTGTCAAGTGTGGGCTAGGACTTGCGCCCTCTGGAGGCTCCTTGTTTGTTGCGTTTTACATCTGCTGGCCCCAGACACCTTTTGGTTTTGTGATACCCACAGACACCCAAGGCTCTGTGGCTGCTACCTCTAGAGTCTGCCTTTGTCCTCCCATCCCTTTCTCTCCTGTGTCTGTGTCTTCTCCTCTTCCATCTCTTAGAAGAACAGCTATCACTGGATTTAAAGAATGGAAAGAGGAGCTTTCATTCATCGACTCTTGTTGAATGTGCCCAAATGATTCATGTTTTGGGAGGTAAAGGGCACGTGCCAAGCACGCACCCAACCCAGGTTTGATTCCTGGCACCACAGGGGCCTCTCTGCCTCCCAGGTGCATGCTGCAGGCCCCTGAGCACCAGAGGGTGGGGTCTGGTAATGTGCCACTGCAGGGCCCTGGCAGTGCCTCATCTTTCAGCCCTCGCTTTGAACCACTGGCCTGCTTGGCTGAACATTGCCAGTGACCCTTCCCTCACCAGCTTTAAACCAAAAAAAGACAGAGTGATCTTTCAGAGCCGATAAGGCATTTTGCTTCATTTATTTATTTTTTGGGGAGGGCACACTTGGTAGTTCTTGGGCCCTGCTCCTGTAATCTTTAGGGGACCATGAAGTTCTGGGGACAGAACTCTGAACCTCTTGATATAACTCCCAGTCCCAGTAAGACATTTGTTCTGTATTTGTTTCTGGGAAGAGTCCATCTAAGTAGGACTCAGGGGTCCTGGGAGAAACTCTGCTGGCCAGACTCACAAGACTGCTGGCCTGATGACTCAGTGTTCTGCTCCCTGGAAGTACTCTCCCTGCTGCGTCTGGGAGAAGGCCCGAGACCCCACTTGGCAGCCTTCTCTGCCTGGGTAGAGTGCCTCTGGCCTCCATCCAGAAGGCAGCCCTGAGGAAAGAGGATCGCCGGCCTGCAGAGACAGGCTACCTCTGTCCCCTCCAGAGCAGTCTTCTGTCTCCATAGGACTCCTCTCCAGTTTCTCTGCTTTCTCCTGTCAGAGGGACAATTCAGCACCCCCGAATTGTCAAAATTCAGGACAAAAACCTGTGAAGAAAGGTATCTTACTCTCTGTAAGGGACTCTCTTGCTCAATGACCTTGTAACTTTCTCATTAAGCAGAGCACTGGTGTGTGTGTGTGTGTGTGTGTGTGTGTGTGTGTGTGTGTGTGTGTGTGTGTGTGTGTGGTTCGGGGGGAGGCTCGGGGGATCTGCAGGCTTCTCACAAGCCTCCCTCACTCCACCCGCTTTGCTCTGCAGGTTTCATGTGGGTCATGCCAAAGCCTGGCCCCCTGACTGGGATGCCGAATGCCCACCACCAAAAGTTACAGATTGCAGCTGGCTGTTCACGCCTGTGTTCTCTCTTGAACAGGATCTCACTTGCTTATCTCTACGTCTCTGCTTTTTCCTCTCTGGAGAAATCCTTGTCGCTCTTGAACATGTCCTTCCCCTTTTTCTCTTCCCTCAGTCTTTCTGAGTAAGTTTCAATGAAAACTACTTATCTTCATCAAAAATAAATAAATAAACAAATAAAATTGCAGATCATTCCAGGCCCCTGAAATCCTCCCTAGACTCAACATCCCGGGCTCTGTGAACCTGCATGAATGTTCTGTCTCCAGGCAGCATGATGTCTTGGGGGTGGCCACACTAGTTGATTACTGTCCCTTCAAACTCATCTTCAAAGGTCCATTGTGCTTGAGGTTCCATATTGATCAAGAATCTTGACCCACACAAGGAAGTGAGCAAGCATCTTGCCCTCAACTGAACAGACCAAGAATCTTACAACCCAGGTCAATTTATGCCCATTGTCTGATGTTCCTGGGGCTTTAAAGGAACTCGTTTCTTGCATCAAGCTTTGATCCTAAGCCCCCTTTCCCTAGTTAATAGCAAGTTAATTGTTTATAGACTAAAACCGAAGAGGACAACACTTCAGCTTTTTTGATTTGAAACGGATTTACAACAGAGCTCTAAATATTGCAGACAATGGGCTACTAGGAAAACATCCTGACAGGGAAACTGTCTGGCTGTGGGTCCTTCAGGAAGAGCTACAGGAGGAGTTGCCAGGACCCATTCTGAAGGCCACACTACTGTGCATCCCTCTGGATGGTCAGTCTCAGGACCCCAGCTGGGAAAGCCCATTGTATGGAAGATGCTGGGAACGCTGTGGCTGACTCTGATGGTCCTTTATGCCTTGCTCTCCCAGCTTGTCACATTCTAGAATGCTGTGATGGTCTGGCCCAGGATGTCATTGGCGCCATTGGACAAGCCTTCGAGCTCCGGTTTAAGCAATACCTGCAGTGTCCCTCCAAGATCCCTGCTCTCCATGACCGGTGAGTAGCACTGCCACCGCCGCAGGGACCTTCCTGTGTCCTCTTGGAGCCCTCGAAAGGAGAAAGACCACAACCCACCTTCCCCAGGTGTGCTCCTGACAGACACATTGACTCGTGGGGCTTCCTGGGTGCCAGCGCACCTGGGCTGGGGCTCAGGAAACTGACAGATGGAAGCCGACATATGGGCAATGCTCCGAATGTTCAGAAAAACATTTTCCTTGAAACTATAGTGACAGTATCCAAGGTTACAACAGCATTGTCATACGTGTTCGTTCTTTTTCCTCTATGCTCATGTGGTGTTTCCATATGTCGCCTCCTGGGGGCTGCACCAGAAAGGTGGTTCATGCCCCTCATTCTTGTCATCATGGTTAGCCGAAGTCGTGACTCACAACCTCCATTTGGGAGGTCCCGTACACGGGACAGCCAGTGTCTCTGCAGCATTACTGGTTTGTCTCTGTGCAAGAAGTACTTGCAGACCTATGCTGTTTGTTCATTTGGGAGCCACACCGGCAGTGCCTGGGGATAATCCCAGAGTCTTTGCTGAGGGTTCACTTCTCTTTTTTTTTCTTTTTTCTTTTGGGGTCACACTCAGCAGTGCTCAGGGGCTACTCCTTATTCTGCACTCAGGAATTACTCCTGTCAGTGCTTGGGGGAGCATATGGGATGGATTGAACCTGAGTTGGCCATGTGCAAGGCAAACACCCTACCAGCTGTACTATTGTTCCAACCCCCAAGGTTCACTTCTTGTGAGACTTGGGGACCATATGGGATACTGAGAATCAAATCTGGGTCAGCTGCATGTAAGGCAAGTGCCCTCCTCACTGACTAACTCTCTGGGCCCTGGGCAGTGCCTTACCCAGCTGAGTCTTGTTGGCCTTCTCTGAAGTGGCAACAACGGTAACTTCACAGTTGTTTGTGCAAGTTGTTCAGAAATAGTAAATATCTGTAGTAGTTGTACAGTATTGACTTTATTTTAAAAGCTATTCAGGTTCTACTACTGGGTTTTCTTTGGCCAGAAGAATTTTCTGTGCAGCATAAAGCATTAAGAAGTAAGCCACGTGCATATCGATCGCTCAGTAGGCTATACTTGAGCTTGTGTAGTGAAAAATGGTTGTAATGGTGTGCTCATTGTAAGTACAGCTTTTTTCTCCTTAGTTTACTTTTTATTAAAGACAACAACAAAGGGGCAGGAGCAATAGTAAAGTGGGTGAGCGTTTGCCTTGCAAGCTGCAGACCCAGGTGGCAGACCTGGGTTTGATCCCTGGAATCCCATATTGTCCCCGTGCAGAGCCAGGAGTAACCCCTGAGCATCAAAAAACCAACCACCACCACCACCACAACAACAACAGAATTGCAGCTAACTTCTGTGACTTAGTTAATAAGGGTGTGTGTCTCTGGCTGTTGGTGAGTTCTTGAGATATATTTTATTCAATATATTAGTTATAAGGATAGAGACTAAAGTGTATTCCTTTTTCATCTCTAATTGGAGATTGAATATAGTACAGTTTAATGAATGGGCCTCTACTTGATTATGATTTGATTTACTCCTGGTGACACTCAGAGGGATCATATATGGTGCTAGGATCTGAACTTGGGTCAACTGATGCAAGGCAAGCGCCTTACTGTATCATTTCCCTGACCCAAAGTCATGTTTCTTTGGCCATGCAAACCCTTTTTAGTTTGATGTAGTCTCTTTTATTTATTTTTGTTTGTGTTGTCTTTGCCAATGGAATCACCATTGGAGACGTTACTGAGGTGTATATTCTGGAAAGTTTTATCTATATTTTCCTCAGGATTAAGATTTCAATCCAATCTCAATGTCTTTAATTCACTTTGAATTAACTTTTGTATCGGGTTCGAGATAGAAATACAGTTTTTAATTTTTTTGTTTTTGTATTTGGCTATACAATGTTCCCAATATCATTCATTGAAAAAGTTTTCTATGCTCCACCCAATCTGTCATAGATTAAATCCACTCAATTCAACCCAGCTACTTTGTCATTGTCTATATATCTGAGGGTTAATATATGGGCTCTCAATTTTATTCCATTGGTCTGAAAATCTATCCTTATTCGAATAACTGCACAATTTTTATTACTATAGCTTTATAGTATATGATTTAAGAACAAGGAATGTGATACCTCCCACCAGTTTTCAGGGAGTTTTAAGAGTCCACACAAGTTTTGCTAGAATTTACTATAGTTGTTGAAGATTTCCATCAGTATTTTGATAGGAATTATGTAAAATCTTTATAATGATTCCTTTTTTTAAGTTTTTATTTTATTGAATCACTCTGAAAAAATACAAAGCTTTCAGGTTTAAGTCTCAGTCATATAATGATTGAACCCCCATCCCTTCACCAGTGCACATGTTCCACCTCCAAGGACCCCAATATACCCCTCTTCCACCAGCCCCCACCTAAGTAGCTAATGATCTTCACTTTATTCTCTCTATACTTTGAATACATTCAATATTTTAATAGAGAACTCACTATTATTGTTTGGAATTTTCCCCCAACAATCAGGCCTGCTGAAAAGGCATCATTTAATAATTTATTTTCATTGCTGAGAATGAATACTCTATGAGCTTTGGATTTCTGATATTTTAGCTCAGAAATGCATTTCTGTAAGAAGCCGCTCTGGGTGCCGAAATGGGTTAGAAGACCTCTCCGATCATAGTCTTTAGAAGCAGAGGGTTCGTTTCACACCGGCAGCTCCAGATCTTATCTGGGCTGAGGGTGTCCTGGTAACGCCCCTTTCCCATGATCACCTATGAGCCACAACACTGCAAAATTCATACCTCTGGGTTGGGAGTCTTAGAAGGCGGCTCTCGCCACGTGGATGTTGCCGCCACTGCCATTTTCCTCGCAGAAAAACAGGGTGGAGAGGGAAAATCCCTCCCTGGGCGGCACGGAGTTGTAGCACAGCTCACAGTCTAGATGCATTTCTGTAAGAAGTCACTCTGGGTGCCAAAATGGGTTAGAAGACCTCTCAGACCATAGTCTTTGGGAGCAGAGAATCCCTTTATAATGATTCTTTTTAATTTTGGTAGAATGGCATTTTTGACTCTGTAAATTCTTCCAATGCATGACATAAAATATTTTTCCATTTCCTGATGTCCTCTCCTACTTCTTTCAAAAGTGACTTATACTTTTTGATGCTCAAGTCTTTCACCTCCTAAAGTTGATTCATAGGTAATTTATGGTTTTGGATACTTCATTTTACAGAGTCGTCTTTTCTTTTCTTTTTTAGTACATTGTTTTAATATAAAAATGAAACAGATTTTCATGCATTAAAATTTTCATGCATTTGATAGTCTTCAACTTTGCTGAATGTTCTTTTGTTATAAAGTTTTCAGTGGAATCCTTAGAGCCTTACATGTATATTGTCATCTACAAACAGTTATAACTGATCTTCTTGTTTTCTAATTTGGATCCTATGGTTTCCTGTAAATAGTGGTAGTTTAACATCTACTTTCCCATTTGGATGTTACTGACTTCTTTTTCTTGCTCTATTGCTATGACAAGGACTTCCAAAACCATAATAATGGAAGTAGACATCCTTGTCTTGTATCCAATTTCAGAGGTCAGACTTTCAGTTGTTTGTCATTGAGTAATTCATGTTGACTGTGTACTTGTGTTATAAGACTGTTATACCTTAAGTAACATTCCTCTATCCCTATTTTGATGAGAATTTAAAAAAGCATTAATGAATGTTGAATTTTGTCAGAGAATTTTTCCTGCACTTATTGCAGGAAAAAAATCATATGATTTAATTTTTTTTGTTCTGGGTATGCTTAGGGTTTACTTGTCCTGGTTCTTCACTCAGGGGTCACTCCCTGTAAGCTTGGGGACCATATGGGATTCTGGGAATGGAGCCTGAGTTTGCCAAATACAGGGCAACACCTTACTCTCTGTATTGTCCCTCTGGCCCTTACTCCTCTACTCCAAGTTTGTTGTTTATTTTTATCATGCAAAAATATTGGATTTTGTTCAATGTTTCTATTTTATCAACTGAGATGCAATTTTTTACTACTTACTTTGATTATTCTATTGGAATATGACATGTTTCAAGTAACAAGCTGGGTCTCATTCCCCTGACCCTTTAAGAGCCTCCAGTATGGCATCATTGGAAGGATGATAGAGAGAGGCTTCTAAAATCTCAGGGCTTGGATGAATGGAGACGTTACTGAGACCGCTGGAGAAATTCGACGATCAACGGGATGATGATGATGATGATGATGATGATGATGATGATGATGATGATGATGACGACGACGACATGTTTCAAAGTTGATTTTTTGTTTTTGTTTGTTTGTTTGTTTTTGGGTCACATCCGGCGATGCTCAGGGGTGACTCCTGGCTCTGCACTCACGATTTACCTCTGGCAGTGCTCAGGGGACCATATGGGATGCTGGGAATTGAACCCCGGTTGGCCGCGTGCAAGGCAAACACCCTACCCGCTGTTCTATTGCTCCAGCCCCCAAAGTTGATTTTTTGCATGTTGAACCAACCTCTTACGTTATTGGGAGAACTCTCAGTTATGAAGAATACTTCTTTTTCTGTGCTAGAGCGATAGCACAGCGGTAGGCATTCTTCTTTCACACGGCCAACCCATGTTTGATTCCTCCACCCCTCTCAGAGAGACTGGCAAGCTACCCGTGGCTATTGGATATGCCAAAAATAGTAACAATAAGTCTCACAATGGAAGACATTACTGGTGCCCGCTCAAACAAATAGATGAGCAATGGGATGACAGTAACAGTGACTTCTTTTTCTATTTTGTTGCAGTAAGTTTGCTAACAATTTGTTGGGTATTTATCTATAATTGTAGAAGATATTTATCTACATTTTTCTTTTCTTATGGAGTCTTCATATGGTGTTAGTGTTAAGTGTTTTAAATAAGTTGAAAGTATTTTCTCTAATATTTTTCAAGAAAGTTTATGGAGAGTTGTTAATTTTTCTGTAAATGTTTGAGAGAATTCACTGGAAGTCATATAGTTCTGGAATTTTCTTAGAATGCATGCAGTTTTTAATAATACCTATTCAATCTCTACCTGTTACTATATTTGGATTCTCAGTTTCCTCTTGAATTAGTTTTAGTAATTTAAGTACTTTTAAAAATGTATTTATTTATTTATATTCATTATTATTCATTATTATGTACTAATTTTCTGACATCTACTTCTTTTATTTCCACATATTTATTTTTTTCTTCATTCTGCTTGAGTTTAACCTGTCCGTATTTTCTAATTTTTTATGGAATGTCAGTTTTAAAACCTTATTTTATCATGCAGATATTTGCAGCTATATATCTTCTTCTAAACCTAAACCCTTTGGTTTTAGCTTCATTCTATCAGTGTTGATATGTGCTTTTTTGTTTTTATCCATTTCAAACTATTTTCCACTTTCCCTTGTCTCTCTTTTTTTGGACCCAATTGTTATTTGAGAATGTATTATTTACTTATTTTATATATATGAGTTTTTCAGGTTTCTTTTTGTCATTAATTTCTACATTTATCCCATTATGGTCTGAAAGATACTTTATATTATTATGATCCTTTAATAATTCTGAAACTTGATCTATGAACTAACATATATTACATCCTGGGGAAGTTTCCATGTGTAGTGTGGAGAATTTGCATCCTGTAATTTTTGCATGTTTACACATTCATACACATATGTATATATATATAGGGAGAGAAAGAGTGAGAGAGAGAGAGAAAGTCAGACAGACAGACAGACAGACAGGGAGAGATATGCTATGTCTAGTTGATTTATAGTATTGTTCAACCTTCTAGTTTCCAATCTTTTTCTAGTTGATTTATTCATTATTTAAAATGGAGTATTTCTAACTCTATTGTTAAATTATCCAACTGCCCTTTTACTCTGTCAGATATTGCATCCTGTTTTTGAGGGTTCTGTTCTGAGGTCAACATAGGTTTATAACTGTTACATCTTCTTGATGAATTGATCTTTTATCATGTCAAATGTCTTTTTGTTTCTAGTAACAATTTTTGTCTTGTGGTATATTTGTCGGATATTAAAAATATTAAACTCTCATTAGGTTACTATTCGCCTGAAGTAAATTTTTGCATACTTTTACTTGCAAGTTATATATTTGTATCTTAAATATGCTTCTTGTGGAAAGTGACATGGAGTCTGATCATGTTTCTTTCTAATCCATATGCCAATCTTTTAATTAGAATTTTAATGTTTTTACATTTAATATAATTAAATATACATAACAAGCAGAAGTTAGAAATTTTTGCCTGCTATTTTAATATTTTTCCCTAAATTTAGGTCTGTTATTTTTGTTACTTTATATCTCACAATTGCCTTATTTGATGGTAAAGTGTTTTTTCATGCAAATTTTATTGATTTGCATTGGTTTACAATAAGAGCACAGCTTACACTTCCAAAAAGAATGTAAATCTCATCATACTACTCTGAAATTCTAAGTGTCATACACTGTCAGAGTGACCCTTTGTCCCCTGGTAGCCAGCATGCATAAGAGTATAAGAGTTATTTTTGTTGTTTTGCCAGCGCATTTGCTTTGCCAGTTTATTTCATATATGAGTGAAACCATCCAGAAATTATCTTTATTTCTCGACTCATTTTCCTTAGTATTATCACTTCAAGTTCTATCTATGTTATTGAAGGAGGCATGATTTTGTTATTATTTTTAAAAGGTGATTATACATTTGTCATAACTTCTCTATCCAGTCACTACCATAAGATGTTTAGACTGACCCTTTGTTTTGGCTAAAGGTAGATAGATCCTTTCCCTATTTTATCTGACTAGAAGTTCCCTAAGGCTAGAATGATGAGGAAGGCAGATATTTTTAACCAAAATACTCATAAAACCTAGGTAACTGATGGGCAGTAAGCAAATCCTCTTTTCTGGGATGACAGGTACTAACAGATATTAGTATTATTATTTATTAACTAATGGAGACGTTACTGGTGCCCGTTCAAGCAAATCAATGAACAACGGGATGACAGTGTGACAGTGCAGTGCTATTTTTTAAAATTGTGGGTCATACTTGGTGATGCTCAGGGTTTACTCCTGGCTCTGTAACTTGGAGATCACTCCTGGCGGGGCTCAGGGGAACCACACAAAGTGCTGGGGATTGAACCTGGGTTGGCTGCCTGCAAGGCAAGTGCCCTACCCTCTGTACTATTTGCTCCGGGCCCTGGTATTGCTGGTCTTGACTGCAAGCTGACTTTCAGCTAAAGCTCTCGAAAATCTCTTTGGACAGAATGCAGAGTCTGGATGAGCCGTGGACAGAAGAGGAGAGCGACGCTTCAGACCACCCCTACTACAACAACATTTCAAGCAAGACACCCCCTGCAGGGGGATTTGCTGATACACGCCTGAAAACCAGGCCCCCAGCCCCTGACGCTGCCCAGGTATTTCTTGCTCCTTCTCCAGAACTTTATTTTCAGGCTTGTATTTTTACCAGTCTTTGTTGGAACGACTCATAACCTTTTCGCCTGAGACAAATTGTCGTGGTTTTGGTTTTAACATCACAAACCATTAGTCAAATGCCTTTGAACTATATTTTAATTCCTGAGATTAGAGAGGGTCCCCTCCCCATTCTAGGACAAATCCCTTATACTGTGATCCTAGTGATGCACAGAGAGAGTAGCAGACTTTTTCAAAGGCCTGGGGTATTGTGGGTTTTCTGTAAAGAAAGATGGATATTGGCCTTTAGAATAAAAAACTTTGATACAGTTTTCTACTTTATTCATGACACTGAATTTTACTCTAACTCAAAATTCTAGAAAGCCATCTTTCTTCCCCACCCTCACCCCAGTTATTACACTTGTAGTTGGTTCTAAGAAGGTTTTTTTTGTCACTCACTTTATGCGAATGATTATGATACCAATAAAAGTGGCAGAGCAGCACTGAAATCAACTGTCCTTAACTCGACAAGAAGGGAATGAACCGACATGGGTGTTGGTGGGAAGTGTTCTGACATGTTGGTACTCTTCGAACTTGTTTGGGGCCCTTTTGAGAGCTATGACTGCGTGCAGGGGAACTCCATTTACAGCCATGATTAGAAGAAGGTCATGGGGGCAGTGCAGGGGGAGGGCATACTGATTAGACTGGTGTGGCCCCTTCCTCCCATTCACCAGCTTCCCAAATCTCTGGACCCAGAAAGTGAAGATTAGGTATTGCGAGGGATGCAATGGACTCCAGTTCCCCTAAACCGTGTTCTGACTTTTGAAGATATGGACATGAGAAGTGAGTTAATTTTTTTCTCGTTGTCTACTTTTGGTGTCTATAGTTTTCAGGAAAAGAACAAACTTACTACCAAGGGAGGCACCTGGGAGACCCATTTGGGGAAGATTGGCAGCCAACGACTGTGAGACAAGGTGAGGTGACCCAGAAATGCAAAACACAGATCTGTGTGTTCCTGGGGCCAAGGTCTTGAGATGTTGGGATGTTGTAGGAATTTATAGGGCTTGAGGCTCTTTAGGAGAACATTTTTACATCTTATCAAGCCATCAACAAGGGTCTGCTTTCCCAGTTAGAAAAAGTCCAGACATGACAAGAAGGAAGTGCTTTGACCCATCTTTCCTCTGAAGATAGCTATTTCTCTTCACACCCAAGTACGTGCACATTAACAGTTTATTTATTAATTTAAACACTTTAACTTTTATGTTCTGTTATTTGGGCAAGATGTTGCTGAGGGTTTACCCAGGGTCTGTTCTGGGGGCCCATTTTGCATGCCAGGGATTGAACCATATGCTTTTCCTGCTGAGCTGTCTCTCTGGTTCCCTACACTTACAGTTTAACACTTTGCTTTAATTTTAAACTTTCCTCCCCTGAAACATTTCCACAACCCTTTCAAGAGCTTTGGGACCCTGGCTATAGACTCTACCGGATTTGAAGGAGATGGAGCAAGAAATGGATGGATAAAGATCCTATTCATATCAGTTCTGCCATTTAGTTGCTCAACCCAAAGAAAAACTTCTTTTGTGACAGGGAGGGAATTACAATAAATATTTCCAATTTCAAATCTTTTAAAGTTCCTCCTCGTGGGGACTTTAATATCTTCCCTCACCCTGTGGCCCTGGTAGTAGGACCAGTGCTGGAGACTCACCACGTGGGCTGATCTCAGAGAGAAGGAAACAGCAGAGCAAAGCCAGAGACACATTTTCACATGTGTGCATCGACGTATAATGACTGCAGAAGCCTGGAAGAGACACATTAGTTTTCTTACTTTGGTTTGTGGGGCTTCCCAAGCAGTGGAGCTCCCTTGCCAGGGAGCCCACGGGTCACTCACAATGATTCATAGCCCCTGGGCAGGTGGTTCGGGGTCAAGCCCGAGGGTGCACTGCAGAGCTCCTCTGCCGCTGAGTCTCCTGGACCACCTGGCAGGCTTAGGGCCCCCAGGACACGCCCAGTGATGCTCTGGGGACTGTGCGGTGCTGAGGATTGGATCCAAGTTGGGTTTGTGCACCAACCCCTGACTCGCTCCCTGGCCTTTAGAAGACACGTGATTTATTTCACATGATTGATGTCAGACACTTGCTCTTTGTAAAATATATCAGAATTATTTAAAACTAAGGTCTTTCAGGAGGTTGACTCCATGGCTTGGAGGCTGGCCTCACATTCTGGGGAAAGGGCAACTCAGAGAAGGGATCACCAACTATAATGTAGTCGAAGGCCATGTGGGGGAAGGGAGTTGCGGGCTGAATGAGGGCTAGAGACTGAGCACAGCGGCCACTCACCACCTTTATTGCAAACCACAACAGCTAATTAGAGAGAGAGAACAGAAGGGAATGCCCTGCCACAGTGGCAGGGTGGGGTGGGGGGAGATGGGATTGGGGAGGGTGGGAGGATGCTGGGTTTACTGGTGGTGGAGAATGGGCACTGGTGAAGGGATGGGTTCCCGAACTTTGTATGAGGGAAGCATGAGCACAAAAGTGTATAAATCTGTAACTGTACCCTCACGGTGATTCACTAATTAAAAATAAATAAATTAAAAAATAAATAAATAAAACTAAGGTCTTTGGTACTTGAGTTAGTCCAGTGAGATCAGAAGAGACAACGTTAGAAATTCATCAGGGCCAAAGCGCATTAGCAGGTTTCTGCCCTGCAGCTTTAGCCTTAAAACTCTGAGTACAGTCCAAGTTCTGAGTTGAAAGCAACTTGCCTCTCTTCTCTTTCACCTAAATGCAAATGAACTCTGCTATCCTTGGCCTTGGCCTGCCCACTTGCTCTGGCTCAGGACTGCGTGATCTCTGGAGGAAGGGGCTGGCAATGGGAAAGTAGGCCTTGAATCTATTTATTTGTTTGTTTATTTATTTATTATTGAATCACTGTGAGATACAGTTACAAAACTTTCATGTTTGAGTTTCAGTCATACAATGATCTCCACCGGTGTGCATTTTCCACCACCAATGTTCCCAGTATCCCCTCATCCCACCCCTCCCCTTGCCTCTATGGCAGACAATCTCCCCGATACTTTCTTTTGTATTGTTTGTTATGAATAGCATTAGATGTTGCACGGTGGGGAGAGTGGCCGCATGTTCCTGGAATTCTAAAATTTTGGATAATTAGGGTCTGGAGAAATCTCTGCAGTCAGCTGCTGGGTTCAGAGATTCTTTTGTGTGTCTCTGGATCATGGTCATCAAGGAGCTTAAGTAGCAGCCAGAGGCGGTTTGTGGGCGTGACCTCCAGGGATGGGGGTGCGATGGGGGTGGGGAATGAGAAGAATCGGCCATGCCCTATCCCTTGAGGCCTGGAGTTTGCCGTCACTGAACCCACGTACCTGCACTTCTCATTGAGTGCTGGAAGTTTGCAGCTGCCGGGGTTCTTAGGGGGCAGATGGCGGGATGATGCCTGCCCCCGTCTAGGCACCCCGGGGAAGTTGGCCTGGCTCAAAGTCCTGAGGCCTCTCTGTGGCAAGTTGCTCAGTCTGGAGATTCTTTTGTGTGTCAGTCCTTGAATTTTTGAATTTTCAGTAAGCAGTTTGTAAAGTTCGTCTTGCCAACTAACTTGTTAGAATGCACACACATGAGAAAACTGCAGACATGCAGTTCTCTGAGCCTTCTCTAAGCCAGGTGTGTAACCCAGGAACAACTTGGGAATGCAGGTGTCAAGCTAGGGATTAGAGTTGAGATGGTGCAAGACATTTTTGAGATATTCTCCCCAGAAGAAATTTTAGCAGGTTCTTGTTTGCAGGCCAGAAGTGGCGGTACATCGCTTTGCATCTCTCTGAAGACTGAGCAACACTTCTCAAGAGCCCCTGAGCCCATAGTCCCACACATGCTTCCTGAGACTGGCCTTCTTGCTGGTCTTCATTGGTGCAAAGAACAGAAACCAACAGGGAAAGTTCTGTTTCTCCCATGGCACCTTGATTCTACCTCCCAGTCCCTTTTCATCTCGAGTGTTCCTTAACACCCACCTCAACCCAGTTCATCCTTTTCGCCGTGGTATCAAGGGCCTTGCAGGGAAGTGGCAACAATGCCATGAGGAGTTGAGAGTCGGAGAAGACTCTGGAAGTGAATCAAGGCCTTCCCCTGTCTACTAGTTTTCTATTTTTCAAAAATTTATGATCATTATTATTATTGCTTTTTGGGTCACACCCAGCGATGCTCAGGGGTTACTCCTGGCTTTGCACTCAGGAATTACTCATATGGGGTGAGTGTGGGATGCAGGGATAGAACCCGGGTCAGCCATGTGCAAGGTAAACGCCCTACCCGCTGCACTATCATTCCGGCCCCTCCACTAGTTTTCTAGATCCCCCTGCTCAGACTGCAGCTTTCATCTGCTTCCTGTTCTGCTCTGCTGAGGCTAGTTCAAGGTGTATAGATGCCATGTACCTCCGTCCATGATAATGCAGAGCATGTGAGAATTCAGTCTCCTGCTGTACAGTTCTGTTCCTCTCCAAGGCTGGAGTGCAGCCTCCTATGCTCTAGGCCCAAGTTTGATCTCCGGCTCTACAGCGCTCTCTGAGCACTGCCAGCTACGGCCCTGGTGGTCTCGGCACCACTGAATTCAAACAGCACTGCCAGTACTGTGTCACTGGGCCTGAGCATTTGACTGTCCAGCTCCCGCTGTCAGACTGAGTATCACCAGGCGTGGTCCCTAAAATCAACCCAAATAACCATTTAAAAACTCCAGGAAGCATTCTTTTGACAGACTGAGAGGTTTCAACAGCCCAGTGTGTGGTGTAGTGTGAAATGTAGCCTTTTCCAGAGACACGCTGGCCAACAGATGATGGTGAGAATGAGATAGATAGAACGAGAGAGGAAGAGAGAAAAAGAGATGGAGAGAGAGAAGTCTCCTGGAAAGAACCGGTGACTAAAACAAATCTTCTCATGCAACTTCTTCACTCACCTCAGGAGCTGGCAGTGGAACCCAGACCCGGCCTCAGACTCTCTCACACCATCTGGAAATCCCAGACCCCACAGGCAGCTCCATTTCTTTCTTTCTTTTTTCTTTTTCCTTTTTGAATTAGTGAATCACCATGAGGTACAGTTACAGGCTTACAAACTTTCGTGCTTGTGTTTTGTGCTTGTGTTTCAGTCCATTCTCCACCACCAATAGTCCCAGTATCGCCCCCCCCCCCCATCCCCACACTGTCCCCTTCACCCCATCCCGCCTCTGTGGCAGGGAAGTCCCTTTTGCTCTCTCTCTCCTTTTGGGTGTTGTGGTTTTCAGTAGAGGTATTAAGTGGCCAACATGTTCAGTCTATAGTCTGTTTTCAGCCCACATCTCTCATCCCGAGCGGGTCCTTCTAGCACCCTTTACTTGGTGGTCCCTTCTCTATCTGAAGGCAGCTCTATTTCTAAGGAGAATGTCTCAGTTTATTTGAAAAACACTTTCCAGAGGCTGGAATTAAAAGCCAAACCCAAAACCAAACCCACACTCTTAAAAACAGACTCTGTCACTGGTAGAGGGACACTGACACGCTGGTGGCTGGCGAGATGCTGTAGGGCTGTTTGCACGAAGCAGCCTTCACTCTGCCACTGATGGCGCGTGAGTCATGATGCCTCAAGAAAAATTGGGAGAGAAATGTGTTTGCTTTAGGGAGCTCACGTGGTGCTGCTCACTTCTGACTGCACTCAGACGTCACTCCTGGTGGGGCTTAGGGGACCATTTGGAGAACGAACCTGGGTCAGCCATATGCAAGGCAAATGCCTCCCCCACTGTTTCACTGTTCCGGCCCTAGGGAAGTAATTTAAAAGTTAAAAAACTGGGTCCCACACCTTGTCTTGTCTTGCTTGAGTGGGCAGGTGAGGGGGCTCAGTGGTAAAACGCCCGCCTTGCACGCAAGAGGTCCTCAGTTCAGCCCCGCCACTCCGCACCACAGAAACCCTCACTGTAGCACTGTAGCACTGTCATCCTGTTGCTCATCGATTTGCTCGAGCGGGCACCAGTAACGTCTCCATTGTGAGAGTTGTTACTGTTTTGGGCATATCGAATACGCCACAGGTAGCTTGCCAGGCTCTGCCACGCTGGTGATACACTCTCGGTAGCTTGCTGGGCTCTCCGAGAGGGACAGAGGAATCGAACCAAGGTTGTCTGCGTGCAAGGCAAATGCCCTACCCGCTGTGCTATCGCTTCAGCCCACAAAAACCCATAAATAAACAAAACAGAGCCCCAGCCCTTGCACTGTGTACTAGAATGGACAGTTTAGAAGTTACTGACTTTCCCTGAAAAGGCAAAGCAATTGACATAAGATCTGTGATTCTATTGCTTAGTGATTTGATCTTAGTGTCTCTGTAAAGAGCATGGAGTGGGCGGGGGCAGCTTCTGCAGCAGACACACCTGGGTCAGACGTGGGGTGGGGTCCAGAGTCCTGGTAAGGCCCTTCACTGCCATGGGGGTCCCAAGGATGGGCCAGCAGAAGCCACATTCACATAAACGGGAACGAATCCTAGCCAGAACACAAGTTTATGAGACAGGGTGAGAAAAGGGGAAGAATTAGAGTCATGAGCATCTACAAAGCACTGCCAGGAGTAACTCCGGAATGCAGAGCCAGGAGTAAACCTTGAGCATCCCTGGGTGTGACCCAAAAAGCAAAAAAAAAAAGAAAAAAGAAAGAATATTCGAATGGAGCAGGAGCTTGTGTGCGCAAACACTGGGTCTTAGCAATATATGCTGGAACTGGCTTTCCGCGGAGAAAGACACCTTGTTTTCTCGTTGCAGGGTCCTTGGACATCTACAGCTTCCCGGATGGGAAGTCCCCGGGGGCCGCGGCGGGAGACGTGCCCACCTACGTGAACACCCAGCGCCTTCCCCCGCAGCCCGCGCCCGCCCCGGGCAGCAGCGCCGAGAGCAGCCCGCGCAAGGACCTCTTCGACATGAGTGGGTTTCCGCTTGCCTCTGACTGATGCCTTCGCGGGTGCTGTTTACACTGTCTTTTATTTTCAAGTCGGTCTTTCAGTTTGAGCTTTCTGGCACAGGGTTCGGAGTGGCGGGCGATGCCGAGCCGTGGTGTTCTGGCCCAGCCAGGTTCTGCTCTCGGGCCCAGCCCGCTCCGCAGTCAGCAAGGAGAGTCGCGCCCCTCTCCGGGGACTTGGCTTCCCTCTTGAAGAGTTGCGAATCTTGGGGGAAAAACCACTGTTGAAATAGACGCACATTGATTTAGTACCTAAATAATCAGCTCTTGGGTCAGTATCGATGCCAGGATGAAGGGCAGAGTCCCTCTCCTCGGAGAGGTCTCGGACAGGTGAGCAAGATTCACATAGGAGCACAAATTGCAGTGTACTACCTGGAGGTCTTGCCATATTCATTCCCCTCTCTCCTTCTCCTTCTCTTCCCGTACCCATCCACTGTCTTCTATATAGCAAATGCTATTCTACTTTCTGGTGATGTAGAGGAGAAGAAAATAAAGCCCAACTTACACGGAGCTTAAATAACAACTATTGACTCTATTGACTACTAGGTAGTGACCAGTGTCTCATGAGAAATCAGACAGGATGAGCAGAGAGGCAGGAAGTTGCCATAGACACACATGATCTAATTATAAGCATTCCTTGTGTTGAGTAGATTGGGAAAATTACATCACTCATGAACTGATTACCAAAAGTAGAAATTGCTGTGAAGAAAGAGCTTCTCAAACTCAAAGGAAGCCTTCCATCCTAAAATTTCTTTTTCAAAAAATTTACCCTGTATTTTACTGGCTGGAGGGAGGATAGGGAAAGAGATCAAGATAAAACTTAGTTTTAGCTTAAGACTAAGTTTCTACTATAAGTTAGCTGCTTAGGATTTAATATTTATAATAGTCCCTCAGGCAGATTTTTTATTATTGCTATTACAAATATATGCTTACTTTATAGGGGAGGAAATGGAGAACCTAAAGGTTAAGTAATATACTGCTGGTAAAAGTTAATTTTGCTGGTTTACCAGCTGGCATTTGTGATATTGTATTTGTGTGAGGGTAGGTTGACATGATTCTTACGATTAAGAAACATCATGCCAACAAATATAAGTTTTACTCAGACACTTTGGTTTTCCAGACAGTGGATTCCCACATATGTGATGATGGATCTAATGATGATGATGATGGTATTAAAGATTGCAATGGTGATAGTTGGTGATGTTAACTGGGATGGGGAAGATGATAATGGTATAGGGACCATATATACAAATTTACAAATAGCATTATATAAAGAGAAATTCATAGATGAGATTTTAACTGATAGTTAAATGCCTTTTCCTTTCCTAATCTTGCAGCAAGTTCACATGTGTAAAATGACTTATTTTTGCTTTTTTTTTTTTTTTGCTTTTTGGGTCACACCCAGCGATGCTCAGGGGTTACTCCTGGCTTTGCACTCAGGAATTACTCCTGGCGGTGCTGGGGGACCATATGGGATGCCGGGGATCGAACCCGGGTCGGCCGCGTGCAAGGCAAACGCCCTACCCGCTGTGCTATCACTCCGGCCCCTTATTTTTGCTTTTATTCCATTCCACTTCTTATTTTTCTATGCTAATAAGTTTTTAAATTTAATTAAAGATCTGTGACTTGCAAAGTTATTGATAGTTGAATTTTAGGTATATAAAATCTCAACACCAAACCCACCACCAGTGTTAACTTCCCTCCGCCAGTGTCTCCATATTTCATCACCCCCCCAACCCTGCCCACCCTGCTCCCGTCACCTTGACAAGCACATTGCAAAGTTCCGTTGGTTATAGCTTAGATCTCATTTTTTTGGTGTTGTTGAATCTGTGTTTTGGACATATGGCTATACTACTCACCTCTGTCACCAGTATATCTAAAGCCCTGATCTCTGTTCACCCATTACTTCCTGTTCTCTTCTTTCTCCTTTCATTTCTTTCCTTCTCTGCCCTTCTCCTCTCTGGGGTCAAGGATCTAGTCATTCTCCCTTTACAACAATACATTTCCTGATCCAGCATTCTATATACCGCAGATTAATGAGATCATTCTGTTCATCTTCTGGCTTATTTCACTCAACATGATATCTTCCATACCTTGCAGCAAATTGCACGATTTCATTGTTCCTTATAACTGCATAGTATTCCATTGTGTATACATAACACATCTTTATAATCCATTTATCTGTCATTGGATACTGAGGTTGATTTTGATTCCATATCTTAGCTATGGTTCTGAGCACAGCAATGAATAATAGTGTGCATATGTCCTTTTGAGAGAGTTGTTGTCTGTCCTGGAGGTAGACAGTTATTTCACTCCACTTTTGCCCTTCTACAAACATTTAGCACAATGGTCTAATTTTAGAACATTCATTGAATATTTACAGGATCCACACTATATCTCAGGAGCGTGCTGGGCTCTGGTCATGTGGCTTTGCTTAGTAGACAGCTACGACTTCCTTGTGGTCGTTACACTTTCCGTAGCAGGTGAGGTGGTTCAAATTATCATCAGGCCTTGCACTCACATGGCACTTGGTGCACTTTTTAGGAGTGCTTGTTACACATTTCCTCATCTGAAAATTAAATATTGAGGTCGAATTAAACACATGTAGCTCCTTCCTTAGTGACTGATGCTTGTTGCTTTTACAGCAGATCCATGGCCTGCAGTCAACAATAAGTTCTGAAGGGTGTGCAGTCACCCCATCTCGTGCTAGCATGCAAGAGCCTTTTCCACAGGGAAAATAGTGAAGGGCAAGAGTGGTAGAGCTTTCAGCCCAGGGCAAGTCGCACAAGACTCCCAGTAAATGTCAGTTTACTTCTCTGCTGAAAATGTTCCCAGAGCACAGGCTTTTGAAGTAAACATTTGATGGGTTGTGTTTAGGTTTTGCATGAAATCAAAGCCTCTGCAGTATCCCTCTTCCTTTATGACACTTCCTCTGGGATTGGCAGGTTTTTATTCAGAAGAGAACAGATCTGTTCAAAGGGCTAGCCTCTGTTCCAGTGAAAGTAGATGACATGTAATACACCCAGCCTCTTGCAGTGTGCAGAAATGAAGTCATCTGAATCAGCTAGACAAAGGCTGTGCTTGAATCCTTGGCAAAAGGCACAACGCCCAGCTGTCTTGGGAAAGCAGACTCATCAGAAAGAGTCATGCCAAGATTTGGGTTGTGCTTTTTCAAATGCTTGTCATATTGATTCTTATTTTATCAGTCAGTCATCTGTCTGGCTACGTCTCTCTCTCTCTTTTTTTTTTGGTGGGGGTCAGGCATACCTGGTGATGCTCAGGGGTTACTCCTGGCTCTGTGCTCAGGAATTATTCCTGGCAGTGCTTGGGAGACCATTTGGGATGCCAGGGATTGAACCCAGTTCAACTGCATGCAAGGCAAACACCCTACCTGTTGTACTATTGCCCTGCACCCCCCCCACCCAACCTCTCTCTCTCTCTTATGGAAATTGCCTTTGATGCCCGTCTTTCACATTTCACTCTTTGCCATATTGGAATTGACTTGTTGGCAATTGTTGTTGACAGAACCTTTTGAAGATGCTCTCAAGAACCAGTCCTTGGGGCCTGTGTTGAACAAGGCGGCCTCTGTGGAGTGCATCAGCCCTGTCTTACCCAAAGCCCCAGATGCCGAGATGCTGGAGGAGCTGAGAGCGGAGCCTTGGTACCAAGGAGAGATGAGCAGAAAGGAGGCCGAGGGGCTGCTGAAGAGAGACGGAGATTTCCTGGTCAGGAAGAGCACCACCAACCCAGGTTCCTTCGTCCTCACGGGCATGCATAATGGCCAGGCCAAGCACCTACTGCTCGTGGACCCTGAAGGCACGGTGAGCAGGGAGGAGGGGGGAGGAGAGAGCTACAGAAAACCACTTGGGCCCAGACTGGGCATCTTTATTTTTATGTTCTTTAAAATAAAGACTGCAACAGCTAAGAAAGTTTTTCTTCCAAATATGTTCAACATGGACCAGGATGCAAAGGGCTTTTGGGACTTTGATATTGATCTCAAATATTTCGAAAAGTAAAAGCATAGGTGTTTGTGGGCAGGTTGTAAGATGCCCCAAAGCGTCACAGCGCAGAAGCTCTGTTCATTGGCCTTCTATGTTTCTGCGTGAGGAGCAACATCTTGTGAAGGTGAATCTGGCCATTCCTGAGAGTACAGTTGTGTCTGAATAGTTCTGTTGGTTTGACTGAAGATCCCATTTTCATCAATGACTAAATTTGACTTCTTCAGCACAGTCCTGAAAATCACTTAATAATGTAATTACATGAATCTAATCAACAAGTGCATGTAGTTTAGACATTTCCAAACATGCTATTGTTATGCAAATTCCAATTTATTGCTTTCTCCCCACCCCCAACCCCCACCCTTGATACTTGCCTTTGTGCTTCATGGTGTGTTCTACATACTGGACCACTTCTTGGGCGGACTACTCAGAGCTTCTTACCTCGTTAATCTGCTCATGGCTTGCTGACAATCTTCCCCCCAATAATGTCTAAAGTACTGTAAGTCTCTGTGTGTGTTCCTGCTCATCCTCACGGTGGGCTCTGAAGCTCGGCCATGGAGGATGAAGGCTTCCGCATCATCACCGTCACCCCTCTTGCTTTGCTAATCGGATTGACAAGGAGAGTGATGAATCATTGTTTGATGTGCAATTCTATGACTGCACTTTTCAGACATGTTCCTCCTGTATGATACAGGTTTCTAACTTTCCCTCCTAGATCTTTCTTTGGATCTTCTTTGGATTTTATTCAGTTTCCATCCCTAAATTTCCATATGGACTCTCCTACTTTTTCACCTAACTGATCATTTTACCTGTGTTGTTCTTCATCAAATCTGTCTTTCTTTGGAATGTTGCTAAATCAGTTTCTCCCTTTGTTTTGAATTTTAAAATAGTCTCTCACCTATAAATTATCAATGTATTTTATTTTTTATCATGTTAAAGATTTGTCTTTTGCACTTACTTTTAAATTTCAACTGATGTTACTTTATTTGTTTATTTGGGAGCCACACCTGGTGGTGCTCAGAGGTAACTCTTGGCTCTGTGCTCATGGATCACTCCTGGTGGGCTCAGGGGACTATTTGGGGAGTCAGGGATTGAACTTGGTTGTGCAAGGCAACAGACCTACCTACCTGCTGTACTCTCGCTCCACCTCTGAAGTTACTTCTGAGGATGATATAAGATAGGGACTCACTGCTTTTAAAAAAACCTCCATGTAGTAAAAAATAATTCATCTTTTTATCAGCTGCATCTATTACATGCAAGTTTTCTATGTCATTTCATTCTGGAGCATCAGTTCTTTTCCATTGTATTTTTTTAAATTGAATTACATTGAGATACACAGTTGCAAAGTTGTTCATGATTGGATTTCAGTCACATAATGTTCCAACACCCATCCCTTCAACAGTGTACGTTTTCCATCGCAAATATCCCCAGTTTCCCTCTCACACCCTCACCCCACACCTGCCTCTGTGGTAGGTACATGGCACGTCTCTCTCTCTCTCTATCTCTCTCTCTCTCTCTCTCTCTCTCTCTCTCCTTTTGGGCATTATGGTTTGCAACAGATGCTGAAAGATTATCATGTATATCCCCTTACCTCTTTTTTAGCATTCAATTCTTGTTCAGAGTGATCATTTTTGTTATCGTTGTCATAGTGGTCCCTTCTTTATCCTAACTGCCCTCCGACCTCCGCATACTTGTAACAATCTCCAACCATGGACCAGTCCTCATGCTCCCTGTTTTTTCTGTTCTTGGACATTAGTCTTATACTATTTTTCTTTTATATCACACAAATGAGTGCAGTCATTCTATGTCTGTCTCTTTCCTTCTGATTCATTTTACTCAGCATGATACTCTCCATGCCCATCCTTTATAAGCAAATTTCATGACTCCATTTTTCCTTGACGGAATACTATGCAGCCACAGGATTCTACTGATCTATTTTTTCCTTGTTTCATTATGTACTCTGAATCACTGTGGTTTGAGCTCTAAATATCTTATTGTATGATTTTCCCTTTATATTCTTTTTTTTTATAAATTGTCTTAGTGATTCTCAGACCTCTAATTTTCTTTGCTCTGATTTTAAAATCAGCTTATCAAGTTACCAAAAATACATGCTGGTATTTTGATAGGTTTCATATTGAATTTACAGATTAATTTGAGCAACAACTGACATTTCAATATTAAATAATCACATCCATGAATATATACTACTTATCCAATTATTTAGCTATGAATTTTTTGGTCCAAATTTTAAAATTCTTTTCAGAAGTTACTGTTTCCTTTGTTAGGTTACTTCTCTGAGTGTTTAGCTTTAGTTTCAATTCTGAGGGATATGCTATTTTTGGTTACTTTTTCAGAACAGCGCTGCAAAAGGAGAATTGTGTGTTATCTGTGCCCAGAAATGTTGCCGACTGCAGTAGTTTTTCTGGAGCAGTGATTATGCCGTTACAAAACATGGGCTGTTCTGTTTCCTGCCTTCTGATCCAATCTTCATGCATTGTTCTCTTCCCTGCAATAAAGAGGGAGCCTGGGTAGTGTTGTCCACGAGAGGGCGCCCTTGCCTTGTTCCCAGCCCAAAGGGATGGAGGTTCTGTTCCTTAAGGATACAAGAATTCTATCCTCAGTCAAGAGCACTTCATTCATTCCTTAAACCCATTCATTCACTCACTCACCCAATAGACGTACACCCAGCAATTACTAAATCCAGACGTTGTTTTGATTGCCAGGATATGTCTGTGAACCAGTTTTAAAAAAAAAACCCAAATCCTTAGCTATTGTGGAATTTATGCATATTAATAAATTCATTGCTTAGATCATGTATAGGCATTGCACTTTATCAAATGTTTTGATTTCCCCCCAACCCCACAAATGTGGAACACACTCAGTGATATTAGGGGCTTTGCTCCTGGCAGGCTCATGGACCATAAGCAGTGCTGGGAATAGAACCCGGGAGTGCCCTGCCCACTGTACTATCTTTCTGTCCCCTCAGGCAGATATTTCTGATGCTTCATTCTGCTATAAAACTATGCCTGTGAGATGCAGTTTATTTTAGGTACCCAGTGTTTATTATTTTTTAGGATTTTTTTCATTCACAGTTCACCAATAAAATCCATCTTCATCATTTCATTGTCTTTGCTTGTGTGTGTGCATTTGGATTGAGTGTTTGAATCATAGGGTTATGCTCACCTTTAACGATGAGCTATGATTACTCCACGTCAGAGAAGTGCTTGTTATTTTTGCTAAAAGTGAGTCCAATAGGTTCCCTGATTAATTTTTACCTCCAAGCACTTACTACAAAAATAAACCTCCAGTTACTTGCTAATTTGTTGATTGCCTCCCATTCTCCCCTCTTTGTGGTCTCTATTCTGATAGCAGTCTTGTGTGTCTCACTTTCCTGGCACCCAGAGCAGTGCTGGAAGCTTGCAGGTACCAGGAAAGCATCAGTTAGGTGGGTGAATGCCTTGATCACCTCTGACCTTTAAGCCTTACAGAGTCAAAGAAGGCGAGATGAGTTGCATATGGTGTCCTGTGCTATGAGCAGATGTAGAATCACAAATAAGGTCTCCAAATGGAATATTTTCAAAGTTCTTCCATTTGAATAGCTATCTGTGGCCTCAGTTTGCTGTATCTAAAAGAAAGTAGAGAGGACATCTAAGTAATCTTTTGTGACTAAGTGTGAATTTTGTTTTGTTTTGTTTTATTTTTCTGGGCCACATCCAGCAATGTTCAAGGTTGGCTTCTGGCTCTGCTCTAAGGAATTACTCCTGGTGGTGCTCACAAAATCATGTGGCATGCTGGAGATCAAAGCCAGGTTGATTGTGTGCAAGCAGTTGCTCTACCTGCTGTACTATCTCCCTGGCTCCATCGACTAAGCACTTCAGTTGAGAATTTTTGGTATTTTAATCCAGGAAAAGTTAAAATAATGGTTTTGTTCTCTTAGTCCTTTTAGATAAAAGGTTATTTAAAAAACATATGAACTAAATCTGCTCTACCTTCATAAAGCATTATCAAGCTAATGGGTGGAGGAAGAAGGTACAGTGATGGGGTTCAATGAGGTCTTACTACACACTGTGTTATTTAAGCAACATTGATTTGGGGGAGAATTTGCAGTACCTTTGAGAAGATTTCTAATCATACCTACAAATTTATAATCAGAGCTAATAACTGGGGGCTTTTGTTGGAGCTGACAGTAGTTTTAATTGATCACATGGAAGACTGCTTTGGCTTAAAAAGAAAATGGAAATGAGAAACTTCATTAAAAATGTAATGTTGCTTCCTGGCTGTGAGGACACCAAAATAGATGATGAACACGTTCTCTTCAATATTTATTCTTTGGCTTTTCATGATAATTGGTTGGTCCCTGACTATAAAGGGGGGAATCTTGGCAGAACTGATTACTCAGAGAAAGAAGGATGCAAAATGGTCTACATCTAAATATACTCAGACGATCTCAACCTGGATGCCTTCCCTCCATCACTGATTGCTCAAGCAAGTTCTCCTGAGGTTACCTGACAGAATGACAGGATGTGTGTGAGTTTATTGGGGTGTGGTGGAGGGGGGCTGTTGTCGAAGGCTCTGACCCCAGACTAGCAGCTAGAGACTAGTCCGTAGAGCCTTAAGGAAGACTCTTAAGGCTTCTTTCTTCCTATATCTTCTATGAAATCATTTCATCAGATGTCTTGTATCTAGCCACTTCCCACTGATTCATGATGGGCCGAAGCCGTGAGCTGTGCTCCGTGGGTTCCGTGGACCGGACTATGGCTCTGGGTGACAGCACATCAGAGAACTTCCTCTGCCGTAAAATCACAGACCCCAGCAGCCATCCAGCCCACTCACTGTTTAGGTGTTTATTTCATTCTGAAAACGATGTCACTGTCACTGTCATCCCGTTGCTCATCAATTTGTTCGAGCGGGCACCAGTAACGTCTCTCATTGAGAGACTTATTTTTACTGTTTTTGGCATATCCAATACGCACAGGTAGCTTGCCAGGCTCTGCCGCGCAGGCTCGATACTCTCGGTAGCTTGCTGGGCTCTCCGAGAGGGGCGGAGGAATCGAACTCGGGCCGGCCGCATGAAAGGCGAATGTCCAACCCCTGTGCTATTGTTCCAGCCTACCTGATAATGATGAAGAAAACGAAAATGCTCCCTAGTCTAGCAAAGAAAATAGCTTTTAAGCAGCAGCAGTAAATCGTCACCAGGTCACGCCTGTAGGTTCGTGTGGGGCACCCTTACCCCATGTGATGCTCGTGGAGGCAACTCAGGGATCCAGGACACCCTGTCTCCTAGGTCTGCTGTCTGCCAGGAGGTTCCAGGAGAAGCAGTGTTGAGAAGACAGGTGGGCTCTTACTCACCTTGCCAGGAAAGAGGCACGGGGCAGTGCTCTGGGGCCACGAGTCCAGACAGTGCCGCAGGGAAGTGAGGACCCTCAGGTATCTCGGGAACAGAGAGAGCAGCAGCGACATCTGGAAGATGTTATCACCACGGCTTCAGAAAGGGAACAAATGGAGGGGTTTCATGAAAATGCAGCTCCCAGCCCTTCCTGTCTCGTTCCTAGTTCTTTCTTCCCTCCCTCCCTCCCTTCCTTCCTTCCTTCCTTCCTTCCTTCCTTCCTTCCTTCCTCCCTTCCTTCCTTCCTTCCTTCCTTCCTTCCTTCCTTCCTTCCTTCCTTCCTTTCTTTCTTTCTTTCTTTCTTTCTTTCTTTCTTTCTTTCTTTCTCTCTCTCTCTCTCTCTCTCTCTCTCTCTTTCTTTCTTTCTTTCTTTCTTTCTTTCTTTCTTTCTTTCTTTCTTTCTTTCTTTCTTTCTTTCTTTCTTTCTTTCTTTCTTTCTTTCTTTCTTTCTTTCTTTCTTTCTTTCTTTCTTCTTTCTGTGATAGCACAGCAAGTAGGGGGGCATTTGCCTTGCACGAGGCTGACCTGGGTTTGATTCCTCCATCCTTCCGTCCCTTGGCAAGCTACTGAGAGTATCCCACCTGCATGGCAGAGCCTGGCAAGCTCCCCATGGCATATTCAATATGCCAAAAACAGTAACAACAAGTCTCACAATGGAGAGGTTACTGGTGCCTGCTTGAGCAAATTGATGAACAACGAACAACAGTGCTACAGTGCTATTTTTTACAAAAACAATGTGAGAGTACTGCTATTTCTTCAGTCATTGATTAAGCTGATTGAACTGGGCATGTTGTTCCTAGTTCTAAGGAAACAACTGTCTTGTCTTCAGACTTCTCTGCCATGCTTACATTGCTGGCCAGAGATTTCCCCTTCTAAGTTAATCTTGCTTGATGTTTCAAAAATGGAAGTTCCAGCTCATCCTTTGCTGCTTCTGTCCACTTTTGACAGTTGTCTTTTTTTCTCAGTGGTTATGTTCTGTGTCTTTAGATAAATTGAAGCTCTTGCTCCTTTATTGCTAGGGTGCCCTGGTCTCCTCCCCTGCCTGCAGGAGTGGACAGGCCTGGTGGACCTTTCTCCTCTTTCCCTCATCTTTCTCCATTTATCTCCTATCAGTCAATTAATTAACTGATCACTTAATTGCTTATTCAGCAGTGCTGGCATTGAACCAAGGTAGACAGGCAGATCACATACACCATCAATCATCTCCAGTGCCTGTTGCTGCTATTTCTAACTCATGAAAGCAGAGGAAAAAGGTATAATGAACTTCCATGTCCCTATTATTGGCTGTGAACTTACCATTGTTGTTCTCCTGTTGATTTATTGCCACCACACATTTTAAACCTTGTTTGTGGGTTTTTTTTTTTTGGTTTTTGGGTCACACCTGGCGATACACAGGGGTTACTCCTGGCTCTTCACTCAGGAATTACCCCTGGCGGTGCTCAGGGGACCATATGGGACGCTGGGATTAGAACCCGGGTCGGCCGCGTGCAAGGCAAACGCCCTACCCACTGCGCTATCGCTCCAGCCCTTGTTTGTGTTTTATGGGTCCTCCCTGATATAGCCATCAGGCTACTTGAGTCCTTTGAAATTCCATATGAATTTTAGAATAGAAATTTCCATTTGGGATGTCATTTCCATGACAGAAGTATTGGCGGGATTTTGATAAGATTACATTTGAACATGTAAATTGCTTTGGGTTGTATTAATCCAATTTTTCAATTTATAGGTATGGGATACATTCTCATGTAATTATATTAAGAATTACTTCCTTAATATTTCTAGGTTTCACTTCCAAGTTTTTTTCCTCCATGGTAAAATTAACACCTAAGTTTTTTGTTATTATCTTTGGAGCAAGTGCAAATGAAATTAGGCTTTTATTTTTTCTTTTCAGATTGCTCATCATCAGTGTATAAAAATGCAACTGATTTGTATCCTGCTACTTTGCTGAGTTGTAACTTTTTAATGGAGTAATTAGAATTTTCTGTATATCAAACCATTATTTGGAAACAGAAATATCTTTATTATTTCCTTTCCAATTTGAATGCCTCTTGTTTTTTGTTTTTGCCTAATTTCTCTGGCTTAGCCTTATGTTGAGTAGAAGGTGAATGCAAAAACCTTCCATCTGAGGTCTTTCTTCTTTGGCAATGCAAACTGCTTGAAATTATAAAACTTTTCTCTCAGCATAGTTATTATTGTATGCCAGGAGTTTTGTTATATTATGTTTTAATTTTTATTCATTTTTATTCTTGCGGACTCCATGCCAGGCTCTTTTCACTTGGAGTGCCCCAGAGGGGGGCAAGTGAGAACCCTCCCCGCCCCAAGGGACCCAGCCCTGGCAACTGACCTCCACTACCCAACCGCCGCCACGCTCCAGGCTGCTTTCCCGACTGCGTGGCCACTTCAACACATTATAAGACACTTCCTACCCATCTTCCATAATTACCACACCATATTATATATATATGTATATATATATATATATATATATAGAGAGAGAGAGAGAGAGAGAGAGCTCTCAGAGAGCTGTCAAGCTACTGAGAGTATCCCACCCAGATAGAGCCTGGCAAGCTACCTGTGGTGTATTCGATATGCCAAAAACAGTAATAATAGGTCTCATTCCCCTGACCCTGAAAGAGCTTTCAATCGTTTGGAAAGATGAGTAAGGAGAGGCTGTTAAAATCTCAGAGCTGAGTGTAATAGAGACGTTACTGGTGCCCGCTTGAGTGAATCGACAAACAACGGGATGACAGTGTTTACAGTGTCTTTTAAATTTTTATTCATCTAGAAATATTCTATAACTTTCCTTGATCCATTAGTTGAGTGAGTTCAAACAAATTTGTGATATTTCCATTATTCCTTCTTATTGGTATATAACTTTATTCTTTTGTTAGAGAAGGTACTTTCTATAGAAATATTTGTCTTTAAAAATGTATTGGGGCTGAATTTGTGGCTTTGTCTGTGGTTTAGATGTCCCCTGAGCACTTGAGACAACCGTGCACATTGCTGTTGGCCAAGTGTATGTTTCAGTTCACCTTGTCCATATCCAGGTTCTCTCCATCTCAGAACCTTTCTGTTTGCTTTTTAATTTTTTTTTCAGGGTAATGCCCCACAGCATGAGGGCTCTTTTCAGCTCTTTCAACCACAGGGACCATGTGGTTCTGGGGATTGAATCCCGGTCCCCTGCAAGCATGTGCTCAGCTGCCCCCTGTTTCCCTTTTATGATTTGTACTTCTTCTTTGATCTTCTTTTTGTCTAGCTAGCATCCACTCATCCTCAAGAATTCACCTTACATTCTTGGGCTAGAGATAGGACAGAGGGTAAAGTGCTTGCCTTGCTCATGGCCGTCTCTGATTTGATCCCCAGCATCCCATATGGTCTCCTGAGCCCACCAGGAGTGATCCCAGAATGAGGAATAAGCCCTAAGCACAGTTGGGTGTGGGTCAAAAACAAACCAACCCCCAAATATATCTTACATTATCATTCACCTAGGTTTTATTTTCTTCCAGGACTAGTTTCACCTTTTTCACTTTCTGCCTCTCGTTATTTATACTCTCCTCACTCCAAACGGGTTTTACCTTCATCTCTCTTATCAGCAATAAAATGAATTTTCTACCCACCCCAAGTAACTTTATTGAAGTTCTCTATGCTCTTGTTTATCATTACTGAGAATAGAGTATTGAAGTCTCCAAGTTGGTATAACTTTTCTTCCTTTAATTCAATCCTTTAATATACTTTATGAATTTAGATATGTTATTAGGTGTGTACATGTTTATAATTGTCATATCTTTATAGTGTATTAAACCTTTCATTAATACATAATGTTTTTCCTCTCATAACTACTCACTTAGTCATGGTGATCATGTTTGTTATTAATTATGCTTCCCTCATTGTCTTTTAATTACTATTTACATAGAATCTTATTTTATTTATTCATGTTCGACTTGGGTCATTAGATTTAATATAAGTTGTTCATAGATACCATATAGTTGGATCATTTAAAAAACTTAAAGAATCCATTCTTCAAACCTTTGGCTTCTGAGTGTATGGTTTATTCCATCTGAATTGAAAATAATTACTGATAAGGATTTAATTTTATCATTTTGCTCCATTAATATATATACCTTAAATTTTCTTAGTCTTTCATTCTTGCATTACTATCTTCTGTTCTTGGTTTGATTTGGGGGGCATGCTTGTGGTTTCAGGGATTACCCCTGTGCTTAGGGATCACTCTGAGAGCTTGGGGAACATGTGGTTCTGGGGTTGAAGCTCAGTCAGCCACAGCAAGGGAAGTGCCATACTCCTGTACTCGCTCCAGTTCTATCTTCTGTTTTTAATCAATTTGTTTGGGTTGTGCAATGTCTTAATTTCCTTCTCATTTCCTTTTGTACATAATCCCTAGTTACTTTCTTTGCTATTTCTATGGGACTTGCATTTACTATTCCAGCATAAAACTCCAGTTGAATTTATGTTAACTTCAGTAACATTAAAAAAAATATCCTGCTTCTTAGAGCTCCATCCTCACCCCTTTCAGTTGCTGATATCACACTATATTTTTGTAACATGCTTATTCAAACCCAAAAATGAACAGTTTTCTACGCATTTGTATATTAAATAGTAGAAAACTGTAGTTTTGAACCAAAGTTTCAACAATGCTAGCTTTAGTAATGATCGCCCATGCAATCATTTTACATGATCTTAATTTCTCTTTGTAGCTTCAAGTTTATGTATGGTGCCCTTTCATTGAAACCTATAGGACTTCCTTCAATATTTCTTATTAGACAGGACTAATTCAAAAAAAACTCTTAGCTTTTGTTTATCCGAGTATGTTTAAATCTCTCCTTCATGTGCTTAGGGACCATTTCTGGCAGTGTTCAGGAGGTCTGTGGCACCAGGGATCAAACTTGTGGCTCCCACATATAACCCACTGAATCTATCTATCTCTGGTGCTGTATCACTGTATCACTGTCACTGTCATTCTGTTGCTCATCAATTTGCTCGAGCGGGCACCAGCAATGTCTCCATTGTGAAACTTGTTACTGTTTTTGACGTATAGAATATGCCACAGGTAGCTTGCCAGGGTGCCGTGCGGATGAGATACTCTTGGTAGCTTGCTGGGCTCTCTGAGAGGGATGGAGGAATCGAACTCGGGTTGGCCGTGTGCAAGGCAAGCACCCTACCCACTGTGCTATTGCGCCAGCTGGTACAAGTAGATATTTTTAAGAGAGATTTTCTGTTGGTTATTTTTTCCCCTTTGTGTGGGACAGAGTTTCTATTTGTCTACCTTATGGGATTTACATTGTTTACATCTTGATTAGCATTCACGAGTCAGGGAGATAGTGTAGGGGACAGAGGTGCATGTCTTGCATGTACAAGGCCATGACTCAAATCCCTGACCCCGCATTATCGCCAAACACCCCGGATACAGCTCTGGAGCCCCCCGTCCCGCACTGCTGAGCCCAAGCGGCTTAGAGTCTATCCCCCGAGAAGAGGACCGCTCAGCCTCATTGGTTGACAGCTGCCGGCCACAGCCCTGGTTCCCGAGTACTGTTTGAAAGCTCTCTCTAAACGGGACATATCTGGATC